>NC_091803.1:13330654-13633684 GCF_041296235.1 Equus asinus | reverse complement strand
ATAATTCACTTTTGGTCTCAGATCCCTCAGAACTCTCTTTCCTCCATATCATGTGACTGAAGATAAAGGAACCATTGAAGAGTGTCCTCAAGAATACCTTCAGTCTGCCATTACTATTTTTTCTTATCAGAAGGAGACAATTTTCTATTTTACTCTTAAGGAAGAGAGAAACATGACCCACTCACCAGTTATTTTCAACAAGAAATTGCTATCTGGGTGTTATATCTAAATGTAATGATTTCCAAGAATTGTCTAGAACTTGTACAACTTGCTTGAGCAATGAAGCTACAATGACATATCCAAATATATACTCCAGCAGAATCTTTGGAAGACCATGTGTAAACAGTGTTCTTAAAATATAGGTTTAACATCTAGTCAGAGTCTAAAACCTCAAAGATATACATGAAGCAGCAGAATGCTTACAAAAAAATATATCAGCCAACATAAGTGCAGGGTTAGGGAAGTGATTAAAGAAGGTGGAACTGGATCATAGGATCTCGGAGCCTAAGAGAACTTATTTTACTGATTTTGTCCATCCATGGGTCTATCCATTTGTTTTTTTCATTTGTTCCTTCACTTTTAGCACATAACTAACTTCTATTCTTTTTAGAAACAGAAACATTGAAAATAAAAATCATTCTGTTGTGCTTAATTTTTATCTTTTGATTTGAATGCTCTTGCAAAATATGTAGCATTGCTTGGGTGTATCTGTTTTTAATTTATACAATGATTTTGAGTTCTTGTTGCATTCTGTTTCTTGCCTTTTTCCTTAGGCACTATGTTTTTAAGATCCAGTCCTGTTGCTATATAGACATTTAATCCATATGTCCATCCACCACCTTTTGTGCCATTTCCCTCTTCTAGTAATGGATACCCAGGTTGCCCCCAGCACTGTTACCACTACAAGTAATGCTGTAGTGAAATCATCAATGTCTGCCCTTGTCGTTATTGTTTTTGTCCTTATTGGTTCTTGAGTTTGCTCTCTGGCTCTTTCCTCAACATCTCAAGTTGACATGCTTAACTTACTTAGATTTACCCTTTTGTTTGCTGGTAAATTTATGCTATGCTTTCACCTTTTAAGTATTGCTTTAACTGTGTCCACAGATTTTGGCAATATTATTTTTATTGTCATAATAAACACTTAAAAACATTTTAAGTATAACATCCATAGAGAAAAATGTATAAATCATAAGCTTGACAAGTTATCGCTAAGCGACCCACCCATGTAACCACTACCCACCTCAAGAAATAGAATGTGAGTGGCATCCCAGAAGCCCTCCTCATGCCTCCAGTCAACACACCTTCCCTTCTCCTCAAAGGTATTCTCCTTCTAGACTTCTCACTCTTCTTTTTGCCTGCTTTTGAGTAAGAATCTTTCAGTATGCACTCTTTTGTGTCTGGATTCTTTTGTTCAACATTATGTTTGTGAGATTGTTCTATGTTGTTGTACTTGGCAGTAGATGTTTGTTTTCATCACTGCTGAGCAGTAGTTCTCAATCAGGAGTCGTTTTGCTTCCCGAGGAGGATGATATCTGATGTTTTTGTTGTCACAACTCAGGGGTAGTTACTACTAGCATCTAGTGTGTAGAGGCCATGGATGCTGCTGAGCATCCTATAATGCACAGAACATGCCTCTCCCACAGTTCCCAGCAAAGACTTCTCCAACCCAAAATGTTACTAGTGCCGAGGTTGGAAAACCATGCTGTATAGTATCCCATTGTGTCAATATACCAAAATGTATTATTCATTTTCTTCTTGGTGAAATCTGGGTTGTTTCTAGTTTTACTGTTACAAAAAAGCACTATGAGCGTGCCTTTTTTGGTGCACTTATGTATACATTTCTGTCCATTGTGTACCTAGGAGAACAATTCCTGGTCACAGGGCATGCATATGTTCAGTTGAGTAAATGATTCCAAACGGTTTCTCAAAGTGATTGTATTAATTTCCACCATTACTAGCAATGTGTGAGGGATCCAATTGCTCAGTATCCTCATCAATACTTAGAATTGTCAGTTCTTTAATTTTGGCTATCCTGAATGTATATATATTATCTCATGCTCTCGATCAACACTCCTTCCTTCCTCCCAAAGGGTGGATGGTGTTTCCCTGATGACTAATGAGGTTGAGAACTTTTTCATATGGTAATTAACTGTTTTGATATACTGTTTTAAAAAAACCCAACTCTCCTGAGGTATAATGTACATATCATATAATTCACCCATTTTAAGTGTACAATTGAGTGATTTTTCTGAATTTACCAAGTTGTGCATTCCTCACCACAGTCTGGTTTTATAGCATTTCCATCAGCCCAGTAAGATCCCTCATGCTTGTTACAGTTAATCTCTGTTCCTACTCCCAGGGCCAGACAACTTACTTTTCTGACTGTTTAGATTTCCCTTTTCTAACTATGTAAACAGAAGCATACAATATGTGGTCTTTTGTGTATGGCTTCTTTCATTTAGTATAGTGTTTTTGAGATTCATTCATGTTGTAACACATATTAGTGTTGTATTAACATACCTTTTAAAATGCCCGAATAGGATGCCATTGTAGAATATACCACATTTTGTTTATCTGTTCTCCAGTTGATGGACATTTGGGTTGTTTCCACCAATTGGCTCTTATGAATGGTGCTGCTATGAAGATTTGCCTGCCATTCTTTGTGTGGACATATATGTTCATTTCTCTTGGGTAGATTGTAGGAGTAGAATTGCTGGGCTATGTGGTATATTTATGTTTCACTTTTAAGAAACTGCCAAACCTTTTTTCAAAGTGGTTGAACCATTTTATATTCTTACCACATCCTCACCAATATTTGTTGTCTGTGATTAAATAGATGGAGAAATAGGCAAAAGGCCAGGAGAGAGTTAATGTCATGGTGCTAAAGGAGAAAGAATAGAGTTTCAAGAAAAGAATTGGTCAACATTGTCAAATAGTGCAGAGGCGTCACATGAAAAAAGACTACGTTGTTTTGAGAATTTATATTCAATGAAGGAAACATGGTTATTATGTTTACATATACACATGTATGTTACATTATTGGAAAGAGAATAAATCCAAAAATTAAATCCTAAAAAACTCTGAAGATATTGGAAAGATGACGTTTACCAGAAATAAAGCTATTAACTGAGGTAAACATTTATTACAGAAGTAATCCACAAACAAAATCATAATACTTCCCTCAACTTTTGAAAAACTTTACTCTAAAAGTAGCTTCCCTCCATATAAGCAGTTTTTGAAAAGTGGAATCAATGTATTAGGTATTTGAAATTGCAAAGATTTTTAGTGTTTACATTTGCACTGTGTTTGGGTTAGGTACTTCTAGGGGAAAAAAATATTGGAAACCTGCATACGTCAATGATTCTCAAACTCTGGTAATCCCCTGGGGAGCTTGTCAAAGATACAAATTCTTGGGGGCTGGCCCGGTCACACAGCGGTTAAGTGTGCACATTCCGTTTCGGCAGCCTGGGGTTCTCTGGTTCAGATCCTGGGTGCAGACATGGCACCGCTTGGCATGCCATGCTGTGGTAGGCGTCCCACATATAAAGTGGAGGAAGATGGGCATGGATGTTAGCTTAGGGCCAGTCTTCCTCAGCAAAAAGAGGAGGATTGGCAGCAGTTAGCTCAGGGCTAATCTTCCTCAAAAAAAAAAAGATACAAATTCTTGGTGCTTATCTCCCCAAATTTTCAATCAGTGGCTTTAATGTGGGGCCCCAGGAAACTGTATTCTCCCTAAGTACTGTAGGTGATTTTGACGGAGGTGGTTCAAGTGACTTATGACCATGACAAATAAAAATGGCAAGCAATAGGATATATTGGAGTATATGAGGAAGCCATTTGGTATAAACCTAATTCGGCCTGACTTTTTATTTTTTCAAAAGGGCCTGACTGTGGCTATTGAGCACGCATTGCATATCTGCTTAGACATTTCCTATGGCCAGAACAAAGGCCCTTGAGATAAAGGTGCAACTTCCCCCCACATTAGCATTTCCTTAGGGATAAGCATTTTTCCTTAGGCTAGGTACTGATTGCTGCACTCACCTCCCAGCTCACCTGTGACCACCCAGCTGGAGACAACAGACTGCCACCCTGCTGTGTTCACAGAGACAGAAGATCTACCTGCTATTTCCATCAATCGCTGTGCCGACAGAGCAGTCTCGCGACTATTGTAAAAGGGACATTTCAATCCTATGTGAAACATCCTCTTGAGGGTATATAACCACCCTTATACCACCACTTCTTTGGAGTGCTCTGTTCCTTTGTGGAAAGACTCTCCGGGGTTATAATCCTCAGATTTAAGCTCAGAATAAACTCACCCAAATTTAAAAAAAAAAAAAAAAAAAGACTACGTTGTATCAACCCATTGGCTTTGGCAGCGTGAGATCATATGTGACATTAACAAAAACAACTGACAGAAAATACCTGCTTACAAAGTTGAGTACTGCATCTCAAGAGGAAGATCCATCACTTACTTCTTTCTTTTTTTTTGCAGAATCCAAAAGATGTGTTGACCAGGTATGAGCTCCTGCTTTCTTTTGAGGCCCTGATTGGAGTGGTAAAGATACAGCTGAGCAGAGAGGGAAACATGGCCTGGGCTCCATAGATCAATCTGGGCACACCCTGAGGGGTCTGTGGAGGAGGAATTCTACTGTTCGTTTTTGGAAGGAGGAATGCGAAAGAAGTGATCTGAGCTTTGGGCTTGGGACCTTCAGGTGGGAGTTGGGGGTCTTGGCTGCCCTAGCTGTCGCCTAAAAGAGCAGCCTCTGTACTTTCTTTAGGAGTGAGAACCAGGATGTGAATTATTCCCTTGAAGTTCTAAAGGTGAAGACTGTGTGCCGGATACCAATGATGAAGGAAATGCTGAAGCGATTCCAAGGTGAGCAGAATTTCTAGGATATGGCGCTCCCTAGAAATCTTTCAAGTAAGAGAATAATTAGTGAGAAAAGTCTGGAAAGGAAGGAGGAAACAGAGCATGCAGTTAACACAAGTGTCAGGAAAAATGGTAATAACTACTTGAATATGCTTCATTCAAGAAACATTTATTTAACACATACTGTGTGTTATAAGGTACTGGTGATACAAAAAGAAGAAGACCTATTCTTTTCTTTCTAAGAATTCATAAGCAAATTACAGAGACAGACATGTATCACTTACTATAATATAGTGGTGTGAATAACATCTTATAGAAGTCCAGAAGAAGAGCTCTGTTGGAGATGAGGTGGGGGAGTTTTCATGGCAGAGGTGACAGTTCTGAGATTTGAGGGCTGAGTAGGAGTTTGCTGAGTGGAAAATGGGGATATACCCTTCCAAGCAGAGTCAGCAGCATGAGCTAAGGTGTGGATAAAATGAAAGGGGGATAGCTAATGTGACTAAACCTTAATGTACGTTCTAGGGAAAAGCAGGAGCTGAGGTTGAAAAGATGAGTGTAGGAAGGACTGAAGATAAACTTACTGGATCTCCGGGGAAGTACCAAGGCATGTACACGTTGTATAAGCTATGCAGACAGTTCTCACGTGCGCATCCCTGATTAAGAACCATGTTGTGAGTGTCTACTTCCAGCTAAAATGAAGTAACAGGGACTGGATTTACTCTTCTGCCTGAAACTTAGTTAATTAAAAAAACAAAAACAGAACACACAATACATGAAACAACAGTTTTCAAAATACTGCATGTCAGGTAGTGAAGGACAGTGATCCCTGAAAAATGTGAAACAAATGAGGTAAGCTCTATGATTGCCCCAGCCTGCTGCCTTGCGAGAGTTTCCAGGCCATCTCAGGGAGGATAGCAGGTGGAGCCAGGTAGACTCCCTGAATTGGGGAATGGAGCTGAGAGAACAGGAAGAACAAAGCAGTGCGAGTTCAGAGAGCACTGGAGAGGAGAGCTGTACAGAGACAGGATCCTGACGATCTATAGAGGCACCTCCTAAATATTCATCAGAGTGCTGATCAGTACATGGTTGTGAAGAACTATCTGAGGGTGAGGAAGGAAGTTTCTAAAATGATTAGAAGGAACAATTCCTGGTGCTCTCACAGGGCTAGGAATAGTGCCTGTTCCTATCAGCCAGATTGGAAAGCTCGTAATTCATGGGGCATTGGGTAGAGTACTTAGGAAAATCTTGCCTCACTAGTGGAATAATTAACTATACTGAGCACTGCTTTGGACCCACCTTACAAATCATGCAAGCAAGACCCAAAAGGATTGAATTACTTCCCAGTAACTTGACTGCATCCCAGGACAAAGCTCAAGAAGACTGATGGGAATAAAAAAAAGGTTTGAGTACCCAACAATGTAAATTCACAATATCTGGCATCTGATCAAAGATTACCAGGCATGCATAAAGGTAGGAAAGCATGACCCATAGTGAAGAGAAGAATCAGTTGAAACTGACCCAGAATTGATCTAGATGTTGGAATAAGCATACAAGGACATTCATACATTATAATTGTATTCTCTAAAGAGGCATATAGAGACATGGAAAATATAAAAAAGACCTAGATCAAACTTCTGGAGATGAAAACTACTACATGATGAGATGAAGAATACACTGGTTGGGATTAATAGTTGAGTAGATATTTCAGAACAAAAGATTAGTGAACTTGAAGACAGAACAGTGGAAACTGTGCAAAACGAGACACAGGTTAAAAAAAGAACTTAAAAAATGAAGAGTAAGCTGTGGCACAACTTCATGCAGCCTTACGTATGGTAATCGGGGTCCCTAAAGGAGAGGAGTGAGGATGGAGATTAGACAGAAAAAATATTTGAAGAAATAATGGCTAAACATTTTTCAGATTTGATGAAAACTCTAAGTACAGAGATCCAAGAAGCTAAAGAAACCCTAAGCATGAGAACTATGAAGAAAACTACACCAAGGCACATCATAATCAACTCACTCAAAATCAGCAATAAAGAAAAAATCTTATTAAGAGATGCAACAAGAGAAAGAGGACATGTTACCTAACAGTGGAACAAAGACAAAGGTGACACCACATTTCTCATTGGTAACAATGCAAGTGAGCAAAATCTTTAAAGTACTGAAATTAAAAACTGTTAGCTTAGAATCCTATTCCTGGCAAAAATACACTTCAAAAACAAAGGTGAAATAAAGATGTTTGCAGATATACAAAAACGGAAAGAGTTTACGTTCAACACTGCAAGAAATGTTAAAGGAAGTCCTTCAGGCAGAAGGAAAATGTTACCAGATGGAAGTCTGTATCTACGCAAAGAAGTAAAAGATCACCCAAAGTGGTAATGATGTGAGTAAATATATATACTTTTGTTATTATTTAAATCTCTTTAAATGGTAATTGTGATGGTTAAGTTTTCCGTTAAGTTCACTGGGCCGTGGGGTGCCCAGATATTTGGTTAAACGTTATTCTGGGTGTTTCCGTGAGGGTGTTTTGAATGAGATTAACATTTAAGTCTGGAGACTTGAGTAAAGCAGATTGCCCTCCATAATGTGGGTGTTCCTCATCCAGTCAGTTGAATGCCTGAATAGACCAAAAGGCTGACCTTTCCCACAGAGAGAGACTCCAACAGCAGACTGCCTTTGGTCTTCATCTGTAACATTGGCTTTTCCTGCCTGAAGGCTTTCAGACTGGAACATTGGCTATCCCTGGGACTCGAGCCTGCCGTCCCACACATATAGTGACTGGCAAGTCACATATGAGCCAATCCCTTATAATCTCTCTCTCTGTGTGCTTCCTGTATACACTTCTCTATAAACACTGGTTCTGTGTCTCTGGCAAACGCTAACTAATACACTAATTGGCTGTTTAAACAGACAGACAAAAAATGATGTATTGTGGCATTTATAACATATTTACATGTGAGGTGCACAGCAACAACAGATGAAAGTTGGGAGAGGAGAATGGAAGTACACTGTTATATGGTTCTCATATGTGAAGTGGTATAATATCACTTGAAGGGAGACTGTGATAAGTTAAAGTTGTATACTGTAAACCTTACAGCAGCCACTAAAATAAAACAAGGAGTTATAGTTAATAAGCCAATAAAGGAGATAAAGTGGAATCATAAAAAAATTACTTAATCAAAGAAGGCAGAAAAAGAGAAAAAAGAATAAATAGGACAAATAGAAAACAAGTAGCAAGAAGATATACACAAACCTAACCATATTAATAATCATATTAAATATAAATGATCTGAATACTGTAATCAAAAGGAAGAGATCGATTGGATTGAATAAAAGAGCAAGACCCAACTATATGCTTCAAGAAACACACATTAAATATAAAGACTTACATACGTTCAAAGTAAAACAGTGAAAAAGATATACCGTGCTAACATCAGTAAAAAGAAATCTGGAATGGCTAAATTAATATCAAAGTAGATTTCGGAGCAAAGAATATTACCAGATATAAAGAAGGTCATTTCCTAATGGTAAAGAGGTCATTTCATCAGGAGGACATAACAGTTCTAAACAATTATACTCCTAATGATAGAGATTCAAAATATACTAAGCAAAAACTAATAAAGCTGCAATAAGAAATAGACAAATCCACAATTATAGCTGGACTTTTCAATAATTTTCGGAACAAGTAGGCAGAAAATCAGCAAGGATATAGTAGACTTGAATACTACTGGCAACCAACTTGACCGCACTGATGTTTATTGAACACCCAACGACAGCAGAATACACATTTTTTTTAAGGGTACATGGAACATTTTCCTAGATAGACTAGTGTAGGCCATAACACAAAACTCAGTAAATTCAAAAGGATTCAAGTCATACAAAGTATGCTCTCTGACCACAAAGTATTTAAGTTAGAAGTCAGTAACAAAAATATCCTTGGAAAATCCTCAGATGTTAGGAAACTAAATAACATACTTCTTAAAAACCCATGAATTAAAGGAGAAATCAAAAGGGAAATTAGTCAGTACTTTGAACTGAATGAAAAAGAAAACACAACATATCAGAATTTGTGGGGTGCAGCTAGAGCAGTACTTAAGGGGAAATTTATAGCACTAACCACCTGTATTAGAAGAGAAGAAAGTTCTCAATTGAGTGACTTCAGTTTCCACCTTAAGACACCAGGAAAAGAAGAGCCCCAAATAAAGCCCAAAGTAAACAGAAGAATGGAAATAATAAAAATCAGAGCAGAAATCATTGCAACAGAATACAGAAAAAAAGGAAAAAACCCAGAAAAATCAATGAAACCAAAAGCTGGTTCTTTGAGAATATCAATTTTATTGATGTATCTTTAGCCAAAATGACCAGAAAAAAAAAAAGAGAAGACACACATTGCTAGTATCAAGAATGAGAGAGGCAACATCAGCACAGATTCTATAGATATTAAAAAGATAATAAGGGAATATTGTGAGCAACTTTATGCTGATGGATTCGACAATATAGATGAAATGGCAAAGTCCTTAAAAGACACAAATGACCAAAACTTACTCAAGAAAAAATACATAACTGGAATAACCCTTTTTCAGTGAAGGAAATTGGTGTTGTAGTTAAAAACCTTCCCAAATGGTTTCACTGGTGAATTCACCAAACATTTAAGAAATATCTATTCTACATGAACTCTTACAAAAAAATGAAGAGGAGAGAATATTTCCCAGTTCATTCTATGAGACCTGCATTACCATGATACCCAAATCAGACAAAGACATTAAAAGAGAAAAGAACTATAGATCAATGGTCCTCATGAACATAGAAGAATTCTAAAGAAAATTTTAGCAAATTGAATCTAACAATGTATTGAAAGGGTAATACATCGCAATCAATTGGGATTTATCCCAGAAAAGCAGGGTTGGTTTAACATTAGAAAAATCAGTGTAATTCGTTAGCAGTCTAAAAAGGGAAAACTATACGATCACCTTAGTAGATGCAGAAGAAGCATTTGTCAAACCTAACATCCATTCCTGGCTTAAAAAAGAGTCTCTGGAACTAGAGTGACAGAGAGGGTTTGAGAGGGAAGAGAATTTGGAGACAGGGAGGAAGTTATAAACAGTTAAAGTGAGAGATGCTAAAGATCTGAGTGAAGGCAGTGGCAGTGGAAATGGAGAGGAGGAAAAGAACCTGAGTGATATTTCAGAGGTAGAGTTGATACAAGTTGGTCACTGTCAGCTATTGAGGGTCAGAGGGAAAGAAGAGTCAAATAATCTCAAGATTTCAAAGTATGACTGTTTGGATGGAAGTAATGCTCTTACACCTTAGAAAACATAGAAGACAAGATGTCTGCATGTGAGGGAGGATTAGTCTCAAGAGGGTGGAAGGGGACTTAGGATAATGAGTTCCATTTTGAGTTATCTCTTGGGGGCCTGTGGAGATGCCCAGTGAACGGAAACCTTGTCACTGATGACATCTATGTTTACCTGTACAAAGAACCAGCCAGTCAACAACCTTGGTCTGGTACTGATTCCATAAGTCAGAATTTGTTAATGTTTCTCCAAATTTTATGCTGATTATGAAGACTTGGGCCATGAAATAGTGAGCTGCCCATTTTATAGGTCTTGGTCTTTGAGAGCAGAAGGGAATGAAGATTTCAGGTTGCTGAAGCTTGTACTATGGCCTGCTAGGCCCAGCTGAGGATCAACTGACAGTCAGCGATGAGTTTCATCTCTAACGGTACTTGTTAGGAGGAGAAGGTTGGAATTGAAGCTGGAAAAGATGGGCATTTCTGGAGGAGGGTTGGTGGTAAGCGATTGCATTATCTCAGCTCTCATTTTCTCTACAGTGGCTGTAAATCCAGCTGAAGACACAGCTCATCCCAAACTTATCTTCTCCCAGGACGGGAGATATGTGAAAAATGGAGCATCAGCCAGTTCTTGGCCATTATTTTCGACAGCGTGGAGCTACTTTACTGGATGGAGGAATCCTCAGAAGCCCACACAGTTTGCAGAGAGATTTCAGCATTTACCCTGTGTTTTGGGAAAAAACGTTTTCGCTTCAGGGAAACATTACTGGGAAGTTGAGAACCGAGATAGCCTGGAGATTGCTGTGGGGGTGTGTCGGGAGGACATCATGGGGATTGTTGATAGTTCAAAAGTGTCCCCCAATCTGGGAATCTGGGCTATTTGTTGGAGTCCTGCTGGCTGTCGGCCACTAACAAGCTTCCCTGTAAGTCCTACCAAGCAAGAGCCAGCTCTTCAACGGGTGGGCGTTTTCCTAGATTATGGGGCTGGGGAGGTCTCCTTCTACAATGCTGTGGATGGAGTGCATCTGCACACTTTTTCTTGTTCTTTTGCCGCATGTCTCCGGCCGTTTTTTTGGTTGAGTCCATTAGCATCTTTAGTCATTCCATCAGTGACTGGTGGGAAATGAGGCTGTTCTTTCTCTGCCCAAGAGTCTTCCTATACCCCAGCCCAGGGACATACATCCCTTGGTCCTCTTCTTTCACTTCATGCATATTGATCCTGGATAGTACATCAATACTATCCATTCAGATGCCAATTTCATGATTTGTTTACCTCCCTGGCTGTCGTATGCACAGATACGGCAGACCACGTTGGTTGCCTTTCCAGTAACCACTTGCCCCACCCACTTCTCTCCTTCTCTTCTGGTTCTTCCTAATTCAGCTGTTTAGTATGCGCCCTCCACGTGCTTCAGGAGAGGCAGTCCCATGCAAGGGGTTTCTGGCTAACGAGATAGGAGGAGAAGTTTCCCAAGGTGCTTCTGGGGAAAGTTCTTGTAGCTTTTAAAGAGATGTTAGAAGTGTGTGAAGGGGAAGACGCAGCCCCTCTGATGGTAGCTGCTCTATTGGAATTGAGGAAAGCACAGTAACAGTGGAAAGGAAGAAGAAACATGGTCTTTGTTGCCATTGTTCAGTTGCTGAAATTTCACTAATCCCAAATTTCTTGTTATATGAGATTATTGCTCCCTTATTGTATAAGGTGATTGTAGTTTCGTTTTCATCACTTGCGCTCTGAAGCATCCCAACGTGCTATAGACTCATAGCATGGACATCTCACCTTAGCGGCTTATCTCACCTTTTCTGAAATGTGACGAATTTATAGAATCTCTTTCTATTTAGTCACGTAATTCCTTCTCTTTCCAGTAACTTCTGATATCCCTCACTTTTCTGGATCAGAAGATTGAGGAAATCTTCCCTTACTCTGCCCGTGTCGTTACTCTTCTTCACCTGACCAGGTCTCTGCCCTCCTGTGTTACGCTATCCGTTTGTCAGATTCATACATTGTATATACAAGATAATTAACGTCACACTGAACACGCTGGGAGCACTTGTTAAGTTTTCACGCCTCTTCACATAATGCTCTCGTGTGACTCTTGGGAACAGCTAGATGAGATGGAAATTAAAATACTTTTTTGTCAAGTGAGAGAGCATACCTTTGGAGTAACTCGCTCCATATTGCTCAGCTGGCAAATGGGAGCGTTGGGACTAAATCCAGATCTCTCTGAGGTGAAAGCCTGCATTCTTCTCCTGTACGTTCATTTGTGGGATCACTTTGTGGGATTGATCCCACCAGTTCGGGGATTGTGGATCAGCTTCATCTTTGTTTCAGGTTTTTATTTTGATCTGTTTTCATCTTGTATGCGTATTTTCCTCACTTTCTTCTCTAGATGGCATGCACCCAGAGGATTATGGCAGTTACTGGGTAGTTATTTTTAAAATAATGATTGTTTCTCTCTGGTTATAAAAGTCATGTTGTACTTATTGTAGAAAATTTGGAACATAAAAAAAGTGTAAAGAAAATTAAAATTATCAGTAATCCCACCTCTACAACATTTTAGTGTATTTCTTCCCAGACTTTCCATAGACTTTGAATAGACTTTCTGGCAGTGATTTAATGAGGCCTCTCACAAAACTTCCAGCAGCCTCCCTAAGCCCTCCTCCCCCTCCTATGTCCCAGCTTATCCTGGCTTATCTTCCTGTCCAGCCTGAATAGGAAGAATGAACCCCCTCATTCAGTTATTTCTGCTGAGTCCTCCTTAACTCTTCAAGATACTTGCTATTATGAGTTGAATTGTGCCCTTCAAAAAGATACGTTGAAGTCCTGACTGTGAATGTGACCTTATTTGGAAATTAAGATGAGGTCATTAGGGCAGGCCCTAATCCAATATGACTGGTATCCTTTATAGTTAACGGCAAATTTGTACATGCACACACACACACGGAAATGCCCTGTGAAGATGCTGAGGGAAGATGGCTATGGGAGAGATTGACTTTATGCTGCTATAAGCCAAGGAATACCCGGGGCTTCTAGAAGCTGGAAAAGGCTAGAAGCTTCTGAGGGATCATGTCCCTGTCACCACCTTGATTTTGGACCTCTAGCTTCTGAAACTGTGAGACAATTTTCTGTTGTCCATCACCCAGTTTGTGGTACTTTGTTATGGCAGCCCCAGGAAACTTCTACAGTTGCCCATCAGGCCTTTCTCCATCCCTGCCTGGTTAATCTCCAGTCCTTGGGGAAACTCATCCATCCCTTTCCTTGGCTCTTCCTTCTGGGCTGTGGAACCAGGTTGACAGGTTCTGCCATGAAGTATCTCTCTTGACTTCAAGTGGGCTCTTTGAGCTGCTTGGTAAACAAACTTTATTTTTTTAATCCCTTGATTTCTTTTTATATCTCTGGTGGCAGTGATTCCAAATCTTTTCCTCTTTTCTCAAGCCTCTGTGAGCCCCGTGTCATACTGCTGTAGGGAAGGTGAAACTTGACCTCTACCCATTTTAGGTTTTCAGCTGGGACTCGAACAAAAAGACAGATTAACAAGAGAAAAAACCATGATTTATTCACACATGCAGCACATCATGCAGGAGAAACCTAAAATGAATTGTAACTCAAAGCGGTGGCTTAGAATTCTGGCTAACATAGTATCTTCAACAACAGTAAATTTGTGGAGAAATGCTAAAGGAAAGAAATGACAGTTTTAGGCTGCCAAGGGTGGCAGACTGTGGGAACATAAATGTATGTGAGGAAACTAATGGAGAAATGTTTGCAGATTCCCCTGCTGCTGTCTCTGAGCTAAGAGTTTGTCTCCAGTAAGGGAGAATGTATATCCTGCCTTGAGGCAGAAACCTGGGAGTTTTTTTCTCGGTTTGCTGCTTAACTGCCTTCACCTCAAAATAGTTTTTATGTTAAAGAGGCATATTTTGGGCTGACACATTGTGGTTTCCATCACTACTAATTCTTGCAAAGAACTTATTTTTTACTGAGAAAAAAAATGTTCTACTCTACCCTTCTTATTTACAATTCTTTGTTTCTTTTTTGAGTCTTGCTGTTGGCCCCTCTTATCTCAGGTATGGGATGGGGCCCAGGTGTCATATTTATTACAAATAAAACAAACTCTTCTGATGCTTCTCATGCCGAACAGCATTAAGAATAAACTTGTAGTAGTTTTCAGTTTTGCTTTGGATTTCCCTGAGTCTGTATTAATTTCTGAGTCTATGAATTTCTATGTTAATGTGTTATAGGAATCATTAGGAGTGATATTCATTATGCAGCATTTCTCAAGCTTATTTCACCACAGAAATTTTAGCTCTGGGAGCAGCAATTAAGACTTCCCAGAAGACAGTTTGGCAATGACTGTTTATCCTACGCTTTCTTCAGATCTTGACCATCTCAGATTTTGACCTAGACTTGCACTGCCCTGGCCCCCAAAGTTGGTGGGTACGTGCACTGGCGCTGTAAGCTGCGCACACTGTGACCCTGGTAAGGCTCTGCTAAAGTCTTTTCCCTAGAGACTAGGCTTTTGTTATGGAAAACACTCTTGGCACATTTTTTGATGATTTCTATTCATCCTCCCCTTGCCAGAGCTCTGAGGGGATCTTTCTCAACCTTTCACTCAGAATTTGATGGAGTTCTTGGAGTTAAATCCCATGAATATGTGCCCCGCTCCAATACTGCAGCTCCCAGAAGTTTCTCACTCTTAAGCTAGTCCACACCCAACTTCTAGCACTTCATCAAAACTACCGTTTAAGTATTCTTATCAGTTTGTTGTTCCAGTGGATTTTGCTTCAGGTAAGCACATCTCAGCTTTGACTCTGGATTTGCCTGTCTGTCCAGAATTGGGGTGGTAATTTGCTGTGAAACCTTGGTTCTTTCATGGGTCCAAGAAAAGCCATTAATTTCGTTTTCTCATCTCTTTCTTATAAGGATGTGATTTAGGACTTCCAAATTCTTTATATGTTGGAGCTGAAACTGGAAGTCTTCTATCATATTATTAAAATAGGTTTCTTTTAGAGCTCTATTATGGTTAATTTTCTGTGTCAACTTGACTCAGGGATGCTCAGATAGCTGATAAAACATTTCTGGGTGTTCTGTGAGGGTGTTTCCAGAAGAGATTAACATTTGAATCAGTAGACTGAGTAAAGAAGGTCACTCTCACCAGTGTGGGTAGACACTGTCCAATCCGTTGAGAGCCTGGATAGAAGAAAAATGCAGAGGAAGGGCAAATTTGTTCTTTGCTTGACCTGGGACATCCATCATCTCCTGTCCTTGGACGTTGGTGCTCCTGGTTCTTGGGCCTTCAGACTCAGACTGGGACTCATACCATTGGCCCTTGATTCTTGGGACTTTGGGCCCCCACTGGAACTTACGCCATGAGCACCCTGGTTCTCAGGCCTTTGGACTTGGACTGAATTACACCAGCTTTCCTGTTTCTCCAGCTTGCAGACAGCAGACTGTGGAACTTCTTGGCCTCCCATGATCACATGAGCCAATGGTCAATGTTCCATCCTGTTGGTTCTGTTTCTCTGGAGAACCCTGACTAATACAAGCTTATGTAGTTGGGTCTTGCATTTTTTAATCCAGTCTGTCAATTCTTAACTGTTATTTTTAAGCCATTCTACTTTAGAGTTATTGCTTGTATAGTTGTATTAAAATAGACTCTTAGCTGTTTTCTGTTAGTTTCATTTCTTCTGTTTCTTTTTTCCTTTTTCTGCCTTTTCTAGTTTTATTGAGCACTTTAAAAATAAAATTCATTTTGTCTCCTCTGTTTGCTTATTATTTATGCTTCTTTTAAAAGCTTTTTTTTAAAAAAATGAAAGCTTTTTTAGTCATTGCCATGTGGTTTACATTGTACATTTTGAACAATCTGAATCTACCTTCAAACGTGTGGTGAAAGACTATAGCAGTATGGCCTTGATTCCCAGTCTTTGCTCCATTGTTGTCATACATTTCACTTTTACACATGCAATAAACACCCAATTCACTGTTACTATTAATGCTTTAAACACTTTTTTGCTTTAAACATCTTCTTCCGGTATGTTGAAAAGGGTAAGGGGGTATGCAGTAACACACACACAGGCAAAAATGGAAAGGAGACATGAGGCCGGCCCCATGGCCCAGTGGTTAAGTTTGCGCGCTCTGCTTTGGTGGCCCAGGGTTTTGCCAGTTCGAATCCTGGGCGCAGACATGGCACTGCTCATCAAGTCATGCTGAGGCAGCATTCCACATGCCACAACTAGAAGGACCCACAACTAAAAATACACAACTGTGTACTGGGGGGCTTTGGGAGAAAAAGGAAAAGTAAAATCTTTAAAAAAATAATGGAAAGGAGACACAATGAAGAAACCTAGGTAACTGAAGATTCATGAGAGATCTTGGAAAGATATTTGTCATAGAGCATCCATACTGATGACTTAGAAGCTATAGACCATATTCAGGCAGCCAAGAGAGACTCTCAGGAAAGATAGAGGAAATCACAGCTTCTCTAGAGTCTGGATGCTGAGACTCCAGCCTTTAATTCTCAGTGACCCGGGTTCGGTTCAGGCCTAAAAGAAAGAATGCAGGAAATAGGTGATTCTGAAGTGAAAAAGATTTCCAGTGTCAAAGGCATCAGGGTCCTCTGGATACACTTGGAAGAACAGCTTTCACAGTCTTACTATTATTGGTGTCATGGTGTAGACCTATGGAACTCTTGTTGACACATCATCCCATTTTGGGTTTCTCATTTAGCATGACACACATACTTTCTTGCTGCTTTATCCATTGCATCCAGTGTAAAAATCTCTGGCTTTTAATTGAACTGTTTAGTTCGTTTATACTTACTTGAATTATTGATAGAGTTGAATTTAAATCTATCAACTTGCTTTTTAAAATTTGGCCTATTTTTTCTCTATTACTCTTTTCCTGCCTTCTTTTGGATTAGTAAAATATTTAAAAATTTTATTTTGTTTCAGCTATTGGATCTTTAAAGAGCTATACATCTTTTAAAAAATAATTTTATTTTTTATTTATTTTTTTGAGGAAGATTAGCCCTGAGCTAACTGCTGCCAATCCTTCTCTTTTTGCTGAGGAAGACTGACCCTGAGCTAACATCGTGCCCATCTTCCTCTACTTTATATGTGGGATGCCTACCACAGCATGGCTTTGCCAAGTGGTGCCATGTCTGCACCCGGGATCCAAACCGGCAAACGCCGGGCCACCAAAGCAGAATGTGTGCACTCAACTGCTGTGCCACTGGGCTGGCCCCTAAAAAATAATTTTAAGTTTGACATTTTGGTCAACAGTTCTTCAACAAAGATGCCAAGAATACACAATGAGGAAATTATAGGCTCTTCAATAAGTGGTTTTGGGAAAATGATATCCACATGCAGAAGAATGAAATCGTGTTCTTATACCATACACAAAAATCAACTCAAAATTGTTTAAAGAATTAAACATAAGACCTGAAACTGTAAAACTCCCAGAATAACACATAGAGAAAAAGCTTCTTGACATTGACCTTAGCAAGGATTTTTTGGATATGACACCAAAGTGCAGGCAACAAAAGCAAAAATAAACAAGGGGGATTACATCAAACTGAAAACTGCACAGCAAAGGAAGTAATCAATGAAAAGGCAACCTATAGAATGGGAGAAAATATTTGCAAACCATTATCTGATAGAGGGTTAATCAAAATATATAAGGTGTTCCTACAACTCTACCAAAAATCAAATAACCCTATTAAAAATGGGCAAAGGATCTGAATAGACATTTCTCCAAAGAAGACATACAAATGGCCAACAGAGTATGTGAAAAGGCACGTGACATGACTAATCTTCAGGGAAATGCAAATCAGAACCACAATGAAATATCACCTCACACTTCACTGGATGGCTGTTATCAAGAAAGCAAAAGATTATGGCAAACAGTATGGAGATTCCTCAAAAAATTAAAAATAAAGCTATCATATGGTCTAGCAATTCCACTTCTGACTATATAGCCAAAAGGCTTGAAATCAGTATCTCAAAGAGATATCTCCACTCCCATGTTTATTGCAGTATTATTTATAATAGCCAAGACATGGAAGCAACCTAAATGTCCATCATCAGATGAATGGATAAAGAAAAGTGGTATGCACACACAACAGAATATTATTCAGGCTTTAAAAAAGGAAATCCACACATTTGTGACAACACGGATGAACCTGGAGGACATTAGCTAAGAGAAATAAGCCGGACACAAAAGGACAACTACTACATGATACCACTTATATAAAGAATCTAAAATAGTCAAACTCATAGAAACAGAGATTAGTATGGTGATTGCAAGGGGCTAGGAGGAGGTAGAAATGGGGAAGTGTTAGTCAAAGTGTACATGCTTCCAGTTATACAAGATGAATAAATCCTAGAGGTCTACTGTCCAGCATAGATCCTACAGTTAACAATACTGTATTGTATACTTAAAGATTTGCTAAGAGGGAGATCTTAGGTTGTGTTCTTCTGACAAAAACATAATACGAAGAAAGGCAGGAGGAAGCTTTGGAGGTTATGGGTATGTTTATGGTGTAGATTATGGCGATGGTTTCATGGGTGTACACTTATCCAAACTCATCAAGTTTTATTCATTAAACATGTACAGCTTTTTAAAATTGAGGTCATAATAGTTTATAACATTGTGAAGTTTTAGTTGTACATTATTATTTGTCAGTCACCATATAAATGCGTCCCTTCACCCCTTGTGCCCACTCCCCAACCCTCTTCCCACTGGTAACCAATAAACTGTTCTCTTTGTCAGTGTGTTTGTTTATCTTCCACATATGAGTGAAACCATATGGTGTTTGTCTTTCTCTGTCTGGCTTATTTTGCTTAACATAATACCCTCAGAGCCCATCCATGTTGTTGTGAATGGGAGGATTTTGTCTTTTTTATGGCTGAGTAGTATTCCATTTTATACATATACCAAATCTTCTCTATCCAATCATCAGTCTATGGGCACTTGGGGCTGCTTCCACATCTTGGCTATTGTGAATAATGCTGCAATGCACATAGGGGTGCATAAGTCTCTTTGAATTGTTGATTTCAAGTTCTTTGGATAGATACCCAGTAGAGGGATAGCTGGGTCATATGGTATTTCTATTTTTAATTTTTTAGAAATCTCCATACTGTTTTCCATAGTGGCTGCACCAGTTTGCATTCCCACCAACAATGTACGAGGGTTTCCTTTTCCACACAACCTCTCCAACCTTCATTATTTCTTGTCTTGGTGAGTATAGCCGTTCTAATGGGTGTAAGGTGCTGTCTTAGTGTAGTTTTGATTTGCATTTCCCTGATGATTAGTGATGTTGAACATCTTTTAATGTGCCTACTGGCCACCTGTATATCTTCTTTGGAAAATGTCTGTTCATATCCTCTGCCCATTTTTTGATCAGGTTTGTTGTTGTTGTTGTTCAGTTGTGTGAGTTCTTTATATATTGTGGAGATTAACCCCTTGTTGGATATATGATTTGCAAATGTTTTCTCCCAGTTGGTGGGCCGTCTTATTGTTTTAGTCTTGGTTTCATCTGCCTTGCAGAAGCTCTTTAGTCTGATGAAGTCCCACTTGTTTATTTTCCTTTTGTTTCCCTCATCTGATTAGACATGGTATTTGAAAAGATTATTCAAGACTAGTGTCAAACAGTGTACTGCCTATGTTTTCTACTAGGAGTTTTATGGTTTCAGGTCTTACCTTCAAGTCTTTGATCCATTTTGAGTTATTTTTTGTGTATGCTGAAAGATAATGGTCTACTTTCTTTCTTTTGCATGTGGCTGTCCAGTTTTCCCAATGCCGTTAATTGAAGAGACTTTCCTTTCTCCATTCTATGTTCTTAGGTCCTTTGTCAAAGATTAGCTGTCCGTAGATGTGTGGTTTTATTTCTGGGCTTTCAATTCTGTTCCACTGATCTGTGTGTCTGTTTTTGTACTAGTACCATGCTGTTTTGATTTCTATGGCTTTGTACTACATTTTGAAGTCAGGGATTGTGCTGCCTCCAGCTTCGTTCTTTTTTCTCAGGATTGCTTTAGCTATTCAGGGTCTTTTGTTACCCCATATGAATTTTAGGATTCTTTGTTCTATTTCTGTAAAGAATGTCATTGGGATTCTGATTGGGATTCCATTAAATCTGTAGATTGCTTTGGTTGTATGGACATTTTAAGTATGTTTATCCTTCTGATCCATGTGCATGGAATATCTTTCCATTTCTTTATGTCATCATTGATTTCTTTCAGAAATGTCTTATAGGTTTCCTTGCATAGGTCTTTCACCTCTTCGGTTAAATTTATTCCTAGATATTTTATTCTTTCTGTTGCAATTGTAAATGAGATTGTAATCTCGAGCTCTCTTTCTGTTAGTTTGTTATTAGCTTATAGAAATGCAACTGATTTCTGTAAGTTGATTTTGTACTCTGCAACTTTACTGTAGTTGTTGATTATTTTTAATAGTTTTCTGATGGATTCTTTAAGCTTTTCTCTGTATAAAATCATGTCATCTGCAAACAGCAAGAGTTTCGCTTCTTCACTGCCTATTTGGATTCCTTTTATTTCTTTTTCTTTCCTAATTGCTTGGCCAAAACCCCCAGTACTATGTTGAATAAGAGTGGTGAGAGTGGGCACCCTTGTCTTGTTCCTGTTCTCAGAGGGATGGCTTTCAATTTTTCCCCATTGAGTATTATGTTGGCTGTGGGTTTGTCATATACGGCCTTTATTATGTGAGTACTTTCCTTCTATACCCATTTTATTGAGAGTTTTTATCATAAATGGATGTTGGATCTAGTCAAATGCTTTCTCTGCATCTATTGAGATGATCATGTGGTTTTTATTCCTCATTTTGTTAATGTGGTGTATCACGTTGATTGATTTGTGGATGTTGAACCATCCCTGTGTCCCTGGTATTAATCCCACTTGATCATGGTGTATGATCTTTTTAATGTATTGCTGTATTCAATTTGCCAATATTTTGTTGAGGATTTTTGCATCTATGTTTATCAGCGATATTGTCCTGTAATTTTCCTTCTTTGTGTTGTCCTTGTCTGGCTTTGGTATCAGGGTGATGTTGGCCTCATAGAATGTGTTAGGAAGTGTTCCATCTTCCTCAATTTTTTTTGAATAGTTTGAGAAGGATAGATATTAAATCTTCTTGGCATGTTTGGTAGAATTCACCAGAGAAGCCATCTGGTCCTGGACTTTTATTTTTGGGGATGTTTTTGATTACTGTTTCCATCTCTTTACTTGTGATTGATCTATTCAGATTTTCTATTTCTTCTTCATTCAGTTTTAGGAGGTTGTATGAGTCTAAGTTATCCATTTCTTATAGATTTTCCAGTGTGTGGGCATATAGTTTTTCATAGTATTCAGTTATAATCCTTTGAATTTCTGTGGTATCCATTGTAATTTCTCCTTTTTGGTCTCTAATTTTATTTATTTGAGGCTTCTTTCTTTTTTTCTTAGTCATCCTGGCTAAGGGTTTGTCAATTTTGTTTATCTTCTCAAGGAACCAGCTCTTTGTTTCATTGATCCTTTCTACTGTCTTTTTTTGTTTCAATTTCATTTATTTCTGCTCTAATTTTTATTGTTTCCCTCCTTCTGCTGACATTGGGTTTTGTTTGTTCTTCTTTTTCTAATTCTATTTGGTGTAGTTTAAGATTGTTTATTTGAGATTTTTCTTGTTTGTTAAGGTGGGGCTGTATTGCTATGAATTTCCCTCTCAGGAGCAGTTTTGCTGCCTCCCGTATGAGTTGGATGGTGTATTTTCATTTTAATTTGTCTCCAGATATTTTTTGATTTTTCCTTTAATTTCTTCAACAATCCATTGGTTGTTCAGTAGCATGTTGTTGAGACTGCACATCTTTGTCCCTTTCCCAGCTTTTTTCTTGTAGTTAATTTCTAGTTTCATAGCATTATCGTTGGAAAAGATGCTGATGTGATTTCAATCTTCTTAAATTTATTGAAGCTTGCCTTGTTTCCCAAGATATGGTCTATCCTTGAAACTGCTCCCTGTACACTTGAGAAGAATGTGTATTCTGCTGTGTTTGGATGAAGTGTGCTATAATCCATCTGGTCTAGTTTTTTGTTTAAATCAACTATTTCCTTGTTGCCTTTCTGTCTGGATGACCTATCCATTGATGTAAGTGGGGTGTTAATGTCCCCTACTATTATTGTGTTGTTAATATCTTCTTTTAAGTTTGTTAATTATTGCTTTATGTACTTTGGTGCTCCTGTGTTGGGTGCATATATATTTATAAGTATCATGTCTTCTTGGTGGTGTGTCCCTTTTATCATTATATACTACCCCTGTTTGTCTCTCATTACCTATTTTATCTTGAAGTCTACTCTGTCTGATGTAAGTATGGCAACACCTGCTTTCTTTTGTTTTCCACTAGCTTGGAGTATTGACTTCCATCCCTTACTCCTAGCCTGTGTTTGTCTTTGGAGCTGACATGTATTTTCTTGAGGCAGCATATTGTTGGGTCTTATTTTTTAATCCATCCCACCACTCTGTGTCTTTTGATTGGAGAATTCAATCCATTTACATTTAGAGTGATTATTGATATATGAGGGCTTAATGCTGCCATTTTATCACTCATTTTCTGGTTTTTCTGTATTTCTTTTGTTTCTTGTCCCATGTATTTCAGACTACCAGTTCAGTTAAGTTGTTTTCTATGATGGTTTTCTTAGTTTCTCTTTGTTTATCACTTGTGTCTCTGTTCTGATTGTTTAGTGGTTACCGTGAGGTTTGTATAAAAAAATCTCATAGATGAGATAGTCCATTTTCTGATAGCCTCTTATTTCCTTATACTAAACCAATTCCATCCCTTTCTTCTTCCCCTTCTAAGTTGTTATTGTCACAGTTTATTCCATCTTGTGAATTTGTGGTTAAAATGATGAGATTATGTTTATTTTTGGTGTTTTCCTTCCCTTTATCTTCAATGTTACAATTAAGTGTTTGCTAACTTGTTCTGATAGAGAGCTTCAATTTTCTGAATTTGTCTACCTATTTATCTCCTTACTCAAGACTTTGTAACCAACCCCCCCGCCCTTTTTTTTTTTCAGGTATGAGGGCCTTATTGAGCTTTTCTTGTAGGGGGGTTTTTGTGGTGATGAACTCCCTTAGCTTTGGTTTATCTGGGAAAGTTTTTATTTCTCCATCATATCTGAAGGTTATTTTCACTGGATAGAGTATTCTTGGCTAAAAGTTTTTGTCTTCCAGAATTTTGAATGTATCATTTCACTCTCTCCTAGCCTGTAAGGTTTCTGCTGAGAAATCCACTGAAAGACTGATAGGAGTTCCTTTGTAAGTTATTTTCTTCTGTTTTGCTGCTGTTAGTATTTTTTCTTTGTCATTGACTTTTGCCAGCTTTACTAATATATGTCATGGAGAAGGTCTTTTTACATTGCTATAGTTAGGAGATCTCTTGGCTTCTTTCACTTGTATTTCCAGGTCCTTCCCCAGGTTTTGGAAGTTCTCAGCTATTATTTCTTTGAACAAGCTTTCTGCTACATTCTCCTTCACTTCTATCTCTTGACTACCTATAATCCTTATGTTGCATTTCCTAATTGAGTCAGATATTTCTCAGAGAATTTCTTCATTTCTTTTTAGTCTTAGTTCTCTCTTCTCCTCCATGAAGCATTTCTATGTTTCTGTCCTCCAGACTGCTAATTTGTTCATCCCTAATATCAGCTCTATTGTCCAAGGAGTCCAGATTTTTCCTTATTTTATCCATTGTGTTTTTCATCTCCAACATTTCTGATTGGTTCTTCCAAATACTTTCAATCTCTTTTGTGAAGAACTTCCTGATTTCATTGAACTGACTATCTGTATTTTCTTGTAACTGGTTGAGTTTTTTTTATGATAGTTATTTTGAATTCTCTGTCATTTAAATTATAAATTTATGTGCCTTCAGGATTGATTTCTGGGTGCTTGTCACTTTCCTTCTTAGCCAGAGATTTAATGTATTGTTTCATATTGTTTGACGGCATGGATTTTTGCCTCCGCATAGTGATAGTATCTGATCACAGCTTACACTTGCTGCTACTGGGTGGGGGTCAAGAGCTGTGTATTCTGAGCCTGCCATGATTCACCACTCACTCCAGCCACAGCTTTTCTAACTGTGCAGGCACTCTGGCTGACTGGCTGAGCTGGAGTGCTGGGTTGGGGTAGTGTGCTTTCTTTCACCTGCATGATCCTGGGGTCATTCTTGCTCTGCCCTTGCTATCTGCTCTCCTGGGATGCTGGCTTGATGAAGACACCCCCAAAATAGCTTAGTCACCTCTGTGTGGGACTTTCCCATGGGCTGTGAGGGAAGTTGGAGAGCAAAGGTGTTCCCACGGAGGGCTGTCCCTTCCCCCTTTTCTCTGGAGCCCTGGGTCGCTCACTGGGGGAGGGAGAGGAGATTCCCCTTACCTCCTCCCACTTCCTCTGGGGGGGGGGGTCCACCTCCACCTTCAGACATATGGCTGCATGGATCTCTCAGATGTCTTTTGTATTGTATGAATGTTCTCTGTTTGGTATATCAATGTCCTTTTCATTGTATCTTTGGGGATAGATTATAAGGAGAGAGCTCACTTTCCCATGATGCTGACGTCATTCAAGTCTATACAGCTTTTTATATATCAATCATACCTCAATAAAGTGGTTTAAACAAAACAAAACAAAATACTTTCTTATTTCCCTTTTGATTTCTCCTTTGATATGGGTTATTTAGAGGTGTGCTATTTAGTTTCCAAGTATTTGGGATTCTTTTGGAGATCTTTCTGTTAGAATTTCTAATTCTATTGTGTTCCAAGAAAACACTTTGTATGACTTAAATTCTTTTAAAATTTATCGATACTTTTATTATGATCCAGAATATTGCCCTAGCTGTGCAGCCTGACATGTGGAAAGACCCTTTCAGATGTCCTTGGGGGTGGCCCCCCAGCACTGGGGTGGCTCTGTGAGGCAGCCATCACCCCAGGGCCTGCCCTGCCCCATGACTGAGCCCAAGGAATGTAACCCCTCCCCTGAAGACCCCACACTTGCCTTTCTCTCTCTCAGGGTGCGTCACCCAGCTACCCTCAGAGACTCATGCTTCAGTGATGAAGAAATCTCAGGCTTTCTTTCACACAAACCTTGATGTTTCACATGGAGCAGCAGAAGCCCAAGTTCAGCTTGAGCAGGAGACAATGCCCTGAGTCCTTCTAGCTGTGCTTTTCTCAAGGCCACACTGAGGGCATGCTCAGCAGTCAAGTTTAAAAGGATAAATCCAGATAGGGTGGTCACCTCGTCAAACCAGGAGTCCAATGTCTTGCTAGGGAAGCAAAACAGGTCAGATGTGCCTTGTTGAGGCGGGGGGGCCTGCCAATGGAGCCACGGAGAAACTTGGTCTTGCTATTGCTGTCATAGCATGGTGCCAGCTGAAGTGTTAGGAGACCAGAGAGGAATGCATGCACGAAGCTGTGCCCATCAGAAAAATTCCCCATGTGAGTCCACCCCCAGAGATGGAAACTGAACAGGCTCAGGCTCATGGCCAGAAGCTGTTTCTTAGCTTCAGTGTCTGCTCTAATTCCAGTGGGAGAATATTGAAGATGAAGCAAAGGAGGGATTTGGTACATATTCCTGAACACTGACTGTATGCCAGGACCAGCCAGGTGCTGGGGATGCTGTGGTGAGAAAGATGCATTCATCCAAGCTGGCATGTCTGGGGGCTGGCTGCCTCTGATTAGTCTGGCCTCAAACTAGAGGAAGTCAAGAGGAGGCCACCTGACCCCCAGAGCAGCTGAAGGAGGCCATGTTAATGAGAGAATTCCTTTGGGCAGATTCTACCCCCCACCCTGGGCTCCTCAACCTTGCCTGTATAATGGAATCATCTGGGAGGTTATTTAGTTTTTTGATGTACCACATTTTGTTTATTCATCATCAGTTGGTGGACATTTGGGTTGGTTCCACTTTTTGGCTGTTATGAATAATGCCAAAACATTCATGTACAAGTTTTACATTGGCCCAGCCTTTTATTTTTTGGAACATTCTGATACAAGTGTTTGTGTGAATATGTTTTCAGAGTTCTTGGGTATATACCTAAGAAGTGGGATCACTGGGTCACTCATATAATATTCTAAGTTTGGACACTTGTATCATGTAATCCATGACACACTCTGTGATCTTGAGTCCAGCACATTGAGTATTGATTTCCCTGAAGACAATTCAGGCTGTTCCCTACAGGTTCCTTAGAGGCTCTGCCTGCTTCTCTGAGATTCTCCCTGGACATCAGGATCCTCCCTGTGCCCCATGCTCATCAGGGCAAGAGATGGGCCCGGGTCTAGCTGATGGCTGTATACTTCCCACTGGGTCAGCTCAGGTGGAGAACCCCTGGAAAACCAGCTCAAACGAGATGTTCTCCCACCAACCTTTGCAAGGTAGGAGCTCTGGGTTCTTTCCTCCGTCTTCCTCCTCCTCTTCTGTGCTGCCTCCATTGTGTTGATAGAAACTTTCTTTAACCATTAAGAGTGGCAGAATAACTTACATTCTTTCTTGGCTGTCTTTCATGCTGTACATCCACACCTGTTGCTTTTTCTCCTACATTCGTGTTTTTAAAACATTGAGATGTGAGTCACATAACATAAGACCATTTTAAAGTGTACAATTCAGTGGTTTTAGCATATTGTCTATGTGGTGCAACCACCCTCATGGTCTCATTCCACACATTCCCTTTGGAGAGCTCGTTTTTACCAGGATGAGCCCCCCCCGCCCCTCAGCAGAATTTCACATGATAAAACCAGGGGAGGCAAAGTGACCACAGAGGATGCCCTTTCTTTCTGTTTGAGTTCTTTTCATTACTTTTTGAGAGCGAGTTGGGGAGCTTTTAAAACTATATGAAGCCAAGATGAGTTGAATCACACTCTTGGGGGTGGGGTCCTGGCATGACTAACCCCCCAGGGGATCTGAATGTGTGCCAGCGAGAGACTCTGCCAAAAGCAGCTAAAGCTGCTCCAGGAGGAATTACTCCCTGGTTGTGGGAGGGGCACCCATGGTTCTGAGGGCTGGCTGGCTCCTCCTGCTCCTCCACCACTGTCCCTGCCACCCCTGACTCTGCACTGGGAAGGCCCTTGAGCCAGCCATGGGCACCTCTCCTGAGAACTGAGGCCAGGACCCTGGCCCTGGCAGTCCCCTTTCCTCCTTGTATTAGCCCTACTCATAATCCAGACCCACCATTCAGATGCTAAGTTTGGTCCCCTGCATGGAAATCCTCAGTGGCTCCCCATGCCCTGTAGGAGGAAGAGGGCCCTGGCCAGCCTGAGTACCCACCTTGCGTTTCAACCTCATCCCCTACCTGCCCCAGCCATTCCTCCCTCCCCCACCACACTCCTCCGTTCCAGTCAGTGTTCCCTCTGGCCCTCTGCAACTTTGCTCTTCCCTCTCCTGGGTCACCAACTTACCAAGCCCAACCCTAATGTCCTGGCTTCTTGGTCTGCCCCCTACTACCAGACAGTGGTCATTCCCTACTTCTGGATACAGCATCTTCTTGTGGTGTAGCCTGGCACCGCACTCCCTGGAGTAGCTCCTTTCAGTGTCTTCACACCTCCTAGAGTGACTCTGGTGCAGGGGCCACAACAGGTCCATCTGGGTTCCCAGTGCTCAGCACGAGGTTGAGCACTACCTGAGTGACAGTGACTGTGAGTGAGCGGTGGGAAAGGGAGGTCAGGATCTGGAGGACTTTAAACTGTTTGGAGAGTTTGGGGACCATCAAGAGTCCCCATGGATGTCCTGGCTCCAATGGTATATTTGAAGGACTGAGTGGGCACTTAGTCTGCAGACCCAAGAAGGAAAAGTCTTCGCAGCAGCCAGAACTTTCTGGGACTCAGGGTAGTGAGAGAGCTTCAGCCCCATTGTCACTCCCTTCCATCTCCAGGGCCACTTTTCCTGCAGGCAGGGGTGAGGTGGGTAGGGATGGGGGTTGGTGGAGTCGAGTGCAGGCCCAAGTCTTCAGCCTGCCCTGCTCTCACCTGCCCTCCATGGAAAACATCAGAGAGGGGCAGTGAAGGGTGTCCGAGGTCCAGGACCACTATCCTGCCTGTGCAGCCCCAGTGCCCACCTGCCAAAAGGGCAGGAGCCAAATGCCACAAAGCTTGTGGGAGGGACACTGGGCATGGAGTTCTCCCTCCTGCCCCCGTGGGTATCTTGTCTGAAGCATCAGCTCCTGCACTTCTAGTAACAAGGAACCACTCCTGGGGGTGTGATGTCCACAATGGGCCTCAAGCCTTGGGGAAGAGGCCCTGCAATGGGGGATCCAGCCCCTGATTCCCCCCTACCACCAGCAAGGCCTTGTCCTGCTCCACTGGTCCCCTGACCTCCAGTCCTGCCTCTGTCAGAGGTTTGGGAGGAATGGTGGATGTAATAGCTAGTCTCCAAGATGGTCCCCAATGACCTTGAACTCTTGGTTTCATACTCTTGTGTGGTCTTCTCCCCTGTCAAATCAGACCTGGGCTGTATGATGATGGAGTATGGTGGAGGCGATACTGCATGAATTCTGAGTCTAGGGGAAGTAAAACCATTTTGGTTTCTACCTTGGCCCTTGAATCCCTTGTTCTGTGGGGAGCCAGGCACCATACTGTGAGGACACTCAAGCAGCCCCATGGGGAGACCCATGTGGAGAGGAAGAGGCTTCCTGTCAAGAGCCAGCCCCAACTTGCCAGCCCTGTGAATAAACCACCTTGGAAGTAGATCCTCAGGTCCCAGCCAAGACTTCAGATGCCCGCAGCCTTGTGAGGGCGTCTGAGCCAGATCTGCTCCCACTGCTCACAGATTCCTAACCCACAGCAACCGCGACACGTGAATAATCATTTTAAGCCATTAAGTTTGGGGCAACTTGTTAGGCAGCATCATGTAACCAACACAGCCCCTGTCGCTCTGGGAGACGTGTCCTTTCTCAGATGCTGGGTATTGGACTGGAAGGATTGTTCTGCTTTCCTCCCAGCACCTGGCCCATGTTCTGCCAACCACAGACTGGAGAAGGAAAGAAATGAGATGTGACCCTGGATCAGCACAAAATCAGACACCCATCAGGCAGTATCATTTTTCCCCTCCATTTTAATTAGCACTTTACAAAGTAAAAAATATACTGTCTTTTCTGGGGAACAATAGGTACTTTTTTCTGTGTCATACAGTATATGAATCTCAAGGGTTTTGTGTTTCTTCAAGAAAGAAAGAAAGTGTGAGGGCACCCCCCAACTCCAGTTCTCGCCTCACCAGACCTTGGGACAGATGTAAGTGCTGCTGCTATTGCCGGTGACCTGGGGCATGCCAAGTGAGGGCCAGACCCCCCAAGACAAGGCCCTGGGCAGGGCAGAGGCCCCTCAGAGCCCCACTATGCATCCAGCATCCACTCACCCCCATAGAACAAGAGGGGGGCTTGGGATTTTGTGTGTTGTTCCCCCCCCACCAACCCCAGTTTTGGAGCAAAGCCTGCTCAGTTCTTTCTGGATTGTTTTCCAAATAGGTAAAGTGAGGCAGTGGACAGGGAAACACACTGGGCTTGACATGTGACTTGGGACCTGAATTTGGCCTTTTATTCATCCCCCTTCCCAAGTCCATCTCCAACTTTGCTGGATGTTCTTCACAGACAAGCCCCAGTAGGCAAAGGGGCACCAGCACCAAAAACTTCTCCCTGTGAACAATGTCCTCAGGACTAGGTGCTTCTGAAGAGCTTGCTCAGAGGTCTAGCCTTTTCAGGCCAGTTGCATGGACGGCTAGGCCTCTGCGGAGCACAGCAGAGCCCCTGCTGGGGACACCTCTTCCCTCTCCACAGAACAGTGTTACAAAGTCAAGTGGGGTGGGCAGTCCAGCCTTGGAGGCCTGCCACCCCCACCATCAACTCCACATGTGGCCCACAGGTAAGAATGCTACTGAGGCCTCAATATGCTGGATAAGCCAGTCCCTTAGCTCGGATTTGGGCTCTGCAAGCGTGTGCTCATGTTCACACTAATGTGTATGACACAGCACATGCTCACACTTACATGTGTATATATAAATACACGTGACTTTCCACAGAATACTGTCCTGACTCCCAGGGCAGGGGCCACCCTGCACTTCTGATTCTCACAGCCTCCCCCCTCCTTGAGCCAAGAGCCACAAACTCCCTCACCACTAGGCTTCCCACAGATGCCAGGGGCCAGGCCACAGGCTTCCACCTCTACTCCAGGCCACTCCTGGTGCTGTCAGCCTCAAGGACAGAGGCTACCTCAGCCACCAGCTCCCACTTTTACCTTCCCAAGAAAGCAGACTTCATAGGAGGGTGTGGATATTAAAGCTGAAGTTATGGAAAGGGGATGAGAGACAATTAAGCTTGTCCTTTTGCTGCCTCTGATTTGAAAATGAAAGAAAGAGAAAACTGGCTGAGCTCTGAGAGGTAGGAAAATGTATCCAGCTACACCAGGGCTCCACTGCCCTCAGGACAGCCCCGGCCACACTTCCCCAGTCTGCCCTTTGCGGGGCAGACACCGGCGACCAGCCTGGTTGGTTCCCCTCCCAGGTGGCCACTTTAGATGGAGGGCTCCTTCCCCTCCCTCAGCACAGCCTCTAGGAAACCTGGAAAACATGAGCCAAATCTCATGTCTTTCCACTGCTGGGAGACCCCATTACCCAACCACAACCTGCGCTCACTAAGCGAACCACCATCTGCATTTCTCCTTGGATGTGACAGCAGTGATTGGCTGCTCCCTGTCCTGGCTTACAGTGGGCACCAATATATTGGGGGTGTTTTCTTCCAACCCCCGCCCAGTGGTGGCATTAAAAATTCCTCAGTCACAGGGCTGGAGTGCTCTGCAATCATCTGGGAGATCTCCAAGTTCCCCCAACTTAGCTGGGGCTGGGAAGGACCCCAGGTGTTGCCATATCCAGATCCAGAGGCTCAGAAAGTGGCCCAGGTTGGTGGCCATGGGACTCCTAAAGGTTGGCCTGGGAAATGCTGCCATGAGGGACTGGTGGTAGGTGGGCAGGTTCCTCTTTGATGATATGGCAAATGGTGCCCTTGGCTTGGGGTGGGGGCCTGGCCCCTCCTATCTCCCCAGAGCCTTCTCTCCTGACATCTATGGCCTCCTTTGTCACCTCAGAGGGGGTAAGCCCCATCAGACCATGCATCTTCTGGACACCACTGGTCCCAGAGGTCATGCTGCCTGGTGGAGGAGGCCACAATGGGCAGCTCTGGGTTACCTGGCTCCCTCTCTTCCACCAGGGACCTGTGGCCTGGCGTTGGTGGGAGGGGGAGCATGCTGGTGTTTGGGGGGTTCTGGACCCCCTGAATCTTGGGGAGGAGAGGTCTGCAGGCCTCCCCAACTTGGATGTGCACCCTGGGCTGAGACAGTGGCATGGGCAGTACCTCTTGGGGGACTTGGGAGACCCCGTGGAGGAAGGAGGTACAGAGCTGGCCCTGCCCATTTCTCTGTGGGTGAGGACTGGGGCTGAGGGAGAAGGGGGTTCATAGGAACCAGGAGAGCCCATGCAAGGATGGAGCCAGAGCAGATTTTTCTAATTGCAGGTGAGGGAGAAGGGGAGGTCAGGGCTCCCCCTGTCCCTCACTCTCCCCTCCCTGAGCTCTCACCACTCTGGAGGATACAGGGATGGGGCAGGCGAGGGGCGAGGGGTGAGGGTAGTGTAGACGGTTTGACCTTTTCTCACCAGGGAGAGGCACAGAGGCAAAGACACACACTCGGAGCCCAGCTGGCACCCTGCGCTGCCTGCTCACCCTGCCTCTTGGCAGTCAGGCCCAGGAACCCCATTTCCCTTCTGTGCCCCCTGCCTCCCCAGCCAGAGCCCAGAGATCCTCAACACCGACAGGGTATATCCTCGGGCTGCCCCAAGCCACTGGCTGCCCTCAGCTCCTTTGCCTTCAGCCCGTAGTAAATGTGGTCACGGGCTCTTCCTCCAGGGCAAGAGGTCAAAGGTCATGCAAGATGGCAGCACCCGGGAGTAGCTGAGGCAGGAAGGGGAGAATGGCACTGGCTGCGCTGGCATGGGATTTCCAACCCTGTGCAGATGGCTGAGCTCGCCAGATTCAGGTCCCCATGTCAGCACTTGGGGCGAAGGAGCACAGCCTCAGAATCAGAGATGGTCCAGCTCAGGGCTGCCTGTCCTGGATCAAGCAGAGAGCAGGAGGCAGCAGGGACCTCCCTCCCACGACTGGGATGTGAAAGCTCCAGAAATAGCTCTGCCCTGAGCCCAGAACTCCCTAGTCCATGAATGGGGAGAATAGAGTTCACAGGGCTGTGGGGAGGACATGATAGTGGCTCAGAGTGAGGGCTTGTATTTGAGATAAGTGGGAAGGCCTGAATTTTATCACATTTTATCCTCAAGAGAGTCAGAGGAGCAGGGTGCAGTCGTGTCTCCGTGTTTGCCTTCTGTGTGTTGGTTCTTTGCTAGGCTGGGCTGCCTGCTCCATGTGCGTCGATTTCATTTAACTTCACAGAATCCCCGCCCTGGAAGTAGCATTGTCCCCATGTCATGTCTGGGTATTGGAGGTGCAGGAAGTGTCACCAATGGCTCCCCAGCTAGTAGGTACAGCTGGCGTGGAACTAAGGGTCAGGAAAAGTGTTCTGGGAGTTTCTACCTGCTGAGCTTGGCCAGGTTCTCACCCCTGCCTCACGGTGGTGCTGTCTCTCCAGGGCTTTGGGAAATGTGTGGAGGCACTTTGGGCTGTTCCAGTGCCTGGGGGAATTGGAGAGACCACTGTCATTTAAGGGGGGCAGTACATACCGCAGACTGAAGAATTGTCTCCACCCCCACCCCACACCCAGGGTGCCCAGGTGAGAATGACTGGGAGGCCTGAGGAAGGACATTCTAGCTCTGGCCTCACTTGGTCGCTGGGGGTAAAGAAGGTGCTCCTACCAGCACACGTGGCTGGCACCTGAGGGCATGAGTACTCTGCACTTGGAGCAAATTAATAAAAACATTGAAACAGTTAGAGCCCTGGAATGCTCTGGTCCTTTCACCTTCTCTAAGGATCCCAGTGGCCTTGGAACTGGGTTGAAGGTCACAGGGTCAGGGTCCCTGGCTAAGCTTGGAGGGAGACCCTCATCACAGTTAGCACCCAGCAGCTTCCCTGAGCCCCACTGACCCCTGTGGGCTTCTCAGCATCTCTCATACCCTGCCCACCCCTTGACACAATTTCTGCTGCAACCCCATCCCAGGCCCCCGTTCTGCTTAGCTCTAGGCCCTGGGCTGCACCTCTTGCAACGCTTGTCCAGACTCTCACCATCCCTCTCCAGCTGAGCCCCTGCCCCACCTAGGTCCTGCCCACCTGTGACTAAGATCACAAGCCAGGTCCTGCTAGTCAATCAGAGGCCACTGACCAGCTGTCCTTCACCCTGAGGGGGGCCACCTGCAGCAGGAGCTCTGTAGCCACACTGGCAGGGCTGGTGGGCACCTGGAGGGCTCTGGGGAAGGAGACCCTGGGCTAAGTAGGGTCAGTGCTGCCTGCACTGCCCAGTGTTCTCCGTCCAGCCCCCCTGGGGCTGATAAAGCTAGGGGTGCATTCTCTCATCTCTCCACCTTTTGTTGTTACTCACAGTTGCTTCTGGTTTTCTCCTGATGAAGTGAGTGTGCTTAAAAAAAAAGGTCAGAAATTGATAAAAGTATAAGGAGGAAATTAATAATCACTGCTAGTCCCTGCCAATAGGTAATGTTTTGGCAAATTTTCTCCTAGGCTTTTTAGCCCCTGCTGTATATGTGGTTTCACATCTTGTTTCCCTCGTTAACATTATTTCCTAACCATTTTCTGAAGTCACACAATGTTTTTTCCAGCTGTGTTGAGGTATGATTAACAAATAAAAATTGTATATATTGAAGGTGTACAATGGGATGATTTGATGTACATGTTCATTGTGAAATGGTTACCACAATCAAGCTCATGTAGTTACTAGCATTTCTTTTTGGGGGGAGAACACTTAATATCAATTCTCTTAGCAAATTTTAAAAATACAATACATTATTATTAACTATAGTCACCTTGTTGTATATTAAGTATCAAGAACTTATTTATCTTAAAACTGAGAATTTGTACCCTTTGACCAACATTCCCTCACCCTTCCCCTCCCTTGTCCCTGGTAACCACTATTCTACTCTCTGTTTCCATGGGTTTGACTTTTTAGATTCCACATATAAGTGAGATCATGCAGTAATTGTCTTTCTGTGTCTGGCTTATTTCGCTTAGCATAATGTCCTCCACGTTCATCCACATTGTTGGAAAAGGCAGAATTTCTTCATTTTTAGAGATGAATAATATTCAATGTATATATATATATATATATGTATATAGACACCACTTTTTTAATCCATTCATCTTTCAACAGACACTTAGCTTATTTCCACATCTTGGGTATTGGGACTGATGTCGCAGTGAACATGAGAGGGCGTACTACATCACTTCAAGACACTGATTTCACTTTCTTCAGATACTTACCCAGTAGTGGGATTGCTGCATCATACGAGAGTTCCATTTTTAATTTTTTGAGAGAACCCTACACTGTTTTCCATAATAGCTGCACAAACAAAAATCAATTACAGTGGATTTTAAATAGAAATGGGAGTTTTTACAACAGCTTCTCTAGTAGGTATCGTAGGAGAACATTTTTAAGATCTTAGGGCAGGCAAAGATTTCATAGAACAAAAAGTATACTAACCATAAGGAACAAAAACAAAAACTGGAAATTATTAAAAATAAGAACTTCTTTTTGTCAAAAGAAACTTTTAAGAGAGTAAAAATCTCAGGCACAAAGGAGATAAACATTTGCAGCTTATTTATCTGACAAAAGACTCTTATTTAGGATATGTAACTAACTGATAAATTTGTAAAAATATAGACAGACAATCAACCAGAGAAAAAGAGCAGAAGGTTTGACTAGGCACTTCACAAAACAAGATAACCAAATGGGAATAAGTAGATGCGTAGGTGCTGCACAGCATTACTCAAGAGGAAAATTCAAAGGAAAACCACAATGAGACATGACTACACAGATGCCACAATGGATAAAATCAAAGGCCTGACAACATCAAGTGTTGGTGAGGATGTGGAGCAATTGGAACTCTCATACACTGCGTTGGGGGTAAACTTTGAAAACTCTTTGGTAATATCTCCTAGAGATGGACATACACATACTCTATGACCCAAAATAGTTTTATACCTAACCTTAGGTTTATACTTGACATAGATATGTTCATATGTTCACCAAAAGACTTGTACAAGAATGTTGAGAGCAGCATTTTTTGGCATATCATCAAGTTGGAAACAACCCAAAGTGCATGAGTAGTGGAATGGGTAAATAAAATGAGTTGTATGTTTTCTAGTAGAATACTATACAGAAATAAAAATCAACCACAGTCACATTCAAGAATATTTATGTATCTTATAAGCATAATGAAAGAAGCCAGACATAAAAGAAGACACTCTGCGTGGTTTTATTTAAGTACACTTCAAAGACAAGAAAAACAAATTCAGAAGTTAAAATTTTGGTTCCCCTTGGGGGAGAGAGGCAGTGACCTGGGATGGGTGCATCAGTTAGTCACTGGAGGGTTAGTCATGTTCTATTTCTTGTGGGTACTGGTTAGTGGATGTGCTTTCTTTGGATAATTCATGGAGCTATGGAAGTACGATTTCCATACTTTCTGGTATGGATGCTATGCTCCAAATTGCAAGTCTGATCATGTGATTATACCCTTTTTACTGATTAGTCCCAAGGCATAGTGGTTAGTGCAAGACTCCAGAATTATGGGTATAGTTTTGTATCCTGGATCTAGTCTCTTCTTATCTCAGAGGGCCTGGCCAAGTGATTAACTCTCTGGGCTTCAGTTTCTTCATCTGTAAAATGGGTTACTTTTGGTACCTCTTTTGTACTTAGTGAGATAATTAACTCCTTGCTGGCACAGGGCAAGAACTCCATAAATAATGGCTCTTATAGTTGTTCTTGCTGTTCTTATCTCTTTGGGTGAGGGAGCTGGATGGTGTCCTGGGGCAGAGGGAGGAGCAGGATGGGGATCCAGTCAAGACACAGTCTCCAGGTGATGGTGAAGGGACACAGCAGAGCTGATGTTGAGGTGCAGGAGGAGGAGTCTGAGGCCTGGGGTCCCTCCTACCTTCCCTGTGTCAGCTCCTGCTCCTCTGTAAACATAGGAGGTAAACTAACCAGGTGATCTCTAGCTGGTTAGCCCGTCCAGCTATGACACTGGAGGGCGATGGAAATGCCATTGACAATCAAAAACAAATTTCCCAGGGCCCGGGCCAGTGGCGTAGCAGTTAAGTTTGGGTGCTCTGTTTCGGTGGACCGGGGTTCACAGGTTCAGATTCTGGATGCAGACCTATGCACCACTTATCAAGCCATGCTGTGGCAGGCCTCCCATATATAAAGTAGAGGAAGATGGCATGGATGTTAGCTCAGGGCCAATCTTCCTCAGCAAAAAGAGGAGGATTGATGGTGGATGTTAGCAAGGAGCTAATCTTCCTCAAAACAAAAACAGAAAACACAAATTTTCCAGTTTGATCCCCACTCAAACACAAAGGACCAGACCTGGGAGTTATGGGAGGTGGATATCAGTGGTGGGATTATGGGTCCTTTCTATATTCTTTTTGTATGTTTTTCTGTTTGGGACAGGAGCCACCTGAGCCAAGGAGCCCCCTGAGTGGCTGAGGTCCCTGGGGTGCTTCCCTTATCTGAAGACTCCCCTTGAGAGGGGGCCCCCTTTGCCCTGGAGAGTAGAGAGTCACATTCTGTGGATGGGATGGTGTAGAACTCCCTGGGCTCAGGGGTGCTTTGTCCACCCTGCCACAGTCCCTCCATGAGGGACATCCCTGCATTTGATGGCTTGTGGAGGGGACCACACCAAGAGGAGGGGGTTCAGGCTGTCAGTGCCCGGCTTCTAGGTGCCAGTGACCTTCCGCTCTCCTCCCTATCACCCTGAATCAACCACTAGCCCCTCCTGAGTGGAGCCCCATCTTCTCAGCCTGCCACTAGAGCCTGAACCCCCCTTCCCAAGACATCCATCCTGGAGAAGGGACCGTCTCTTTGTGTGGCCTTTGTCCCCTCCAGGGTATCTGCCCCTCTCAGCCTCCTGGGCCTGGCCTCTACCTGAGGGAATCTGGGTCTCTGAAGCTGTACCTCAGGCCCCTTGTAGCTGGCAATGTGCACATCCATCCACATCCTGCCCCACTGAGCCGTGTACACTCACAGCATCCACAATGCCTGCACTGAGCCTTTCTTGGGGTGAAGCTTTGTCCTGCACAGGGAAATGGGGTGGATGGTGAGGAGAGAAGGAACCTGTGAAATGCACCTGGAGTGGGGAGGAATGAGGTGATTGGGGACACTGGGGAGTGGAGTAGGGTGTGGGAAGCACTGAAGGTCCTTGTAGTCTGCGCTCATCATGTGAAGGTGGGACCAGCCCTCACTCTGCACCAGCTTCTGTCCCTTTCATGGCTGGGGCAGGTTCAAAGATGACAGAGAGTTGGGTTCCCAGGGTGGATTTCACCTGGCCAGGACCACGGAAGGAGTCAGGCAGAGCTGCAGGACAGGAGCGTGGGGCTGTCCTGGAGCTCAGTGTGTGCAGAGGAAGAAAGGACATGACGTAGGGCAAGGAAAGTGAACATGGAGCAAAGTTTGCAGATGGGGAGACCCAGTGGGCTGAGGATGAGTGAGGAGAGGCAACCCACAGTGACTGGGCTGCAAAGACACCAGCGGGTGCTGGCCAGAAGGGGATGGCCTGAGGTGGGGGTATCAGTCATAGTGGACAGGTTTAAATGTGTAGAGTGAGGCCAGGACAGTGGGTGGCGGGGGTCAAGTGAAGGAGGGAGCAGGACAGGGCCTTGAGGGTCCAGCATGTCAGAGGGTGGATGCAGAGTGACCAAGAGGGGTTGATTCACAGTGGTGGTGAGTAGATAGACAGTGTAGGCTTATACACACACCCGAACGCACACACACGTGACCATACACACACAGATCCTGGTCAGCGCACAGGGCACAGTTTGGCCTAAAGGCTGAGCACAGCTGCCAGAGGTGCCGGCCAACATGGGCAGCCCCCTCTGTGTGGCCATGCCACTGTCCCTAAGGACCCTTCTGCCCGTGGATACCCCCATTGAAGAGCTTCATCATCTGTATGTTCTGATGATTCATCTTGTCCTTGAAGGAGTTGTTGTCATTGTCTCTCTCCAGGATGAACCAGATGTTGAGGATGGGTCTTCACTCTGGAGGTGACATGGGTTAGAGCCGTGTTGGACTGCTTGTGGTCCCTGAGCTGGGAGGGTCCTAATGCCTGAAGGAGGAAGAGCAGAAGTGGGGGAACCTGTGATGCAGGGTGCTGCGAGGTCAGGAGGGATGCAGGCCCAGATTCCCAGCAGCGCAGAGTGGAGATGGCTGGTGGCCGGCAGGGAGGCTGTCCACCCTGGCTGGCTTCAGGATCGCTGCCATCAGCCAAGGCTCCTGGAGGCTTGTTTGCGTGAGTTCTCCCAAATGCTTCAGGGAACTTAGGAGCAGATGACCTGAGACCCAGACTTCCTGACCAGGTCTCTGAATGAAATAAGAGGAGATGATGGGCACTGTACCAGCAGGGTGTGTTATCCCCTGAGGGTGGGAAACTTGTGAGGTAGAGGAAGCATAATTGTCCTGTCCCGGGCATGAGGCCAGCTGCAGTGAGACAGGCTCACAGGTGGGGCGGTGGCCAGGGAAGGGCTTGCCCAGGCTCTGGAAAACTGGAGAAAGTTGGTTTATGGACACAGTGAGGAAAGAACATGAGCTGCTTGTTGGGACCAACCAGGATGATTGATGCCTCTGAGCAGTAGAGGAAAGACTGGCTCCTCAGGTAGAGCTCTGAGGTTTTCAGGGTACAGTAGGAGCTGAGTCTGTCACATGAAACTTTACCCAGATTCACAGGCTGGGTGGTCACCTGGCACATTCCAGCAGAAATGCTGCCCCCTGGAAGCCCAGGTCCTCCATGCAGCTGAGCCAGTGGCTACTTTCAGTCAGGTGATGAGTCCACAAAGGGCATTGTAAGTGGTTTGCATCCACTTGACTTCCTGGAAAACAGAAGCTGCCTTGGAGATCTGTTCTGGTGACGGAAGCATCCCAAGGTCTCCAGCAAGTGAGTCCCAACTTCTCCATCAAAGGGCATTCTCCTCATTCTCTCAATGCCCATCCTGTCTCCTCCAACCCAGGGATGTGCCACCATGTTATCCATTCAGCCCAGCCCCTGCCCTGTCGGTCCCACCCCAGGACACCAAGGACACTGGCTTGGGGTTCTGCAGCATCTTTGCTAAAATAAATAAATAAATAAATAAAAGGATAGTTTCAATCTCATATCCCTTGCTATCACCTCTCATCACATTATATTGCCATAATCTTCTGAAGCACATGGACCCCCGTGACCTCCTCCACCAATGTCCGCAGGCAGTGCTGACATGGCCACATAGAATGGATGGTCAGGAGATTGTCCAGTGAATGTTGCAAACTCCTCCTCCCCGAATCTCAGCCAGGAGCTCACTCCTGGGTGAAGTCCTCTCATCTCAAGCATGGTGAGGCTGTGGGCTGTAGGCAGCAGGACTGGCATCCCTCTTGGATCAATCTTGCCTGTCTGACACTCAAGGAGACTGTGAATATTTGAGTGGGGACCCCATCTTATTTATCTTTTTCTCCAGAGCCCAGGGTGGTGTAAACCAACACCAGGTACATGTAGTAGGCTGAATGGAATGAGCTAACGGAAGAGTCAATGCTCTGACTAGCTCCTCTTCCCCTTAAGGAATAGGACTTTTGGCCTCTCATTAAGTGACTTTCAGAATTGCCCCATCAGGCCTATTCTAAGGACTCATAATGCTCATCTTGCTGACAGTGCCCAACAGGATCCTGGAGAGGCTGTTGACCTGCTCTGGAGTATATCCCAACCCTCTTCCCCACCCATCCCACTTACAGCGTTGAACTGCGGGTGAGTCCGCCAGGGGGCCCAAATGAGTGCAGGAGGATGACATTGGCTGTGGTCTACCCCTCACCCATTTGCCCACCTGTCCTGTAGATAAGAGGCCTCTGTTCCTTGTCTCAGCAGAAGCCAGTTGAAGCTTGCACTCTGGGCTGAGAGATCTCCAGTGCCTATCAATATATTCAACTTCTAACTCATGTGAGGACTATGAAGCCTCCCCTTCCTCCAGTACCCACAGCACTGGGCTTTTGCAAGATATGAATGAGATAAGGCATGTAAAGCAGTATCCAGGGAACCACACCGTAATTAATTCTCAGTACATAATGTCGACTCACTCTTATTTCATTACCATGACCACCATCTTTATTGTGTGAAGTCTGCTAGAAGCACCAGCACATTAATAATGTAGAAGACACAGGTCCTATCTGGCAGGCTGCTACCAGCTCCAGAGCACAGGTGGGAGTTGAGGCCTGTTTCCAGTACCCCAGGGAGGGAAGGGAGGGACACCCCCATGATTCACATTCTGAATTCCAAATGACATTGAAGTTCATTGTGAAGCTTAAGAGCAGCAGGGGTGGCACCACTTTACCCTGGTGATATCGATGTTCCTGCTCAGAACTTTCTAACCATTTTCCTGAAAGCTGGGGAAAAAGGATGTCTATAATAAGGACTTTATGGAGAAAAATGTAAAAAGATTGAAAAGACTGAGCTCAGATGTCTTTAAAATGACTAATATCAGAGTTGATGTCCATAGCTCAAGGAAAGTGGGCTGTGAAGTTGGGTGAAATAGGGAAAGAGAGATCAGATTGTTGAGGGAGATATGGGAGGCAAACAGCAAGGTGTCCCTCCACTTGAGTCTGCCCTCCCATTGGGTCAGCAGAGGAAGCTGACATTGGTGGAAAATGTTCTGTGAGATTTCTGCAGGGGCTACCATGGCCCGAACATCCTGAAGGGGAGGGGCTCTTAATGGGCTCACTGAGAGGAGTACTGAGAAAGGGACCAGACCCTTGTCAGAATTGGACATGCCCCCAATCCAGAGCAAGAAAGGAATGATCAAGAAAGAGCAGAGAATGGAGCAATGTGCATGCAGATCACAGTGATGGTAAAGTGGATTTATACTCTCTTACCTTAGAGGTGTCCATGTGTGCTTTATCAATCCTTGCCTCATAGCTGTTCATCTATCCACCCATTCATCCATCCATCCTTCCATCCATTCATCCATCTATCCACTATCAATCATGCACACATACACAATCCATCCATCCACCATTCATTCGTCCATTCATCTATCCCTCATACATACATCCACCACCCACCCACCCACCCATCCATCCATCCATTAATCTACCATCCACCCATTATCCATCCATCCATCATCCATCCATCTATCCACTCACCCATTTATCCACCATCCATCCCTCATCTATTGATCCATCCATTCATCTACTCATCTGTCCACTATCCATCCATCCAGCCAGCCAGCCACCATCCATACAAAATCCTTTCATTTATCCCCTATCCATCCAACACGTATCCATCCTTCAATACATTTATCCATCCATCCATCACTCATCTATCCATTATCCATCTATCCATTCATCCATCATCCACCTAACCACCATTCATCCATCCACCCACCATCCTTCCATCCTTTCACCATACATCCACTATCTACCATCCATCCATCCACCCACCCACACACCCACCTACTATCCATTCATCCACCATCCATCCATCCATTTACTAGATAATTGTGGAACATGGGATAAAAATTATTATGATTGTGTGGCCAGACTTTCCTTTGTCCGGACACTATTGAGGGCTCCAGATCCTCTAAACCAATATCATTGCCAAGCTCTTTCCCCTGAAATCAATTGCAGTTTTGTTCTGATGATGAGCACACATATGCATGCTATTCCCCAGGTCTTGGGCATGACCACCTACCAGGATCTGGTTTACCAGCACTAGCTCTTGCCTCATCCCTGTGTCTTCTGGGGTTCAGTTTCCTTGAGAGGCTGAGGATAAATCTCAGGGTTGAATGAGACTAGTCTTTTCAGGCGTGAGGGAGAGGGAGGATCCAGACATGGGCATATAACTGGGAAAAGGCACAGAGAGGGGAACTTGGGTCCTCAGGCCCAGGTCGACAAGAGTGAGGCTGACAAGCTGCCCAGCACCTGCAGAGGAAAAGTGGACATGGGGAAACAAATGGGCAGAGAGGGGCCAGGAAACTTGGACTCTGCAATGGGAGCCCAGGTGTTGAGTATGCCTGGAGTCCAGGCCTGAGTGTCAGGGCTGTCTAGGTCACAAAAGTACCAACAAGAGGCACAGAGGGTTCCCAAGGAGGTGAGGCTGTGATGGTCCCTGTGTAGGGACCAGGAGTTTGGTGGCATCTAGACATTTGCAGACCTCAAATATTGTTTAAACAGCACCATGGATTTTTGAAGTTTATAACACATTTGGTAATAATGTGTTTGATTTTTAATATTGATCCCAGTGCAGTAGTCTTGCAAAATATAAACACATAATAAATGTTATTCACATTTATAGATGGACTTAAAATATGCAAAGTTCCTTCCGAACCATGACTTTGACATCTGAGGAAACTATGTCTTAGAAAGGCTACCTGACTTGCTCATAATTTCACTAGGAGTAAGGGGTTGTTAGGGACCCCTGATGGATGGAGATCTGTCTAAGGCCTCACCGAGCTCCACACCCCTGCAATGGGCAGGAAAATGCTCTGCTCTGCCTGGGAGACATCACCAAAGACATGAGAGGAAACTATGGCTCAAGTCCTCCTGAGGTTCAGAATAACAGGACTGAGACCCCAACACAGTGCAGGTGAGTACCCAGTTCTTGCTCTAAAGGGTGGATGATTTGACCTTTACCAGGTCCCAGTATCTTCTATGAACCCTCCAGCCCTGGCCATGCTGCTTCTCCGCTGCGGGTGCATCAACCTTGTGGTCAGGAAAAAGCTCAGGGCTCCCTTCTTTGGCAGGTCTTCCAGTTGCTCCCGAGGAGGGTCAGCTCTCCTTTTCTGTCCCCCTTTCATGGCTCCTCACAGCCAATGAGTCTGTCCATCACTGTTATGTGGCAGGAAGGAATATTTGCCTTGTGTGTGCACTGCCCCACCCAGGGGCTCTGAGAGTTACTCATCTCAGAGAGGTGGATCCTCGCTGATGCTCTAGCAACACTGCCTGAAATGCCCTTCCTGTCCAGTCAAGGGCCAGAACCTGTGAATATGTTTGCTTTCATGGCAAAGATATATGAAGTTGTAGGTGGATTAAGAGAGCCAGTCAGCTCACCTTGAGATGGGAGCCAATCCTGGATTATCCAGGTGGGCCCAGTGTAATCATAATTCTTATAAGTGGAAGAGGGAGGCAGGATGGTCACAGTAGAGAAGATGTGAGGATGGAGGCAGATTCAGAGTGACGTGACATTAGGAGGACTCCACTAGACAATAAGGGCCTTGAACATGGATGAAGAGTCCATGAGCCAAGAAACATGGTGACTTCTAGAGGCTGGAAAAGGTGAGAAAATGGATTCTCCCCAGAGCCTCCAGAGGGAACCAGCATGCATCAGAAAAACAACAGTGGTCTGTTGTAGCGATGGTTTGAGCAGCCCCATGTCGGCTCATTCAAGAGGACATCTGTTTGTCTACGAGATACGGAGGCAGAGTTGGTCTGCACAGAGAAGACATAGCAGGCGGTTCTACCTGAAGAGATCTGGTGCAATCCTCACAAAACCAAAGGGAGGAGCTATTCTCTGGTCTTCAGGTGGGCTTTTCAAGGGGTTATGATTCAGCCTGAGATGAAGAGCTCTGGCTCTGTGTACGAGAGTGGCCTCTGTGAGTGTGTGTGCGTGTGTGTGTCTATGTGTATGTGTTAGTTTCTTGGGACTGCTGTAACTAACCACCACCATGTTGGTGGTTTAAAATAACAGAAACTTGTTCTCTCACGGTTCTGAAATCAAGGTGTTGCCAGGGAGCTAATACAGTGCATATACCAATCAATGATCCCCATTCCACAGCCTAGTGTCTGAAGGCCCAGGCAGCCTACAGACTGGTCTCTTCCTAGGGTGAGGCTGGGGATGTCCCCAGCTGACCACTGCCCCCTGCTTACTGCACATTGTCCAGATGCCTGTGGATTCTGTGAGCCACAGGATCATCTTGAATTTTATTTCTGCTTAAATTAGCTAGATTTTCTTCTGGTGTTTGTAGTCAATAACCCTCATTGGTCCAGATGCTTATAAAGAAAAAAATAACCCCTGCAACTCTTGCCTCCAGAAGTCTGTGATAGAACCAGCTTCCCAGTGTCCTCAGACTGGGTCTATTAGACAGAAGGACAATGAGACGGTGAAGAGCCGGTGAAGGGGAAAAGAAAATCTGTGGGACGTGTGTTGATCGCATACAAGACTTGTCTGACCCAAAGGAATTGCTAACAGGGACCCAGAGAAGTCCATGAACAAGTGTGTTCATTGCAGCATTATTCACAATAGCCAAAGGATGGGAACAACCCCAATGTCTACCAACTGAAGAACGGATAACCAAATGTGGTCTATCCATGCAGTGGAATATCCTTCAGCCATAAAAAGGAATGAAGTTCTGACACATGCTACAACATGGATGAACCTTGAAAACATCATGCTGGGTGGAAGAAGGCAGACACCAAAGGCCACATGTTGTAGGATTCCATTTATAAGAAATGTCCAGAGTCAGCAAATCCAGGGAGATAGGAAGTAGATTAGTGATTGCCAGGGGTCAGGGAAGGGGGAGGCATGAGAAGTGACTGCTAATAGACACGAGGAACCTTTATAGGGTGATGAAAATATTCTGGAATTAGTTCCTGGAAGGGGTGAGGTTGGGCTGCACCTCTCAGAAGGGGAGGGGAGGAGTTGTGTGGAGTTTCTGAACTTGATGTGGGGCAAAAGTGCGGTGATCAGCGACCCTAGATGGCCAAGTGGCCTGGGCAACCCCCACCTGTGGGCAGGGTTCCCTCTAAGCTGACCCAGAAGGGGTGGGTTGAGGTCAGTGAGCCCCACTGTTGGGGGTCATTTCCTTCTGCTGAGTTAGATGGCAGGGCCTTTTAAGTGCTGGGCTAACCAGAACTGGGTCCCTCTGGAGGAGACAAGCATGACTCCTGCTCAAGATGGTTCTTCCCAACACCTTAACTAGAGGTCAGGGATTGGGCAGCTCATCCCTGCAGATACGGTGCCCCCATGCTTGTTGGCCATGAGTGGACACGCGCTGCCTCCTGATCAGCATGTGAACAGGAACATCTGGGTCATCCTTCTGGGCACCACTGAGATGGAGGGGGTTTCAGGGTGTGTGGCATAGAGAAGGAGCAACTGAGGGGAGGCTGTGAGAGGCAGTCTGGCCCTAGGACCAGCTGTAGTGGGTTGGGGGCTGTGGTTTGACTACTAACCTCCCTCTTCTGAGTGTCCTCTTGGAAGGAGCGTTCCTGGGACCTGGAGGAGCTGCTCCCCAAAGGTGAGCAGAGGTGTTTACATGCACCCAGGACATGACAGGTGGGCTATAGTGTCCACACAGGGTGACGCTCTGAGCCCCTTCAGGAGAGAGACTGCCACTGAGCTGAAAGGATGACAGCTGGCTGAAGGTCCCCAGTAGCAGCGCTCCCAGGACCGAGCACAAGAGGAGATTTGTGGAGGAGAGTGCTAGGCTGGCCTTCTTGCCCTGCAGGTTCCTCCATGGGCAGCCATGGCTCCCAACTCCCCCCTGAGCCAGCTAGGCTCCTTGGAGCATCTCCTGCCTCATTTGGCTTCGTCCCTCCTGATCTTTCTCAAGGATCAGCTCCCAGGACCCTCTCACTCTCTTGCCTGGCTCAGTGGCCACTTCTCAGAGGACCCAACTGAGCAAGAAAACAGGTAAACAAACCAGGAGGAGAAAGGAAGAAATAGAAGTGTCATGTCTCCGGGAAAGATGAACTTGATGTGGTTGAACCCAGTGGGGTCTACTTCATACCCTTCTTTCTGTGTTTCCCCCCATTGCTTTTGGGGACACCACAGCTAGGACCCTCAGACCTGGGACTGTGGGGCTGGTTTTGTTTTAGGGCCACTGCTTGGTCTCCACCCTAAAATGAGGTCCAGGTGGGGAGAAAAGCATGGTGGTTCGACAGTAGGGACTTGAACCCCCAGGACGCCAGCTGCCTCTCTGAGAAAGTCTGTGGTCTTCCTGGGGCCCCTCCAGGATCCTGTCCCATGGGAAGTGTGGTTTGCAGGATTCTTTTAAGATCTCACTTGTTCTGCCCCATTTGCCTGTGAAGGTCCTCCCTGGACACCAGGCCCTCTAGGGCCCAGGTCTTCCCTGAAGACCACTGCCCAGCACGGACCGGGCACCTGGACAGCCTTCAGGCAGGGCCAAGGTTGTTGGGGGACAGACGGCGCTGGGGCAGGTGCTGGGCTTGGATCCCCAGATAGAGGAAAGGACTCCATGTAGGAACTCTGTGGCCCCCCATCTAGGAAGACAGACCCTGAAAATAGGCTCTGTATGAGCCCAGGAGCTGGGCATGGGGATTCTTCAGCTCTGCCCACTTATTCTCCACTTGGAGGGACGTGTCCTGGGGCAGATCTGCTGAGGATTGTCACCTGTCAGATCTTAGCATCCCTACCCCAAGTCTTAACCTCTCGACCCTTGAGGAGCCTGCACTGTGACCCTGGCCAGCCCACAGCCCCTTCTCTGCACAGCCCCCTGGGACAGCCACATCAGAGGGACCCACTGCTTAGGTTCAGGTCAGCACCAGGTAGACAAATGGTACAAATTCCAGGGCCCTGGAATCCCAGGACAGGGGCCTGCAGGCAGCGGGGCTTCCACTGGCTCCCTCCTCCCAGGCTCCTGCCTTGATGGCCTCGTGCCATTGCAGGGACAGTGGTGTAAGGACTGTCATCCTTATGGAAAGCTGAAAATACAAAGACAAAGCCATTGTAACCTCTGATTGACTGGCCCCTGGGCACCCCCTCAACTAGTGGGGGGCTTGCACCATGCAGGAACTCCCTACTTGGTATCATTGTCAAAGAAGGAACAAACAAATGCCAGGGTCCCAGCAGTCAGCATTTGTGTCCAGGAGAGGCCCAGGGATGCTGGCCACCCTACTGGGGACCTTGGGCCTGGGACTTGGGAAGGTGCATTGACCCTACATGAAAGAAGCTCCCGGTGTCCCCCTGCCTCCAGGGAAGCTGGGCTGGGTTCACCTCTCCCACCACAAGCAAGGAGACCCTGACCTCAGTTGGCTGGCTGTCAGACCACTCACTGCAAAGCCCCAGGGTAATTTGGGAAACCATAGTGATGACATTAGAATTGTGAACAAGGTCGCTCTTGAAGTGGCTTCCTCCCCAGGGGCAGTGCCTGTGTCCAGTCAGGCCTAGGGGGAGGGAGCAGGAGCAGAGTCCCACTCAGGCTGGGATGCCGTGGTCCTGTTGTCCCTATCCTGGTGGCCTGGGGAAGCTTGGTCTCCTGCCTGAGCCCTCAAAGGCAGCTTCCCCTGTCATTCCTGCCACCACCTCCAGACATTCGGGAACCAGGTGATCCCCACCTGCACACATGTCCCCTCCTCAGGGCTGGATCAGACTCTGTTATCATCACACCCCCTCTTCCAAACCATGTGACCGCCCAGAACGTGAGCTTCTTGGGTGTCAGATCTGTCCCCCATTAGACCCTTGGTCAGAGCTGTAGCACCCACCCCTCGGCCTGGACCCAAATGCCCATTGGATTGGTCTAACTCTCAAGGAGAATCCAGACATAGATGGGTCCTCCTGTCCTGCCTCCCCTGGCTTGCCCACTTCCTCCCAGTTCCCAGCCCACGCGAGGGACCCCACAGACAGGCAGAGTCACCAGGAACTGCTGAAGCTCTTTATGTGGAACTAGGAAAGAGGATGCAGGGCTGGGGGAGGAAGCGGAGTCAGGGTAGCAGAGGGGCAGAGCAGGTCAGGCTCTAGAGGCAGGGGCTTCTTCCATGTCCTGCAGGACAGAGGGTCCTGGTGATGTCTCCCTGGGGCTGCTGTGGGGTCCTGGTGCCCCCTGCCCTAGAAAGAAGGGAGAGGGTCAATGAGTCCAGGACGGGGGGGGGGCAGGTGTGGGGTTCTCAGGGGTGGCAGTGTGGGAGGCACATGTAATGCTCTCAGGGCTGCGGCATGGAGGGCATGTTCCCACTTCCACCAGGTGCATGGGTGTGGTGGAGGACAGACCCTGGCCCATTGGTCCCAAGTTACAGAGACAGAGAAAAAAAGGAGTCCCTAAATGTCCCAGGAATGATGTTCGGGGACAGACATCCCAAGTAAGGATCGAATCCCAGAGGGGATCTCAGAGCAGACAAGGCTCTGCCTGGCTCACATGGAGTCCCTCTTGTCTCCACCTTGGGGGTGTCTTGGTGACTCTTGACTTCCTTTGAACCCAGGACTCTTGTTTGCTTCAAGGGTCACTTACCCTAGTCACTTTCAGGAATGCAGCTTTCTGTAGAAACCAAGGAGAATTCAGCAATGAGAAGAGACCCTGGGCAAGGGCCCAGACCCCATCAAGCTGCAGCTCTGACACCAATAACAAAGACCCGGCGTGGGGCCCTTGTGCCCCTGTGACACACCACAGCGCTGATGTCTCCCCCATGGAGGGGCAGGGGAAGGGGAGAGGAAGGTCATGGGGGACACAGAGGGACTTGAAGGGCACAGTGGGACATGAGGAACCTGTTGGGGACACAGGGAGGGACATAGGGGACAGAGGGGGATGCAGAGTGGACACAGGGAACCTGGGCAGAGTTGTCCTCTTACCCGTCTGGACGGGCATGATGATGTTGTCCTGTGGCAATCCCTTGCGCTCTGTGAATTTCTTAAATTCTTCCAGGGCTTCCAGGCTCATGTCGGGATTTCTACCTGTAGGCGAGGTGACCAGGTGAGCCCCAGGTTCAGGAAGCAGACCCCAAGAGGAGACAGTGCCTCCTAGCACTTGGGAGGCTTCGCCCTGTAATGGCTGAGGCTGAGATGGAGGGTTGCCCCTGAAAGTGGATACAGAGTAGGCACAGAGGAGGCAGGCCACCACCCAGCTGACAGGTCCCTGTGAAGGAGGATAGCCAGGGAGACACTCCGAGACACCGAGGGCCCCTTGGGTCCCAGGTCCACTCTCAAAACCGATCTGCAGGGTCACACCCCTGACCTGGAAGAAGCTGATGGCCTGGAGGAAGCTGATGGCCTGGAGGAATTGTGATGCTCTCTGGCCAGAGAATTCTTGGACTTCACCCCAATCTGGAGGGTCATTGCTCCAAGAAGACCTCTGTCAGCAGCAGTGCACTCCCCAATGCTGACCTGGCCTCATGCCCCAGACCCCAGGAGATGGGACTTTGCAGCCGCGTCCATATCCCCTTGGTGAGAAGTCGGGTCACTGAGGGAGTTTGGACTGGACACCCCAGGGCAGCAAATTGTGCCAGGCCCCCAAAGACAGAAGCAGGGTGTTCATATTCCCCAGAATCAGGACTGAAGCCAGTCCCACTGGCTTCTAGAAGCAGAGCAGGAGAGGCAGATCTCTGAGGACCTGGGGCAGCAGCCTCTTACCCACGAGTTTTGCCATGCGGATTGCTTTCCCTCCGAGCTGGCCCTCGCAGTAAAAGATGTGGTGGTCCTTCACTGGCAAGTCCAGGATGTACACGTGCCTTTTGCCCCCATCTGCAGACAGACATAGAGAAAACTGGTATTTAGTGTCTTCATTGCTGCAGAAAATATTTGAGACATTAGGGAACATTCTGGAACGTTTCAATTTCTCGGCTGCCTTAGCTCTACTGACTGCCCCGTAATCCAGGTGCCCAAGCTGGTCCTGTACCCAGGACACACTGCTGCTCAGAATCATGACCCCCACACTGAAGATGGAGACTCCTCATGAGGAAGGTTCCAACCCAAGCAGTGGAGTCACTAGAGGCCAGAAGACATCAGAGGCTGGGGCTCTGTCCTTTGTTCTCCCAGCACCTGTCCCGCCCTGCATCCTCATCCTCAACCCTTGGTTTCTCTGCAAGCTGAACTGCTAGGACCATCCAGAGGGAGGGTTTGGTACTGTCACCCCTGCTGTGGAGAAACCTGTCCAATGTCAGGACAAAGAGACTCCTGGGAAGGGAGTGGTTAGCTGCTCCTGGGAGGGGACAGGGCAGGGACTGCCAGGCAGCAGGCGGCCTCAGGGGAAGGGGAGGCCTGGGCTCTGGCGGGGAATGTGGCACAGCCTGGTCTGGGACTCACGGGCGCTGTATCTGCCAGGCTCCTCAGTTTGGTGCATCACAACTCTCTTCTCGTGGCACTGGCCCCCCTTCCTGGAAAACGGGAGGCAGGTGGAGAGGCTGTCGGGAAACACACTCGAGCCAACCTGAGCTCACCTGGCACATGGGCCTCTGCCCTGGTGTCCCCACAAGTTCCATTGTCATCCCCACAGTCTGGACTCTTTCCCTTCAAGGTCAGGGGGACATTCATTTTACCCACATCCCAAAGTGGGATGGAAAGAGGCATGAAGAGGGGCTGCTCTGGGCCACCTCGCAGCCTGGGGAGAGGGAGGAGGAGGGGAGAGCAGGACCCTTGGGAGGCAACACTCACATGAAGGTGACCATGGCCTCCAAGTCTCCACCATCCAGGGCAGTGACTGTCAAGGGGAACACCTTCTTGGGCCTTTTCTCCTTAGGCAGGTCCTTGTCAGCCACCACGGCCTTCACATACCATGTCCCTATGATCTGAGCAGGGTGGGGGCCGTGAGTCCAGCACGGACATGGCCCAGAATCTCCTCCTCACCCCACTACCCCCATCCCCGGTGCATGGGCTGCAGCCATCACCAGACATCCCCAGCACCCCGGCTGCTGTCCTCCAAAGGCTGGCTGGGTCCCACACATCCACACCACGGGCTCTGTTAGAACAAGCCCAGCACTCAGGGCTCCTGACCCTAAACAGAGGCAGGGGGTCTCCCACCCCATGAATCTCTTCTCTGCTGGGACTGGGCCCTGGCCCTGGATGAGTCTATACTCCACAGGGTCCTCAGTGCCTCTGGGTTCCCAAAGTGTCAGACCAACAGTCCCTATGCTGAACCGGCTCCCCTGTTTCAGCCTCTGGGCCCAATGAGGAGCCCTGTCAAGAGCAGAGCCTCCTGCTCCTCTGACCACACTCTGCAGGGAGCACAGGGTCAGAACTTCGACCTTGAATGACACCTCCTAAAACAATGCCACTGGTCACTGCTGGCCAACAGGTAGTCACCACCTTTCCCCCATACCTCTCTTCCTGCCCTTCCCTGGACTCACATTCTCGTTCTCTGAGGGGAAGAACAGAGGGTCCTGGGCCTGCAGGGCTGTGATCAGGCCAAGGGTGATGGTCAGGAACAGAACCTTCATCTCCAGGGGTCTGTGCTCACAGCCGCCGGCAGGTCACTGGGGTCTGGAGGAGGCTGTGCGAGGTCCTCACAGTGCTGCCCTTTATGCCCAGCTCGGCTCCTGCCCATGAACACTTGGCACTGGCCACACCCCTCCCACCTAGCAACCCGGCCAATTCTGCATCAGGGGAGGTGGACTGTCATTATTGTTGGTATCTAATGAGTGACAATTAAGTGCCACCCACAGAATAAAAGACATATAATACCATCCCTTTTTCCTGCCTCCCAGGGTGCTTACTCCAAGTGAGCCATCTGGATGAGGACATTATCAGAAGGGGCAGGGGTGCGTGTCTGCACTCCCAGTCATGGAGGGAAGGCCAAGGGCTTCCTTACCCTCCCGCCCATCCCCCTCCCCCAGGATCCCAGGGCTGGATCTTCAGCCAGTGCTCTGGTAAGTGGCCCCTCACTGCTAAGGGGAGAGGGACTGAGCTTTAGAACTGCAGAGACAGGGTGTGCGATCAGCTGATTCCCACAGGGTCCCCACAGTCTGAGCTCTCACCTGCCCTGGGGCCCCTGCATTTGCTCATCCTGGGCCTGGGACCCTCACGCCACATCTTCCTGGCATTGGGGGCACTATTTTATGTCTCAGGATCAGTTTAAATATCACCTCCTCAGAGGGGCCTCCCCAGGCCACAGGAGGGAGTGATATGGCTGTGCCACCCCTTCCATTCTGGACCCCGAGGCCAGGCTGTGTTTCCTGGAGAGCACTCATTACTCTCTGGATTGTCTGCTCATTTCTCCCCATGAGTGTTCACTGCCCATCTTCTGTGTTAGAATTAAGTTCCCCAAAGGGAAAGCCTTGATTCCTGGGTCTCACGAGTTCGATGTCCTGTAGGGAGGAGCTCCATCCACGTGCTAGGTGGTCTTGGTCGTTAGTTCACTCAAGAATAAACCAGTTACTGAATCTCTCTGAGCCTCAGAGAATTCCTCCCCCACAGGGGCACCCACAACTTCGATCACTTTGGATCTTTGTAAGACTCTGCTGAGTGGGCCTGCGAAGACTCGGCTCCCCTGACATGTACAAGGCTCAGTGAATGAGGGCTCCCCTCTCCTTCTGCCTGGAGTGGGACCAGGGACCAGGATCCATCAGAGCCTGTCCAAAACCACAATACTGAAAGTTGCTTACATTCATTCTTCTAGAACCCCGACTTTCCAAAATGCTTTCACCTTCCTCCTCAGCTTTGACTGCCTCATGTACCATAAGACAGGCCTCACATCTCCTTCCCTTTGGATAAATGGGCCAAGTGAGACACAAACAGGCCACGAGGGGCCTGTGCTCTGAGTTCATGGTTGAGCACACTTGGGCACGTGGCTCTGCTGGCCTCAGCCCTGGCTGCCTTCTGAGCAAGAATTTGGCCTTCTCCCTCCCTGACCCTGTACTTCCTGGGCTTGAATCATCTCCGCTGAGACCCACGGCTGACGTAGGCCCTGTACACAGGTGCTGCGGCCACACAAGGGCAGCTTTGTGCCTCTCTGGCAGAACATTGGACACCACTGTCGACTGCACACCCCCAAGTACTCACTAAATAACAATAATTATCCCTCTCTAATAACCCCTGGGGGATTGTACTGAGGGTGCTGGCACGATCCAGTAATCAACTGCCAGCTTGGAAGGTGCTGCTGAGCAGAAAGCCTTCCCTCCTGGGAGTAGGAAAGGGCGAGGCCAGTGCACTTTAGGACCAGAGATTAGTAAACATGCTGGAGTCTCTATGTCAATGGGAGAGATTTTCCTGTGTCCTGTTCTTGTTGACTTTACCCCAGAGACCTTGATTTCCCTCATTATATGGAGTCACTCATCTAAGCATATTATGACATTGACAAATTTAATTCCATCCTTGAAAAAGATGATGGAACACCATGTAGGGGTCATTGGGAGTACAGGGCTGCCCCCATGAACTCTATGCTTACTGCAATTGGAGGTTTCCAGGGGCTGCCCGTCGTCCACCATCTTGTGCTGTGCCCCAGCAGATGAACTCTACAGAGTTTTCCAATTGTGTGGGGGATTTTTTGGATACTGGATGTGTTCAACTGGTGGTAGACACCACTGGGAGAACAGTGGCAGGAGGGGAGACCTATCTCCGCCCCCCAGTACCCAATGGCCTGAGGCATTTCTTTGGATGGCTGCATCCCTTTATGATGGGAGACCCTCATACCATCCACACCATGATGACTGCCTCTACTCCACAGCTGTAGCTCTCATCACTTCTGTTGACACCTCTCGCAACCTCTCCATTGAATCTCAGAGTGGTCACAGCTCCTCACAGCTGCTACTTCCCAGATGTCTCACCAATGGGGACAATGTCTGGGCCTTCCTTGGCATACGGGAACAAGAAGGTTTTGATGGCACCACCAAAGAATCACCAAGACCAGAGGGCTTGCTGGCTGGGATAGGTGGGCATGGAGAAGGGGTAGGAGAGGAGGCAGGATGGCTGCAAATTAAAGCCCCCAGACCACCCGGAAAGCTGGGACTGCAGCTTGTTTCTACTAACCATCTCCTGTCATTGTTTTAGAGATTGTGGCTGGTTGCCAACCTAAAGCCCCAGTTCCAGAATTTGCCAGAACAGATTTGGTTTGGAGCGTGAGTGCATCAGTGCACTGCAAGGTGTGGACTATGGTTGACAGTGCTGATGGCCCACCCCCTCAGCCCACTGCACCTGTAGTTCCTGCACACTGAGAGGGTCACAGCTTCCCAACCCAATGCCTTCATCCTCTGTTCCCCTGTGCTTCCCATGACACACGTGGTGACACCAGAAGTGCAGGTGAATTCACCTACCAAGTCAGTAGAGATGGTAACTGATGGGCTAATAGTCCTCAGCTCCTTGTTCCCCATGGGACAGTCTTGAGATGGTTCCACCCTATTTCTCAGAGGATCTTCAGGAAGACTGAGTACCAGTTGCCCATAATAGTGACCATCTCATTAGCATACCCTTTATTGGATTGTCTACCTTTCCCATCTCTCTTGATCTCAGACTTCTCCTTCTGGAACTGTGAGAGAATGAATGTCTATGTTTTAGCCACCTGGCTTATAGCACTATTTACAGCAGCCTTAGGAAACGAATACAAGCCTTTACATATTAATGATTATATCAAATGTACATAGACTAACCATGCAAACTAAAAGCCATGGATTGGCAGAGTAGATTAAAAACCATGATACAACCATACGCTGTCTTCAAAAAACTTACTACGAATATAACAATAGAGGTAAGTTGGAAGTAAAAGCATGGAAAACATAAAATAAACAAAATAAATCAGTGAATTATGGTACCAGTTATCAATAGATTGCCTCTGTAATACAACATCAATGTGTTACCCTCCATTGTTTGCTCTGCAATAATGGAGGTGGACCCAGTAGGCATTTCTCTTTTGCACCTGGCAGGGGTTAAGCTTTGTTAGCAGAAGGCTTAGGGCAAAGGGGCTTCCTTCCTGGTTCCAGGGTGCTTCCAGGTTTTTTCATTTTCTTTCTCCTGGTGTACAACCAGCAGTGGCACAATTTGGGGATGTCCACAGGCACTCGCCCACAGTGGGTGATCAACAGTGGAATCAGTGGATCCCCTTGGATAGCTTCCTAGGGGGATTGAGTGGCACCCCCACAAGTGGAATCCCGGTGAGTCCTCTAGGTGTCCTATCTTCAGCCCACCTGGACCTGGGAGGGGACAGAACTTTGCCACTTGCCACTGTCCACCTACATTTCCCTACCCGCTGAATGCTGCTCTGACCATGGACCAGCTCTGGCCCTTGGCAACCGGCAAACTCCTCCACCATCCCTGAACTACAGCCACACCTTCTCCAACAAAGTCTGAACCCAGCCTTGCAGAAGTGGACCCCTCCCACATTTGTTTCTTTCTTAGCTACTCTACTGTAATTCTGGGCTATTCTCTATAGTTCTCTTTACACTTTTATACTTATTTTTTCATTGTATAAACTATTCCTGCTCAATCTTTTGTATAGTTTCTGTGTCCTGCTTGAACAGTTATTCACATAATTACATATTATTTTAAAAGATGATAAGTGCTATGGGGAGAAATCTAAGTGGAACAAGTTGTTTAAGGAGTGTCAGGACAAGGGGATAGTTTTACTTTAAATGGCATGGTTGTGACAAGCCTCACCAAGGTGACATTTGAACACAGAATTAAAGATAATGAAGGAAATGAACCATGAAATCATCAGGTGGAAGAGAATTCCAGGTGGAAGGAACATAGAGTTCAAGTCTTTGGGTAGAAGAGTGCCTGGCACGCACCAGGAACATAATGGAGGGCAGAGGGACTGGAGAGATTAATACAGGGGAAGAGTGGCCAGAGATGATGTCAGAGAGAGGGTGGGACCGATTCAGTTGGGCTTGTAGGCCATGATAAGGACCTTAACTTTTACTCTGAGAGTAATAGGAAGCCTCTGGTGAGATTTTACAACAAATTTGACTTCTGGTTTTAAAACATCACTCCAGTTGCTGCATTGAGGATAAATTTGTGGGGCAAAAACAGAGGCAGAGAAACTACTTTTAAAGATACTTCAATAATCCAGTCCAGAACGATGGTGCAATGAGGCCTACCAGCCATCAGGGAGTAACAGGGTGTGGAATTACATACCCACAGCAAACAAAGAGAAAACTGGTCAGAATAAATGAAATGATTTCTTCACTAATGGCCAGTCTACATATGTGTTGTTGGAAAGTCCACAAGGCCAGAAAAAAAAATCCTTTGTATAAAGAATGATTCCAAGGAACTGTAAGTCAAACCACACCCAACACACACAGATTCTAGAATTAGTTGACGTGCCAAGAAAATCGCACAGGAATAGTCTTTCAACAAGCAGTGTTGGGATAACTGGATATCCACATGTGAAATATTAAGTTGACCCCCTACCTCACACCATATGCAAAACTTAAGTCAAAATGGATCAGGAATGTAAATGTAGGATCTAAAACTACAAAACCCCTAGAAGAAAATGTACAACTAAACTTCATGGCCTTGGATTAGGCAATGGTTTCTTACATATGACACCCAAAGTACAAGCGACTAAAGGGAAAATAGGTCAATTGAACTTCATCAAAAGTAAAACTTTTGTGCACCAAAGGACATGATCAAGGAAGTAGAAAGACAATGCACAGAAGGGGAGAACATATTTGCACATCTTTACATATCTGATAAAGGTCTACTGTTGAGTATACATAATATACTCTGCAACTCATCAATAAAAATACAAATAGCTCAATTATAAATGGGCAATACATTTGGATAAGCATTTCTCCAGATTAATATACAAATGGCCAATAAGTACAGGTAAAGATGCTCCCCATTATCAGTTGTTAGGGAAATGCAAATCAAAACCAGAATGAGATATCACATTACACACACCAGGATGACTATAATAAAAAAGCCAAATAATACCAAGTGTTGGTGAGGATATGTAGAATTTGGAACCCTCACTCATTCACTGCTTGCCAGTGGGAATGTGAAAAGGTAGAGTTGCTCAGGAAAATAGTTTGGCAGTTTACACTGATGCATAGATCAACAAAAGTGATATATAAATACAATGAAATATTATTCAGCTGTAAAAAGGAATGAAGTATTGATACCTGGTACAACATGGATGAACCTTGAAAACATTATGCAAAATGAAAGAAGCCAGACCCAAAATACCACATGTTGTGTGATTGCGTTTACCGGAAATGTCCATAATAGGCAAATCCAGAGAGACAGAAAGTAGATTAATGAATACCGGTGGCTGGGGGGAAGGAAGTATGGGGTATGACTGCTAATGGGCATGAGGAACCTTTTTAAGGTAATGAACATATTCTGGAATTAGCATAGATGATTGCACAACCTTGTGAATATTTTAAAAACCACTGAATTATACGCTTTTTAAAAATTAAGATTATTTTTTAGAGCAGTCTTAGGTTCACAGCAAAATTAAGGGGAAAGCACAGAAATTATTCATATGCCCCCTGCCTCCACACATGCATGGCTTCCCCCATTTTCAAATCTCCCACCAGAGTGATAAATGTGTTATGATTGATAAGCTTACATTAGCACATCATAATCACCCCAAGTCCATAGTTTACCTTAGGGTTCACTCTTGGCCTTGTTCATTCTATAACCCTGGACAAGAGAATAAGATGTGTCCATCTTTAGGGTACCACACAGAGTATTTTCAATGCCTTAAAAATCCTCTGTGCTCTGCAGATTCACCCCTCTTCCTGCCCCCAACAATCTTCAGCAACCACTTAGGCGTTTGTTCACATCTTTCACTCATTGATTAATGAGGTTGTTTGTTTCATTATTATTGAGTTTCAAGTGTTCTCTATGCATTTCCTGTATCACTCCTTTATGAGATGTGTTTTTGCAAATATTTTACCGTAGTCTGTTACTTGTTTTCTCAATCTCTTGTTATCATCTTTCACAGAGCAGAAACTTTTTACTTTTAATGAAGTCCAATTTATCCATTTCTCATGGATTGTGCCTTGAGTTGTATCTAAAAAATCATCAACATACCCAAGGTCATCTTGGTTTTCTCCTACGTTATCTTCTAAGAGTTTTGGAGTATTGCGTTTTACATTTAGATGCATGATCTATATAGAGTTAATTTTTGAGAAGGGTGTAAGATCTGTGTCTAGATTCATATTTTTGCAGCTGGATGTCCATTGTTCCAGCAGCATTGATTGAAGAGCCGATGTTGGCTCCAGTGTATTGCCTTTGCTCCTTTGTCAAATCTCAGTTGACTATATTCCTGTGGGTTTATTTCTAGGCTCTCTATTCTGTTCTATTGATTGATTTGTCGTTTCTTTCACCAATATCACACTGTCTTGATTACTGTAGCTTTCTAGTAAGTCTTGAAGTCAAGTAGTTTCCAACTTTGTTCTCATTCAACATTGTGTTCTCTATTCAGAGTGAATTATACACTTTAAAATGTTGAATTTTTTGGTATGGAAATTAAGATCTAAATAAAAAATATTTAAATCACCTCCTCAGAGAAACCTCTCCAGGCCACACTATGGAAGATGCTACCCCACGGCACTCCCTGCACTTCTGTCTCTGTCACTCCCCTGGCAGTGTCTATTGAGGACACATCTCTCCCTAGGGTTACCCTGCTCCTTAACTGCAACCCTGGTGATGATCAATTTTCCCATGGAGTAGGTTTGGTAATGGCTGTCACCAAAGATGTCCACATCCTAGTCCCCAGAGCCTGTATATGTGTTACCTTCATGGTAAAAGTCGCTATCCCAGTGGGATTAAGGGTAGGATCTTCAAATGGAAAGTTACCAACCTCTGTGGGCATCTAGACCTTCCACGACCCCACACTCCCGAGTGTAGACAGGGGCTAGAGGAGTGAGGCCACAGTGTCTCCTGTATAAATTAGGGCGCTTGAAGTCAGTGATCCACATGACTGCAAAGTGTCTGTAGGCTTTGGCTCTCCATCAATGATCCACTATGCTCCAAGACCCTGGGATAATGCTTCCCAGACCTTGCAGGCCTGTGGATTAGGGAGAGGTTCAGGGGCTTTGGTGGATGATCGTCGGGCTAGAGAAGGACATGCTAGAGCATGATGCAGCAATGCCAAAGTAGAAGGAAAGATGGTTTTTGTTGGGGTGCTCTTTTGGAACTCGAGGGGAGTCGTCCTAGCTGAGGCAAGGATGCCTCGTGAGTGAAGATGACGCCGATGAATGAACACATGGGCGGGGGGAAGGAGGCTTCCAAAGCCCCTCATACTGTCCTTGGTGTTGTAGGTCCCACTGGGAACCTAGGGAGCCACCGTCTTGAGAAGCCCCAATAGAGATGAATGTGTGGTTTTGTGCTGTCCCTGGCGTGGCTGCAGTCAAGTACTGGCCACTGGGGGGAACCTCCAGTGTCAGGGGGGCCCACTGAGCTGTGCTGGAGCAACTGGACAAAGGAGGAGTCATGTGGAAGTCACGCTGGCCATCCCCCCGCCTCAGAACCTGCTTGTACCTCCTATTACTAGCGTTCGTCTCCACCATTGCAGCAGGTCAAAAGCAGGAAGGAGGGACCGAAGATCCCCCTGTTTCCTCATTCAGCAGCTGTATGCCAAGCCCTCACCCTGGGCCAGGAGCCCTGGTCGGCCCTGGGGTGGTGCTAAAAAGTGCCCAGTGGTCCCTGCCCCACAGGAGCTCAGTCTGGAGGGAGACGGGCAAAAGCACCACATCCGAGACATGTGAAAGAGAAGAGCATGAACTGGAACGACAAGAAAGAGTGTCCTGCAGGGAGGGCTGGGGTCTCACAGGGTAGGAGGGTCTGAAAGGCCTCCCCGGGGTGACATTGACTGTGAGCATAGTGACATGAGGAGCCAGCCCTGAGCATACCTGGAGCAGTGTGCCAGGGAGAGGGCACTGCTGGTGCAGAGGCACTCAGGCCAAAGCGAGTTTGACAGAGGAGGTTTGAAAGCCTGGCACTATGGCTGCAGAGAGTCTGGAGGAGAGCGGAGGGAGGAGGGCAGGCCAGACCCGGGGCCTGGGAGGCAGCGCGAGGGATCTGCTTCTCCTAGACTCCATTGCTCCCAACCCTGCACCTCTCAAATACAAATACTGATGATCTCGCCATATCTGTGGGCAGGAACGCTGGCACTGCTGAGCTGGAGCCTCTGCCTCCTGGCGTCTTGCAGGTTGGGGCTGTGGCCTCAACTGAGGCTGTGCTAGAGTGAGATTTGCTATGGAGGTCACTCCTGTGCATGTGGTCATGATCAGCTTGACTGAGAGCTGAGCTCCTTTCTCCCTGTTGTCCAGGGCATGCCCCTGGTTCATCCCTATGTGACCTCTACATAGGGGAGCTCAGGACATCCGTGCATGGTCCCTAGGTCCAGGGGCAAGAGACACTGAGAGAGAGAGAGAGAGAAACAAAGGGAGCGAGAGAAGGAGGGAACAGAAGAGCGGGAGGAAGTGGGAAGGACAGCCTGGGGAATGAGATCTGGAGGGCTGATCTATCGCTTGTGCTGTGCTCTGTCGGTCAGAGGCCAGTCCCTGCCCACTGAGCCGCTCCACAGGGGTGTGTCGGACAGGCAGTGACATGCATGCCTGCCAGGGCCACACTGACCGTGAGTGGAGTGTCCCACGGTGAAAGGCTCGCCTCCTCCCTGGGCTCGTCCTGGGCTGAGCTCCGATCCTCCTCCCTGGGAGTGTTACTCATCGGGACCAGCTCTGCTCTCCAGGTTTTCCTGGACTCCATCTCCTCAGAGGGAGGTGTACACGGAGGGGGACTGAGGGCCGAGAAAGCAGGGTCCCCCTCCCCACTCCCAGCTCCTTCTCTTCCTGTCCCAGGAGGGCTGAGGCCTCAGGAGTCTCTCCTCCCTGCTCCCCACCTTTTCTACCTTGAGAGCCCCTCGGCTCACCCTCTGAAGAAGACCAGGGAGAAGTTTCCAGGTGGGAAGGCCTTTCTGCATGCGAGCCCCAGAGAGGACAGGGAGCCCCCACAGGGCTGGACTTTGCCCCTCAGTCAGCTGGGACCCTCTTGGAGGCAGCAAGGCCTGGGGCCAGGGCCTGGGCTGGTGGCAGGTCTCTAACCCTCCCCACAATGCGCACCTGCCTGGTCTCGCCTGAGTGTGTACAGGCCTGCACGTGCGCACAACCGTCCAGACCACCAGGGATGCGTGGAGCCCGTCAAGTCCTTGCGTCTGTCTCACTGCCAGGTTCTCCCTCTCCCCTTTCTGGCTAGTTTGTGGCTCTGTTCTCGATCCAACCTCAGGCAGCTACAAAGTTGACCTTCCATGGCAGCTTGCCGCTGAGATGGCTACAGTTTCCAGAAATGCTCAGGGGCTGGGGTTTCCCCACCTGTGCAGAAACCAAGTAGGCAACTTCTGACAGGGAAGCAGCCGCCTTCAGGCTTGCCATTGTCACAGGGCCCTGACACTGAGGGTGTGGGGCAGGGAGCTGCCCTGGGTGAAAACACCACAGACTCTCATTGGTCTCCCTCAGCCTCAGATGCTCCTCGGTGGGTTGTGTGCCTTCGGTCTCTTGGCAGAGTGCTGACCTGGTGGTTTTCTGCCGGCTTCTCCAGTGTGGTCATTGCTGTGTGGGAGGTGGATTTGCTGAATTCCTCGCTCCACCATTCCGTGTGTCCTGCCAGCCCACCCTGAGGACGTTTGGAAGGCACATCCTTCCAGCAATCTGAGTACCCGAGATGGAGACTCTGGGGCCTGGAGGGATTTTGAGAAGAGCTGGTGGGAGGGCAGTACTGCAAAGCTTTTTGCTTCCAGAAAGCTCTCTGGGGTCCTCAGCATTTTCCTGTTTTGCATCAAAATCCTGAGATCTTGAAAATGCCAGCAAGGTTACAACGTGGGCCCCAAAAACCACTGTCTCTGGGCATCCAACACCAATCAAATATTCGGAATTGCTTGTCGCTTGAGATGAGTGGAAAGGAATTGGGCAGGTGGGGTGGAGGGGTGGTCTTGGACCCCACTTTGTGTTGGAAGGACAAATGCCATGCAAATGAGTCTTTCTCTGGGCAGAAGGGCGGGACCTGTATGGAGACCCCAGCTGCAGACACTGCTGTGGTCGCACTCCTGTTCCCTCAGCCCACCTGAGTGCCCCTGCAGCTGGGTGCCAGTGCCCAGGAGGCTGACAGCGGCCCCCTGAAGTGCCTGCATCCCTCCTCCCTGCCTGATGGCTCTCCTGCCCCATGGGCCCTTCCTCTCCTGCAAGGCTTTGCGGCCTTTTGCAGGAATGCCCTGGGGTGTTCCCTCCACCTGAGGGGACAGAGCCAGTCCAGGCAGGACCTGGTCTCCTGCTGGGACAGAGTGATGCTCACCACAGTGGTGCTGGTTCTTCAGGCCCCGCTAAGGCTTTAATCCTCCAGGCTCACTCCCCGCGTCCTCCCTCAGGCTTCCTGGGAAGACCTGCAAACAATTTCCCCTCCATCCTCCTCTGCATGGGTACCAAACTCTGCTGAGGTACCACACTGGCTGTGACTCTGGACAGGTTGTACAGCCTTCTGGACTTGAGCTTCCTCGCCTGGAAGATGCTGACAAATGGCCTCCCTCAGGGAGTCACCAGGGGGGACCCAGTGTATGACGATGCAAACCACTGCAAAGAAAGACGCCAAGTGATCCTAAGTGAAAGTGCCAGCCTTGCAAAAGAAGCAGGAGCTCATGAGGCCCAGGGAGGAATGCGGGCAGCCTGTCCCAATGACGCGGACAGTCCCGGATGGATGAGGGTGGCCTCGCAGGGCAGGCCCCCGAGCAGCAGAAGAGCCATTGGATGAGGAGGGGCCAGGACAGAGGCTTCCAAGGAGGAAGATTGAAGTGCTAGGGGATCAAAGAGGCCTTAGGAAAAGTGTGAGCCCTAGAAGATGTTTCCTCAAATGCCATTGTTGGTCAGAAAAATGGTGTCACCAAGCCCCAATCCACTGGATTTCTTCTTTGTTGGTTTTAGGAATCAGTGCACACGTGTAATCAGAGCCCATGTTTTGTTCAACATAGGGCGTATTTCTTTGTCCTAACTTTTCCTTCTTTTCTTGTTCTAGCAGAGGAGCCGTGCACGTGTTCTCTCCATTCTTTCCTGTGCATGACTGGCCTCTCTGTTCAGAAGCGGATTCCTGGTGCTCATCACTCCCCCTCACCCGAGGGATGGCCGTCTTCCATGTCACACAGCAGATGTGAACCGCAGGGACAAGGGTCACGCCCGGTCACACTCCCTGGTGAGGTCACATTGCTGGGTGCACAGCAGGGACCAGAGGATTTGGGCTGAATGAGTGAAAAGTATGAGTGAGAGTAGAAATGAATGAATGACTGAGTGAGTGAGTGAGTGAGTGAGTGAAGGAAGGAAGGAAGGAGGGAATGAAAGCCTCAGTGAATGAGTGCCTAAAGCCACAGCAGCTGGGATCCACCGAGGAGGAGACTTGATTTCTGGTGGGCTCCGAGGCTGTCACAGGGCAGGCCCTAGACAGCAGCATGGAACGTGTCCAGCTGTCCTTCCGGCTCTGAGCCCCTGTCACCTGCAACACAGAGTCGCCTGGATCTTCTTCAACTCCACCTCAAGGAATGCTGGCTATTCCTGGGGACAGGGCAGCAGTAGGGAAGCCGAGGAGGGACTCCCCGGACCCTGTACCCAGGAGGACCACTGTGACAGCCTGGCAGGTGGTTCCCAATGCGCTCCGGACACCAGGCAAGAGATCCGCAAGTCCTTCCTCAGCGGAGTCTCCCAAGAGCCCGTCACGAGGCCCAGTCATTTCCTCATTGCGCAGATGGGGAAGCTGAGGGTCAGGGCCTCCCCTGCAGTCGCCAGCTAGAGAGAGGCTGAGCATTGCCTAGGACCCCTGTCTCTCTGGCCCGGGGTTATTCTGCCCAGTGTCCCACATTGCAACCTCCTGGAGCTCAGGGCTCCTGTCTCTCCTGGAGCCTGCCCCATTCCGGCCTCCAGCCCTCACTAAACTCGAGGCCCAGGGCCATCCTGTTTGCCTGGGGCTGGGGTGGTGACCAGGTTGGCCAGCCACAGACACTGTGGGCTCTCCGAGGACCAGGACCAGCCTATCCCCCCGCAGGATGAGGTCTCTCTGGGCACCAGCACCAAAGATTGTCAGGACTTTAGGGAAAAGAGTTCCTTCCTGGTCAGGGGGGCCCATGGGGCCTAAGAGGCACTGGCTTCCAGTCCTGGCTCTGCTCCTCTGTTGGGCACAGAGGGACCCAGTCTCTTTAAGCCTCGGTTTCCTTATCAGTGAATTGAAGGCCAGAATCCCTCATGCCCCACTGGGCTGCCAGGAGGATTCGGAGAGACAGCTCATGTGGCGAACAGAGGCCTGGTCCGAGCTCGTGCCCAGGAGCCGATCCTGCTGACGTCACCCCCAGGAGAGCCCCTGGGGCCCTTGGCCTCTGCCCACTCTGTTCTCCCACCAGGCATGCCCGACTCGCTCTGACTCCTTTGTTCCTCTGGAATAACTTTCTCCACCCCATCTGGTGCCATGACGGTCTGCCAGCCCGGGTGGGATCCAGGCCCCCGGCCCAGTTCTCCTCCTGGGATTCCTCATCATGGGAGCTAGTAGCTGTGGAACTCTTCGAAGGAGCAGCCACTCCAAGTGCAGCCTCCGTGAACTTGTCTCACACCACCACGGAAGGTCGGCTGCCAGCCCAGTGCTCAGGGGAGGAAAGCGAGGCTCGAATGGCAGTCCCTTGCCAAGGTGCCCAGGGCTCTCTCCCTCATCCCTACTAAGCAGAGCCCCTCCCTCCCAGAAGCAGAGTCTGCTGGCTGTGTGGACCAGGGGCTGGCACAGAGCCTGAGGCAAGGGTCACTGCTAGAGGCCCCTAGCTCTGCTTTGGGCTCAATGACCTTCTCTAAAGCCCCCAGCCCCAGGCTTAGAGCTCTGGCACCTTCCACGAGGCCTCCGCCATACCTTGTCAAAGTCCCTTCTGCTCACACGAGGTCCAGCGGGTCCTGCGCATGCAGCTGAGCACGACCCCTGGACAGAGCATGTTCGAGGTGGTCCCCGTGACTCTGTGCACTGCCCTAGATGTTCTTTCCTGCCTCGAGGATGGGGTTTGGAGGGAGAGAGAGCAGGCAGGATTGTGCGGGCCCTCCTCATCCTCTGTCCTGGTCAGCAGGTCAGGCTGCTCAGCTCAGGAGAGTTAGAGACCGGGAGGGGCATTGGGAGGCCAAAGTGGGCTAGGGAGGTGGAGGGTGGGACCAGGGATGAGGCCAGCAGCAGGACCAGGAGGGCAGGAGGGGAGCCCTCCAGCTGGGCAGGTCACCCCTGGTGCCTTCCTCACCTGCATCCTAGCAGCCAGTCCTTGTCCATCCCTCCCTGAGTTCTCTGCCCCAGGCTCGCTGCATCCCCACGTTCCCAAAACAGGCTCAGAGCAGAGAAGGAGACCTCGAAGGTCAGAGAGTGACCAACCGCGGAACACCGTGTTGACGTCATGCGCCAGAATCTCCCCCTCTGGGGATATGTCCTCCAGGATCAGAGATTGAGGGAGGTTGATGTTCCCATCAGCGTGAGGAGGGGAGAGGAAAGTCAGAAAGGGGGCACGTTCCACATCGGGGCCATTTGGAAATTCGGATGCCGGGATATCCAAGAGGAAGAGTGTTGTCTGACCAGGGTCCGCCCATGAAGAAATCAGATCCAGAGGAGCACACGCCCTGCAGGCCTCCGCACTCAGCACCCACAGGATGCACGCACTCTCATGCACACACCGGCATATCCATGTGCACACACGCAGCACAGGTGTGAACATGCATCACCCCCCACACATGCACCCCCGCGCACGGGCACACGGGCACACGGGCACACACACACATGCCCGCGCGCACACACACGTGGACACCAAGGGAAAGGACTGGAAAGGTGAAGACCACCTGTGAAGGGCACTCCTGAGTTGCCACTTTCTTAATTCTTCAGTCTCTTAAAATTCATTCTTTTACTACAATAAACGTTCATTGTCTTGGAATAGAAATCTTCAAAAATAGAAACTAAAGAATGTACTTTATTCCAAAGATGAATCATCAATGGATTTCATTTGAGCTGTGATATTCACCTTTTTAGAATTAGGAAAGGAATACGCGCACATTCTAAGAACTTTCGACATCCCGCCAGGAGCAGATGAGAGACTGGAAAGTCGCGAGCCCCGTGAACAGTTTGGTGCATATCTCCCTGGCGCGGTTGCTCTCATTCTGTCTCCTTCTGTTTCTCTCTCTCTCACATGCACATTCATTTTCATAGATGTCTATCTCCCTGTTGATGTCACATATCCGTGTTCTGACGGATGGGCCACACGGGTCCCATTGCCTCTCCATGAACCTGAGTTGTGTTCCCAGCTCCCAGCTATTGCAACCAGTGCTGTCATGACTACTCTTGAAAAGAGATCTTGGAAACCTTGGGCAAGACCTCCTGTGGGCCACACTCCTGGCATTCGCACTGCCAGCAAAGGTGGGGTCCTGGGGAACTTGGAAGGGTCCTGCAGGCTATTCTCCCAGAGAGCAGTGTCCTTTCCCCCTGCTCTCCAGGGATCTGCGGGGGCCTCTGCTTCCCCAAATTCTCACCAGGGCTGGTCGCAACCAGACCAGAAACCTGCCAGTCTGCTGGTGACCAATGCCGTCTCCACGGTGTTTATGTTTGCAAGTGTCCTCACGGGGGAGGTCGAGCATCTCTGACATATGCCGTCCCTATGTATCACCTCTCGGGGAAATTGCATGTGTTTACTCTCTGTCCCTTGAAAACAATGACTTTCGGGAGTTCTTTGGTCCAGAGGGAGGTTGCACCTTTCTATCACCTTGATTTAGGAGGAATGCTTTCGAGGTTCTGGTTTGTCTTTCCAGCTGTCTCCCTTTTTCTTGTTTGTGTTTTGGCCACGGGAAGAACCAGGCACTTCCTGTGTGGCTTGTGGCTCTGGTGTACCCCTTCGAAGAGCGGTCTGTAGCCTGACATAATGCACATGTTTACTAAAAGGGCTTCATTTGAAGCATCTAATCCATAATCCATGGGGACTTTCCTGTCAGCTGGGAAAAATGCTATTCAAGTAGAAAGAGAAATGAAAAATCGATCAGTGCTTCTGAAAATATGGAAGCAGACTAGGATGGCCACCGATTGCATGACACCACTTATCGGATACATCCAGAAAAGATTGACCACAACCTGCCAGAACACACATTAGGGGTTGTCAGGCAGCAAGGGAGGAATGGGGGATGAGCGCTTTGGGAACAGGCTTCCCTTGTGGTGAAGGGAATGTTCAGCAACTGGACAGCGGCGATGGAGGCCCAGCGTTGGGACTGGACTTCATGCTCAGGAATCGTACCATTGAAAAGGAGAAAACACAGAGTTCTTCAAACAGAAATCAATTAATTTTAAAATTTATAGAAACACCAAACAAAGAGACAAACACGAAAATAAAAAAAGGCTAGACAGACATACAGGGGAAGCAGGGAGAGGAAGGGAGGTTGTGGTGAGGGAGAAGGTAGAAGAGATGGGTCAGGAGCTGGGGATGACGGGGGTTGGAGAGTGAGCTCTCCCGGGGACAATGCTGGGGCCTGAGTGGGCTCCAGGGCTCCAGGAGGATCTGGAGCAGGGGATGGCTCTCCCTGCTCCCTGGCGACCACTTCAGCCTGCCCCGGGGCACTGGCAGGAGCCAGAGCAGGGGATGGCTCTCCCTGCTCAGTTGGTTCCATGAGAGCCGGCTGCATGGCTCCTGCCCGAGCCTGAGGAGGGGCTGGCTATCCCTGTTCCCATCCTGGGGCGCCACTTGTCTCCTGCCCTTGTGCAGGAGCTGCTGGATGTGATTGTGCTCCCCTTACACGGGCTGGGGCCTGTGCTGGCTCTGATCCTTGTCCAACAGTCCCTGAGGACGACAGCCTTTTCCCCACGCCTGCCGCTACGCTGTTCCTGCCCAACTTCTCCTCCCTCAGGGAGCTGGACTCCGTGTCCTGGGTGGACCTCTGCAAAGACATTGACCAACAGTCAGCCCAGAAGCATCAGAGCCCTGCTCAGCTGCCCCTGCTCTTTCTTCTGCCCTCTGCGCCTAATGCTCCCACATCAGGCACCACCCTGTGTCTGCACAGAATTCTCCCCAGGATGAAACAGATAGACCTCAGGGGCTCGGGAGAAACCTTGGGCAGACGGTGCTGCCCAGCACTCCACGTCCCACCCGATCAGCCATGAGCTGGGGTGGGAATGGGCCCGGCCCACCAGGCTTCTAACCCCTCATCAGCCTGCTCCTCCTCGCGGTGGTCCACTCACACAAACCACCCTTCCAAATACACACACACACACGCACACACACACTAACACACAAACACACCCCCAGGGAGGGGACGTAGGGCTGTCCAAGTGGGACCACAGTGGTGGCCTGGCCTGGATGGGCCCACCCCGGGCGTCCCTGTGTTACCTTTGTGTCCCTCCGCATGAACGTCCAGAGACGTCTTGAGTGGGACAGGAGCCCGCCTTTGCGTCTTGGGCGCTCCTTGCGGGCTCTGCTGAGGCTGCGGCCCCGGCAGATAGGCAGACAGCAGAGAAACATGCTGCTCCTTCTAGACGAGTGCTAGACGAGTGAGCTGTTGGGGGCTGTCTCTAGGAGCTGCGTGCCTAGAGACCAGGGTTCCAAGTTCTCTTGGGCCCAGTGAGGTCACTGCCTGGGGTCCCCTTCCCTAGGCTTCCTGCTCACACGAGACCTCCCTAAGGGCCCCCTGGGCCGCTGACTGCTCACCCTCCATCCCAACACCACGGCCATCCACAGTTGCACCAACACAGCCCGTCCCACTGCCCCCGAGGAGGCCTGGCTCGAGTCAGAAGCCAGCGTTGGGGACGCAGAGCTGGTCAGACCTGGCTCCTCCTTCTTGCCAGTGATGTCCCCCTGGACAGCCATGTGCCTCTCAGGGCCTCCCCATGCCCCCATCTGTGCAGTGTGGGTCGTTCTAGTACCTACTTGCTAAGGGTGTCTTCCGGTGTCTAGACCTATCAATCCCTCTAGCGCCTGTCAACCCATGGGCCGCTACCCCCGTGGAGCTCCTGCCCAGACTTAGCATGGGAAGGGTTCCCCAAAGGGCTGGGCGGGACAGACAAGACAACTCCAACAGACCTGGGGCTGCTCCGGCATCTGGGAAAGGCACTGCCCCTCCTGCCTGTTTCCCAGTGTCCCCAGGGAGCGTTGACATGAAATGCTGTTCAGACATCATCTCCCTCTGGCTCACAACCTTCCGGGGCCTCCTGTTAGGATCAGACTCAGGTCCAATGGCCTCCTGTCCATGTCTGTGCGTGGGAGACCCCAGAATGGCTCCCAGGGTTCCCACCCCCAGCCACACATCTTATGTGATCCGGCCTCCTCGCGGAGAAGGAACTGGGTTCCAGCCAGTAGAATACGGCAAAGGGATGGGATGTCCCTTCCAAGAGGGAGTTCAGGACTTGTCTGTGACTTCTGCCTGCTGCCCTCTCTCCTGTGTTCATTCTCTCTCCATCTCTCTCTCTTCCTCTCTCTCTCTCTGTCTCTCTCTCTGTCTCTCTCTGCGTCTCTCTGGGCCTCTGTGTCTCTCTGTGGGGCTGTGTCATTTTCTGTCTCTCTCAGTCTCTCCCGGTCTCTGTTTCTCTGTCTCTTTCTCTCTCCATTTCCGTCTCTTCTTCTCTGTCTCTCTGTCTCTCCTCTCTGGCTTTCTGTCTGTGTCCCTCTCGGTCTTTCTCTCTGTCTCTCTGATCCGTTGTTCAGGAGAAGCAAGACGAGATAGTAGGAGCTGTGCTTAGTGGCCCTCGTGCAAAGAGCTAGCAGAGGGTCCCGGCTCCCAGACGGAAAAGACTCCCAAATCCATCCAAATTGCGTCCTGCCAATAGTCGGGCAGTGGTGTCTGAGACAGCCCCCGCCCCTCTAGCCTCCGTTGAGCCTGCAGCCTCAGCCTCCCGGGAGACCTGGAGGCAGAGGTTCCTAGCTGAGCTGAGCCTGGATCCTGGGAGAGAAACGAGGAGGTGGTGCCTGTTTGTTCTTACGAGTACTAAGTTAGGGTCATGCTCACACCCAGCTTAGACAGCTAGGAGCTCCTTCCAGGCCTGAGTCTGGCCCTGCCCTCCTCCCCTCCAGCCTCCTCTCCTCCCCAGCTCTCTCCAGCCACTCTAGCTCCTTTCTCACCTCCTCTTGGCCAGATTCCCTTGTGCCTCCGAGTGTCTGGCCCTCGGAGCTTCCCTTGGCACACTGCACCCGGCTGTGTGCAGGGCTGGCTCTTCGTGTCCTTCTGCTCGTGGCACCAATGTCCGCTCAGAGGACTTTCGACCCACCTCAGGGCTGCAGGCCCTCCCTCCAGCACCCTGCTTCCTTGCCCTCTAGCACCTGCGCGTCTTTTCCACATAGATTTGCTTCCCTCACTTGGTCCCTTCCCCTTGCAGGCGGTGAGGTCCTGGAGGACACGGGCCGCGTGAGGGCTTTCAGAACCGCCCCCAGGCTCACACCGCGCCTTCCCAGAGTGAGCGCAGGGCCCACAGCAGCTGAAAGAAGGGGGTGATCTCAGAGCCCCCTTCCGCCTCCGAGCACCTCCCATCGTGGCCATGGGCGCCAATCATGAAAGGTACCTGTTGCTTTGGCCAGGGGAACCCCCAGAAGGACCGCTGAGTGTGCCTTCCCTCTTCCAGTTACTCCTCTGAGCACGAGCACGAGTGGCCACCAAGCCCCTGGTGGTCAGGCCCAGCATTGCAGCAGCAGGCGGGAAAGCAGGCCATGAAAGACACACCTTGGTTCGGGGCCTGGAGGCAGCGGTTCCAGCAGGGCCCAGGGCGCAAAGGAGAAGGCCGTGCAGGCTCCGGGGGTGATGTGAGGGACCTGCGAAGCCTCTCTTGCTCCCTCTCTCCTTGCACTGGCCCCGGCGTGTGCACTTTCCCCACGAGGCCTCCTCACTGCAGCCAGGGCACTGACTCCACTCCACGTCCAAATGAGGGCCCCGAGGCTCCAACAAGGATGGCCTCGGTCGTGCTCTCCAGAGGAGGGGTCCTGTGCTCTGCCACGTTCTGCAGTAGCCAGGTGCCCAGCCCACCTACAGCTCAGGCTGCCCTGTGCCCAGGAAGGCCTCGAGGGTCTAGAAGGCCCTTTCCAAGGCCTCGGAGCACAGTGGGTCATGGACGGACAACTGAGATCGAGCAACTCTTCTACAAGCTTGTGGGGTCCTTGGAGTCACTCCTCTAGGCTCCCCAATTGACGGAGGAGTAACCTCAGGCCTTCTATCCACTAGCCCCTTCCACATTGGGGGCGGGGACATCCTCCAGGTGCCCAGAGTGGTGGACACAGGACCCCAGACCTTGTCAGGCTTCCTCCTCCTCATGCTACAGACCTGGGCATGTTGCTAGGGGACCGGAAACCTCTGGGCCATGGCAGAGCCACCTCCAACCTCTTTCTTCTTTGCGGCTGTCACCTCCCCAGTGTGCACTCTCCTCCTGACCCCCACCCTGGGCAGGCAGAGTTGTGTGAGAGTGAGTGTGCACCCAGGTGCGGATGCCCAAAGGAAAGGGCCCCCAATGGGAGGGCGTGGACAGAGGTCCCCCAGGATCTTAGGGGCTCTCCTTCCCAAGGCCAATCTCCTGGGATGCTAGAGCTGGCCCAGGGGCCTGGAAGCCTCGCTTCTCCTCTGGACTCTGCCCACCTCGCGGGCCCAGGGCCGGTCCCTGTTTCCCCTGGCCTCAGCTTCCCAACTGTCCCGTGAGGGTTGCGCAGGAACTGCATCAGCCCTGCTCGGCATGGACACAGCCCTGGCCTCCTGCCCCCCTGGGTGTGGCGGGGCCGCCCTCAGGGGCTCCCAGGCCTCTCTCCCTCGGGGCAGCCGGGCCTCCTGTCCCTGGCCAGGCACACAGAGCAGCCCTGCCGGCAGCACACGTGGGGGTCCCCGCCCCCAGCACGCATGTGGACCACAAGAGGCTCCTGACATGGCTGCTTTCGATCAGTGCTTCTGAAAATATGGAAGCAGCCTAGGATGGCCACCTATTGCATGACACCGCTTATCGGATACATCCAGAAAAGATTGACCACAACCTGCCAGAACACACATTAGGGGTTGTCAGGCAGCAAGGGAGGAATGGGGGATGAGCGCTTTGGGAACAGGCTTCCCTTGTGGTGAAGGGAATGTTCAGCTACTGGACAGTGGTGATGGAGGCCGAGCGTTGGGACTGTACTTAACGCTCAGGAATCGTACCATTGAAAAGGAGAAAACGCAGAGTTCTTCAAATAGAAAGAAATTTATTTTACAATTTACATAAACACCAAAAAAAGACAATAAAATGAGAAACATAAACGGCTACACAGACATACCGGTCAAGGGGCGAGAGGAAGGGAGGTTGTGGTGAGGGAGAAGGTGGAAGGGATGGGTCAGGACCTGGGGATGACAGGGGGTTGGAGAGTGAGCTCTCCTGGGGACAATCCTGGGGCCTGAGCGGGCTCCATGGCTCCAGGAGGATCTGGAGCATGGGATGGCTCTCCCTGGTGTGCTCCCACAGCTTCAGCTGTCTCTACAGCCCTGGCAGGAGCTGAAGCAGGGAATGGATCCCCCTGGTGTGCTGCCGCAGCTTCAGCCTGCCCCAGGGCCCTGGCAGGAGCTGGAGCAGGGGATTGCTCCCCCTGGGCTGTGGTCCAGGCTTCAGCCACCTCCACAATCCTGGCAGGAGCTGGAGATGGGGATGCCTCTCCCTGGTCCATGGCCCCGGCTTCAGCAGGCTCCTGGGGCCTGGCAGGATCTGGAGCAGGGGATGGCTCTCCCTGGTCCATGGCTGCGGCTTCAGCTGGCTCCTGGGCCCCTGCAGGAGCCAGAGCAGGGCATGGGTCTCCCTGCTCAGCTGTTTCGAGCACAGCAGGCAGCATGGCTCCTGCAGGAGCCTGAGTAGGGGCTGGCTCTCCCTGCTTCCGGCGTGGGGCCCCGCTTGTCTCCTGCTCTTCTGCAGGAGCTGCTCAAAAGGATTGTTCTCCCCACACATGTGCTGGGCCCTGTACTGGCTCTGACGCTGGCCTTTTCCCCACGCATGTCGCTCCAGTGTTCCTGCACAGCTTCTCCTCCCTCGGGGAGATGGACTCCGTGTCCCCTTCCACCAGCTCTGTGCCCACCTCCTGAGATGACCTCTGCAAAGACAGTGACCAACAGCCAGCCCAGAAGCATCAGAGTCTTGCTCAGCTGCCCTTCCTCTTTCTTCTGTCTTCTAGACCTAATGCTTCCAGATCAGGCACGACCCTGTGTCTGCGCAGAATTCTCCCCAGGATGAAACAGATAGACCTCAGGGGCTCGGGAGAAACCTCAGGCAGAGTGTCCTGCCCAGCACCCCATGTCCCACCCAATCAGGCATGAGCTGGGTTGGGAATGGGCCCGGCCCTCCAAGCTTCTAACCCCTCATCAGCCTGCTCCTCCTCGCAGTGGTCCACTCACACAAACCACCCTTCCACACACACACACACACACACACACACAGGGAGGGAACGTAGGGCTGTCCAAGTGGGACTACAGTGGTGGCCTGGCCTGGATTGGCCCACCCTGGGCGTCTCTGTATTACCTTTGTGTCCTTTCTCACAAACGTCCAGAGATGTCTCAAGTGGGACAGGAGCCAGCATCTGCATCTTGGGTGCTCGTGGCGGTCTCTGCTGAGTCTGCGGACCCGGCAGATGGGCAGACAACACGAAAACATGGTGCTCCTTCCAGACATGTGCTAGATGAGTGAGCTGTTGGGGGCTGTCTCTATGAGCTGGGAACTTAATACTCAGGAATTGTACAATTTAAAAGGAGAAAACACAGATTTCTTAAAATATAAATCAACAAATCTATTTCAAAACTGACACAAACACCACAACAAGACAAGAAATCAAAAAACATAAATGGCCACACAGACATACAGGTTAAGGGGGGAGACGAAGGGAGGTCGTGGTGAGGAAGAAGGTGGAAGGGATGGGTCAGGAGCTGGGGATGACGGGGGTTGGAGAGTGAGCTCTCCCGAGGACAGGGCTAGCGCCTGAGCAGGCTCCAGGTGCCCAGGAGGATCTAGACAAGGGGATGGCTGTCCGTGATCTGCAGCTGTGGTTTCAGCTGCCTCGCCAGCCCCAGCAGGAGGCAGAGAAGTGGATGGCTCTCTCTGGACCGTGGCTGAGGCTTCAGCAGTCTTCCAGGCACAGGCAGAATCTGGAGCAGCAGATGGCTTTCCCTCTTCCCTGGCCGTGACTTCAGCTTGCTCCTGGGCCCTGGCAGGAGCCGGAGCAGGGCATGGCTCTCCCTGTTCTGGGGCCACATGTTCAGCTGGCTCCACAGCCATGGTGGGAGCTGGAGCAGGGGATGGCTCTCCCTGCTCCATGGCCGCGTCTTCAGCCAGCTCAAGAGTCCCAGCAGGAGCTGGAGTGGGGGATGGCTATCCCAGCTCCTGGGCCCTGTCTTCAGCTGGCTCCACAGCCCTAGCAGGAGCTGAAAAGTCAAAGCCCGTGTCTTTCCACTACTGGCAGTCCCCATCATCCTCCCCCCAAGCTCCCCTTACTAAGCCAACCTGTGGCTGTGACAGCAGTGCCCGGCTGGCCCCTGCCCTGGCTTACAGTAGGCACAGATATATTGGGGGATTTCCTTCCAACCTCTGCCCAGTGTCCACTCACAGAGTGGCATCAAAACTTCCTCAGTCCCAGGGCTGGCGTGCTCTGCTCTCATCTGTGAGCTCCCCAAAGTCCCCTCTCTTAACCGGGGCTGGGAAGGGCCCTACATGTCCCCACATCCAGACCCAGTGGCTCAGAAATGTGGCCCAAGATGGCCATGGGGTCCTAAAGGTCAGCCTGGGAGATGCTGCCAGGAGGGTCCTGTGGTAGGTGGGCAAGTTTCTCTTTGCTGATCAGCAAATGGTGCCATCAGCTTGGGGTGGGGGCCACGACTTTCCTGTCTCCCCAGAGCCTTCTCTGCTGACCTCCATGGCCTCCTCTGTCACCTCAGAGGGGACGAGCCCCACCAGACCCTGCATTTTCTTCTGGACACCACACTGGTCCCTGAGGCCATGCTGCCCGGTGGGGAGGCCACAGTGGGCATCTCTGAGTTCCCCGGCTCCCTCTCTTCCACCAGGGGCCTGTGGCCTGCAGAGGGTGGGAGGGGAGCCTGCTGGTGCTTGGGGGGCTCTGGACCCCCTGAACCTTGAGAGTTGAGGTGTGCACAGCTCTCCAGCTCGGACGAGTGCCTGGGCTGAGGGCAGTGGCATGGGAAGCACCTCTTGGGGGACTTGGGAGACCCCTGTGGAGGATGGAGGTGCAGAGCCAGTCCCGCTCAACTCTCTGAGGGTGAGGACTGGGGCTCAGGGAGAAGGGGGTTCATGGGAACCAGGGGAACCGATGCTGAGGGTGGAACCAGAGCAGATATTTCTAATTGGAGTGAGGGGAAGTGGTGGCCAGGGCTCCCCCTGTCCCTGCCTCTCCCCTCCTTGGCTCTCACCACTCTGGACTGTACAGGGATGGGGTGGGCGAGGGGCGAGGGGTGGGGTTAGTGTAGACGGTTTGAGCTTTTCTCACCAGGGAGAGGCACAGAGGCAAAAACACAAGGTCAGAGCCCAGGTGGCGGCTCCCGGTGCCCACTTACCCCGCCTCTCGTTTCCCTCCCTGCGCCGCCTGCCTCCCCACCCTGAGCCCAGAGACCCTCAGCCCCTGCGGGGCATCTTCCTCAGGCCTCCCTGAGCCACAGCTGCCCTCAGGGTCCACCTTTGCCTGCAGCCTGCAGGAAACGTGGTAAGGGGCTCTTGTCCTGAACATGGGATCAAGGGTCACCCAAGATGGCAGCCCCCAGCATGGGATTCCTCTGACGTTTTCTTCGTGTCACACAAGGGACCTGAGCTCCACGTGGGCAGGAACCATATTGGGTTTTGCTCCCTGGTGAAGTTACAGTGCTGGGCACACAAGCAGGGAATAGAGGCTACTGGCTGAACGATTAAAAGAATGAATTCCTACCTGAACGAATGAACGGATGATGAATGAGTGAAAGCCTGAATGAATGAATGACTGGCTGAATGAGTGAGTGAGTGAGGCCATGAGTGAACGAGTGGATGAATAAGCCAGTGAATGGAAACACAGACGCCGCGATGCAAACGGGAGGAGCCTCTATTTCTTGTCCTCTGGCCTCTGCCCAGCTCAAGCGCCCAGCCAGTCCCTGCCGCTCCTGGCCTCCGTTTCCCCACTGTCCCCTGAGGGGCAGGTCCTGGGGCTACAGCAGCCCAGCTTGGCGTGGCCATGGCCGGGCTCTCCCCGCGGGCTGTGGCGGGGACGCGCTCGGAGCCGCACTGCCTCCCTCCAGCGGCGGACATGGGCGGACCCCGAGGTCGGCCGGGCTCCCTTCCTGGCCCTGTGCACAACGGCCAGAGAAAGCGCGTGCCCGTGACCGCCCGCCACGCGCACGCGCACGCGCACGCGCATCGCCAATGGCGCCCAAGAGCCGCTCCCGAGGGTCTTGGCCTGCCATCTGCTCCGTGGCCGGGTCGGGTGGGGCGTGCGGAGAGGTCCTGGGTTCCAGGGGTCAGGCTGTGGGCGCGGCGGGGGGAGCCGAGAGAGGGAGCCTGTCCCCCCAGAACCCTCGGCCCCGCGTCCTGGGCCAGCCGGCGCCCAGAGGCCGGCAGAAGAGGCTCCGGGGCCGCAGAGATGGCCTCTGAGCTCGGAGACCCGCCTGTGGTTCGCCCTGTGGGCCGGACGCAGGGGACGGGTGCCCTTTGTTCCGTGTCCCGCTCCTTTATCCCCGAGGGCTGTTCGTCGGCATCTGCAGGGACAGCAGGAGACCTCCGTCACCTCGGTGAAGGACACGGCCCTGGCCTGGTCAGCCTGCAGGTGAGAGAGCTGCTGCCCACCACCAAAGGCGGCGCCATCCCCCCACCCCTGTGCCAGGCCCTGTCTGGACCCCTGTGGGAGGGACGGGGACCTGGTGGCAGGAGCACACCTGTCTCGCAGGTGGATGCTACCTGGGCGAGGAGACCAATGTGTCTCTGCTCATTTATGATGAGTTGATGCGTTTACTGTGGGGGACTATAGGGATGAAGGGGTCAGGACTCTAGTCGTTTGGTTCAAATGTCCGTGGGGATAAACTGAAAATGGCAACTCGCCCTAGAGTTTTCTCCTGTCCAGTAGACTGTTTCGTTTCTGCGTTGGGGAAAGAACGAAAATGATCCTATGTTTTACCCTTTGGAAAAAAGAAAGCACCAACCTTTGTTTCTTTAAAATGATGTCAAAAGTTACTGGTATCCTTCAAGTTTTGTTTGGGGGTCACTTGATGGTAAACAGGCAGCTTTCTTGGAAAATGTCTTGTTCTAATGATCAGGCCACTCCTGGCACAGGGAGCAGAGATTTTTATGTCTCGCCAGGGAGAAAGGCCCTGGATCAGCTGTCAGAGAGACTCCCAGTGTGTCCTTGGTGCCTCCCTGCGTCTCAGTTTCCTCATCTGTAACATCGGGCTAGGCTGGAGGGCCTAAGTGGTTTCCAGAAGTTCCTGCAGTTCTGACAGCTGATGCCTTAAGTTACCAAATGTTCCTGAAGCCATAAAACAGGGGACACAAATAGTTTTTTCCCTTTGAGGGTCTAAACTGGTAAACAGACAAATGAGAGAGGCCGAGCTCTCAGATGAGTGGTTCCAGTGAAACTCGCTCACGGCCTGTGTGTCGTGGAAAGTTCCCCTTTCCGTGCTCACTGCACAGGTCCTGCTCCTTCCGTCTCACCAGAGTTCATCTATGCCCTTGGGCACTTTCATTCATCTTTCAGCAGGATCTGTGTTCACCCTGGTGGGTCCCTGACTGTCACACCAATGAGTCAATAATGTTCACTTGTTCCAAGTCCTGCTGTTTAAAATCCCATCTCCAGCTCTGTTCTGGTCAAGTTTCTAAGGAAACCTCCGTGTCTTGGTCTGATTGAATTAGAGAGAATGTTACAGCATACGCACTCACGTTTTCTCCCTTTGGATGTGTTTCCCACATGGAATAGCTGCTTTGAAAATCAAAAGATAAAATTTCCACTCTGTCCTCTGCCAGCTACCCTCTTACCGAGAGAGACACCTTAAGCTGCACCTGCTTTTCCTTGGGAAGATCGAGGCATAAATTCAAGGCAAAATTTCTTTAGTGTGAAGGGTCGGGTTAGGGCTGCTGCCGCCCATGCTGCTGGCTGGAGCAAGTCTGCACCCCTCTTCCTGTGGTCAGCATCCCCCATCCTTTCCTTCCGAGGATGTCTTGCCCTTTTCCCTGGGGGTGGGCTTTGAGGGGCTGTGACCCACATCCTTTGGATTGGTTGGGACTCGGCTGTAGCCAGTGCCTCGTCCTACTTATCGTGGGACAAAGGCACATCCCAAAGTTAAAAGAAAATTACTCTTCTTTTTTAAAACAGCTTTGTTGACATATAACTGCCATGCCATGTAATCCACCCATTTTCAGTGTACAATTCAGTGGTTTGTGGGATACTCACAGAGCTGCGCAACCATCCCCACAATAGTAGAACATGTTCATCCCCTCAAAATGCAACCCTGTACCCATGAGAAGTCACTCTCATTCCCCCATCCCCATGGCCCTAGGCAACCACTCATCCACTCTTTGTCTCTCTCTGTCTATTTTGGACATTTCATATAAACGGAATAACACAATACGGGTCCTTTGATGGCTCCTTTAATGTAGGATGTTTCAAAGTTCATCCGCATTTATAACACATGTCAGTAATTGATTCTCTTTTATGCCAAATAATATTCTGTTGTCTGGATATACCATGTTTTGTTTACCCACTAACCAGTGGAGGGATATTTGGGTTGTTTCCAACTTTTGGCTCTTGTGAATCCTGATGCTATGAACATTCATGTTCAAATTTTTCATATGTTTCCATTTCTCCTGGGTACATACCTGGGACTGGAATTGTGGCGTCGTATGGAAACTGCGTCTAGATTTTGAAGAGCTGCTGGGCTGTTTTCCAAAGGGCTGCGCCATGTTTTATTTCTGCCAGCAACGTATGAGGATTCCAAATTCTGCCCATCCTTGTCGACACTTCTTACTATCTACATTTTAAATTACCACAGTCCTAGTGGCTGGGCAGTGATATCTTGATTGTGGCTTTGATTTGCTTTTCCCTTCTGAGTAACGATGTTGAGCATTTTGCCTGTGCTTTTTGGCCTCTTGTGTATCTTCTTTGGAGAAATGTCTGTTTAGCTCCTTTCCCCATTTTTAAGTTGAGTTATTAGTTTCTTTATTATTTTATATTTATTTTTTTAATTCTTCATTTTATTTATTTATTTATTTATTTATTTATTGAGTTAATGATAGGTTACAATCTTGTGAAATTTCAGTTGTACATTATTGTCATTCGTGTTGTAGGTGCACCACTTCACCCTTTGTGCCCACCCCCCACCCCACCTTTCCCCTGGTATCCACTAATCTGTTCTCTTTGTCCATATTTTTAAATTCCTCATATGAGTGGAGTCATACAGAGATTATCCTCCTCTAACTGGCTTATTTCACTTAACATAATTCCCTCAAGATCCATCCATGTTATTGCAAATGCAATGATTTTGTTCTGCTTTGCAGCTGAGTAGTATTCCATTGTATATATGTACCACATCTTCTTTATCCATTCATCTGTTGATGGGCACTTAGGTTGCTTCCATGTCTTGGCTATTGTAAATAATGCTGCAATGAACATTGGGGTGCATAGGACTTTGGAATTGCTGACTTCAAGCTCTTTGGATAGATACCCAGTAGTGGGATGGCTGGATCGTATGGTAGTTCTACTTTTAATTTTTTCAGGAATCTCCATACTGTTTTCCACAGTGGCTGCACCAGTTTGCATTCCCACCAGCAGTGTATGAGGGTTCCTTTTTCTCCACAACCTCTCCAACATTTGTTACTATTAGACTTAGATATTTTTGTCATTCTAATGGGTGTAAGGTGATATCTTAGTGTAGGTTTGATTTGCAGTTCCCTGATGATCAGCGATAATGAGCATCTTTTCATGTGCCTATTGGCCATCCGTATATCTTCTTTGGAGAAATGTCTGTTCATGTCTCCAGCCCATTTTTTGATCGGGTTGTTTGATTTTTTGTTGTTGAGTTGTGAGAGTTCTTTATATATTATGGATATTAAGCTTCTGTCAGATATATGACTTGCAAATGTTTTTTCCCAGTTAGTGGGTTGTTTTTTTGTTTCAATCCTGTTTTCATTTGCCTTGAAGAAGCTCTTTAATCTGAGGAAATCCCATTTGTTTATTCTTTCTGTTGTTTCCCTTCTCTGAGAAGACATGGTATCCGAAAAGATCCTTTTAATACTGATGTCAAAGAGTGTACTGCCTGTGTTTTCTTCTAGAAGCCTTATGGTTTCAGGTCTCACCTTTAGGTCTTTGATCCATTTTGAGTTTATTTTGGTGAATGGTGAAAAAGAATGGTCAATTTTCATTCTTTTACATATGGCTTTCCAGTTTTCCCAGCACCATTTATTGAAAAGAGTTTCTTTTCTCCATTGTATGCTCTCAGCTCCTTTGTCGAAGATAAGCTGTACACAGAAATGTGGTTTTATTTCTGGGCTTTCAATTCTGTTCCATTGATCTGTGCACCTGTTCTTGTACCAGTACCATGCTGTTTTGATTACTGTAGCTTTGTAGTATGTTTTGAAGTCAGGGATTGTGATGCCTCCCGTTTTGTTCTTTTTTCTCAGGATTGCTTTAGCAGTTCGGGGTCTTTTGTTGCCCCATATAAATTTTAGGATTCTTTGTTCTAATTCTGTAAAGAATGTCATTGGGATTCTGATTGGGATAGCGTTGAATCTGTAGATTGCTTTAGGTAGAATGGACATGTTAAGTATGTTTATTCTTCCAATCCATGTACATGGAATGTCTTTCCATCTCCTTACATCGTCATCCAATTCTCTCAGAAAGGCCTTGTAATTTTTATTATATAGGTCCTTCACTTCCTTAGTTAAATTCACCCCGAGGTATTTTATTATTTTTGTTCAGATTGTGAATGGTATTGTGTTCTTGAGTTCTTTTTCTGTTAGTTCGTCATTAGAATATAGAAATGCTACTGATTTATGCAAATTGATTTTATACCCTGCAACTTTGCTGTAGTTGTTGATTACTTCTAAGAATTTTCCAATGGATTCTTTGGGGTTTTCTATATATAAGATCATGTCGTCTGCAAACCGTGAGACTTTCACTTCTTCCCTCCCTATTTGGATTCCTTTTATTCCTTTTGCTTGCCTGATTGCTCTGGCCAGGACCTCCAGTACTATGTTAAATAAGAGTGGTGACAGAGGGCATCTCATTCCTGTTTTCAGGGGTATGGCGTTCAGTTTTTGCCCATTGAGTATGATGTTGCCTGTGGGTTTGTCATATATGGCCTTTATTATGTTGAGGTGGTTCCCTTCTATGCCCAATTTGTTCAGAGTTTTTATCATAAATGGCTGTTGGCTCTTGTCAAATGCTTTCCCTGCATCTATTGAGATGATCATGTGGTTTTCATTCCTCAGTTTGTTGATGTGGTGTATCATGTTGATTGATTTGCGGATGTTGCACCATCCCTGTGTCGCTGGTATGAATCCCACCTGATCATGATGTATGATCCTTTTGATGAATTGCTGAATTCTGGTTGCCAAAATTTTGTTTAGAAGTTTTGCATCTATGTTCATCAGTGATATTGGTCTGTAGTTCTCTTTTTTCGTGCTGTCCTTGTCAGGCTTTGGTAGCAGCATGATGTTGGCCTCATAGAATGTGTTAGGAAGTGTTCCATCCTCCCTAATTTTTTGGAATAGCTTGGAAAGGATAGGTATTAAATCCTCTCTGAAAGTTTGGTAGACTTCCCCAGGAAAGCCATCTGGTCCTGGGGTTTTATTCTTTGGGATGTTTTTGATTGCTGTTTCAATCTCTTTCCTTGTGATTGGTCTGTTCAAATTGTCTGCTTCTTCTTGAGTGAGCTTTGTGAGATTGTAGGAGTCCAAGAATTTATCCATTTCCTCTAGGTTATCCATTCTGTTAGCATAGAGTTTTTCGTAGTATTCTCTTATAATCTGTTTTATTTCTGCAGAGTCTGTTGTTATTTCTCCTCTTTCATTTCCGATTTTGTTTATTTGAGGTTTCTCCCTTTTTTCATTGTAAGTCTGGCTAGGGGTTTGCCAATTTTATTTATCTTCTCAAAGAACCAGCTCTTTGTTTCATTGATCCTTCCTACCGCCTTTTTCGTTTCAATAGTATTTATTTCTGCTCTGATTTTTATTATTTCTCTCCTTCTGTTGACTTTGGGCTTTATTTGTTCTTCTTTCTCTAGTTCAGTTAGGTGTAGTTTAAGATTCCTTATTTGGGATATTTCTTGTTTGTTAAGATGTTCCTGTATTGCGATGAATTTTCCTCTTAATACAGCTTTTGCTGTATCCCATATGAGTTGGTATGGCATGTTATCATTTTCATTTGTTTCCAGGTATTTTTTTATTTCTTCTTTAATTTCTTCAAGGATCCATTGCTTGTTCAGTAGTGTATTGTTTAGTCTCCACATCTTTGTGCCTTTCACAGCTTTTTTTCTTGTAATTAACTTCTAGCCTTATAGCATTATGATCAGAGAAGATGCTTGTTATTATTTCAATTTTTTTTTAAATTTGTAGAGGCTTGCCTTGTTTCCCAACATATGGTCTATCCTTGAGAATGTTCCATGTGCACTTGAGAAGAATGTGTATTCTGCTCTTTTAGGATGAAATGATCTATATATGTCTACTAAGTCCAATTGTTTTAGTTTTTCGTTTACCTCCACTATTTCCTTGTTGATTTTCTGTCTGGATGATCTGTCCATTGATGTGAGTGGGATGTTGAGGTCCCCTACTATTATTGTGTTGTTTTTACCATCTTCCTTTAGGTGTGTTAATAGTTGCTTTATGAACCTTGGTGCTCCTATCTTGGGTGCATAGATATTTATAAGCATTATTTCTTCTTGATGAAGTGTCCCTTTGGTCATTATATATTGTCCCTCTGTGTCTCTCTTTACCTGTCTTATTTTAAAATCTGCTTTGTCTGATATAAGAATTGCAACACCTTCTTCTTTTTTGCTTGCTATTAGGTCGAAGTATTGCCCTCCACCCCTTCACCCTGAGCCTGTGTTTGTCCTTGGGGCTGAGGTGTGTTTCCTGGAGGCAACAAATTGTTGGATCTTGTTCTTTAATCCATTTTGTCAATCTGTGTCTTTTTATTGGAGAGTTCAATCCATTTACATTGAGAGTGATTATTGATGCATGTGGACTTAATGCTGTCAATCTGTTGCTCGTTATCTGGCTTTCCTGCGTTTCTCTTCCTGTGTTCTTTAGCCTACCCATTTAATACTGTAATTTCTTATGCTGAGTTTCTTAGATTTTTCTTTATTTATGTTTTGTGGCTCTGTTCTGTTTTTTAGTTTAGTGGCTACCCTGAGGTTTGTATTTAGAATCTTGTGTATAATATAGTTTATTCTCTGGTGGCCTCTTATTTTCTTGGCCTAGACTGATTTAGTCCCTTTGCTCTTCCCCTCCTAAATTATTATTTTAATTTCTTATTCCAACTCATGTTATGAGTTTGTAGTTAGAGTGATAAGATCCTCTTTGCTTTGGTAGTTTCCTTACCTTTATCCTAATGCTATAGTTGAGTATTTGCTTCCTATTCTGGTTCTATTCATCTGTCTCCCTACTCTGTGGTTTGTGACCCCTTTCTCCCTTTTTTCTTTTTTCTGGTATGAGAGCCTTCTTGAGGATTTCTTGTAGTGGAGGACTTTTGGTTACAAATTCCCTTAACTTTTGTTTGTCTGGAAAAGATTTAATTTCTTCCTCATATCTGAAGGATATTCTTGCTCGGTAGAGTATTCTTGGCTGAAGATTTTTATCTTTTAAAGTTTTGAATATGCCACGCCATTCTCTCCTAGCTTGTAAGGTTTCTGTAGAGAAATCCACTGGAAGTCTGATAGGAGTTCCTTTGTAGGTTATTTTCTTCTGTCTTGCTGCCCTGAGTATTCTTTCTTTGTCTTTCATTTTTGCCATTTGTACTACTATATGCCTTGCAGTAGGTCTTTTTACATTGACAAATCGAGGATATCTGAAAACTTCCTCTACACACATTTCTCCCTCAATCCCTAGATTTGGGAAGTTCTCTTCTATAATTTCATTAAGCATGCTTTCTGCTCCATTTTCCTTTTCCACATTCTCGGGAATTCCTATGATCCTTAAATTTTTTCTCCTCATTGAGTCCGCTATCTCTCGGAGATTTTCCTCATTATTTTAAATTCTTAGTTCTCTTTCTTCCTCTGTCTGAAGCCATTCAACCTGTCTATCTTCGATTAAGCTAATTTTCTCTTCTATGGAGTCTACCCAGGCATTCAGGGAATCCGTATTCTGTTTTATTTGGTCCATTGTGTTTTTCATCTCTAGTAATTCTGTTTGATTCTTCTTTATAATTTCAATCTCTTTTGTGAAGTAACTCCAGAACTCAGCTTGTTTCTCTATCTTTCTGTCTACCTCATTGAGTTTTTTTATTATAGCTGCTCTGAACTCATTTTCACTTAGTTTACCTATTTCCAGTCCTCAGGACTTAATTCTGTGTTTTTATTGTTTTCCTTCTGGTCTGGAGCTTTTATAAATTGCTGGATGGTAGAGGAGCGGTTTTTTCGCATGGTGGTAGAATTCGGTTGCAGTTACAGCCTGTTGCCACTAGATGGGGGTCGAGAGCCGCGCATTCTGAGCTCTGCGCCTTCGGGCAAGATGGCTGCACCCAGCGTGGTTCGCCAGGGGAAGGGGCGGTTTTTCTTACCTGCCAGTCTGGATTCAGGTAATTTCTGTTCTCTGGTCTCCTGGGGCCCTGGGTTTATGGGGTCCCTGCGCACAGAAGCTTTCCCCCGTCAGCGAGTTTCCACTGTACCGGCAGCGGGAGTCCTGGATGATACCCCAGTTGTGTGGCCCCTCCCCCGCTCCTTCCCTCACTCGCGGCAGCAATCCCCGACTCTAGGGGAGGGAGCGAAGTTCTCTCCTACTGCCTTCCAGCTCCTCCAAGGCCGGCAGCAGGGTTTCCGTCCTCCGTATTTTTGATGCTGTAGGTCTCTGACGTCCTGGCATTAGGTTTATTTGCTGAAATTCAGTTTTTTTCCAGTCTTTTGTTGTAGTTTGGTGGGGAGAGAGTCCCGGGTCAGCTCACCCTGCCATTTTGCTCCGCCCACACCTGTAGTTTCTTTATTATTGACCATTAAGTGTTCAGTATGTTTTCTACATGCAGGTCTCTTATTATACTTGTGATTCGCTTGGGTATTGTCCCATTCAGCAGGTTGTCTTCTCTCCTTCTTGATACTCTCGTTTGAGACACATGTGTTTTTAATTTTGATGAGGTCCAATAAATTTCTTTTATATTTTATACTAGTGCTTTCGGTGTCATCCCTGGGAAACGATTGCCTGACTCCAGGTGAGAAGTTGTGATCCCATGTGTTTTCCTGTAGGAGTTGTGTAGTGCTGCCTCCTATGTGGTGTTGGATCTCTGTGAGGTCATTTCTGGAGGTGCTGTGAGGAAGGAGTCTGACTTCCTCCTGTGCATGTGAATATCCAGTTGTCTCAATCCCATTTGTTGAAAAATTATTCTTTCCCTTTTGAACTGTCTCGTCTCTCATCAAAATTCAACTGACTGTAAACGTGAACATTTATTTCTGGGCTTTCAATTCTGTTCCACAATCTGCGTGTTTATTTTTCTGTCGGTACCAAACTGTTTTCATTATTGCAGCTTCACAATGAGTTTTAAAGTCAGGAAGTGTGAGCCCTCCATCCTCTTCTTCTTCTTCGAGGTTGCTGTGGCTCCTCTGGCTCCCTTGCATTTCTCTATGAATTTCGGGATTGGCTGGTCAGTTACTGCAAAAGAGGCTGCTGAGATTTTGCTCGAGATTGCATTGACTCTTCAGTGCTCTCCGTGCAGTATCGCCATCTTCATAGTATAAAGTCTTCTGATCCATGAATATGGGCAGTCTTTTCATGTATTTTGGCCCTCTTTAATTGCTTTCAATAATGTTTTGGAGCCTTTGTTGTACAACTTTTGTACTTCCTAAGCCAAATTTATTACTAAGGATTTTATTGTTTTGGATGCTATTGTAAATTAACCTATTTTCTTACTTTCATTGTCAGTTTTTCATTGCTAGCATGGAGAAATAAAATTGACTTTCTTTTTTTTTAAAGATTTTATTTTTTCCTTTTTCTCCCCAAAGCCCCCCAGTACATAGTTGTATATTCTTTGTTGTGGGTCCTTCTAGTTGTGGCATGTGGGACGCTGCCTCAGCATGGTTTGATGAGCAGTGTCATGTCCGTGCCCAGGATTCGAACCAACGAAACACTGGGCCGCCTGCAGCAGAGCGCGCAAACTTAACTGCTTGGCTACGGGGCCAGCCCCTAAAATTGACTTTTTAATTGAGATATTATATTAGTTTCAGGTGTAAAATATAATGATTCCACATATGTGTATATTCCCAAATCTTACTGCCGTAAGTCTAGTTCAAGTCCATCACCTTGTTACTGAGCAAGGGCTTGCTGCCTGATGCACATAGAAGCCTGGACTATGACCTTGGCTTTTGAGAAAAGAAGAGCTTCATTGCAAGCTCGGTTCGCAAGGTGACAGGGGGCAAATCTCTCCAATCTGTCTCCCAAATGCAGATTTGGGGTGACATTTCAGCACTTATGGACCACTAAGCTGCTGCTGGGCCCACGTGGGCTGCCTGGCTAGCCTGCAGCCAGTAGTCAAGCTACTTGGGCTGCTGGAAGCCAGATTGTGCTTATTGAAGGACCACTTGCTTCCGGTGGCAGCATTTCTGAAGATTCTTGTCTCCGGGTCCTCCTGGGGCCATGGGTTCCTGCCTGGCGCATGCACAGTGCTATCTCTCCTGTTGAGCACCAGGATTGATTAATCAACAACCTGTGTTAAGGGAGAAAAACTAGTTTAAGATGGGCAATGTTTTCTGTGCTGTTTCAACCTCATACAGTTACAAAATTTTTTTCATGTCTTGAGAATTTTTAACATTGACTCTCTTAGCAACTTTCTAATAGACACTATAATATTGCTAACTCTAGTCACCATGATACACATTAGGTCCTCAGGACTTCTTCATTTTAGAACAGGGAATTTGTATCTTTTGACTCCCTTCCCCCTTTGCCCGCCCACCACCCCTTCCCCCTGGCAGCTGACAGCCTGTTCTCTGCATCTATAGCTCAGACACTCGGGTTGCTTCTGTGTCTGGGCTCCTGTGAATCATGCTGCAGTGAACATGGGGGGCAGATGTCTCTGCAGGAGTGTCTCTGTTTGCTTTGGGTAAATACCCAGAAGTGGAATTACTGGATCATATGGTGGTTCTATTTTTAATCTTTGGGGGAACCTCCATACTGTTTTCCATGGTGGCTGCACCAACTTGTAGTTCCATAGAGAGGTGGTTGTTTTGTTTTGTTTTACTGATCTTGTATCCTGCCACCTTGCTGAAGTCATTTATTCATTCCAATACTTTTTCCTTGTTTTCTCTGATTTCCTGTATACATGGTCATGTCATTTGCAAATAGAGTTTTACTTCACTCTGTCCAATCTGGATGCCTTTTATTTCATTTTCTTGCCTATGTGACATGGCTAAAGCCTCTGGTAAATGTAAAATAGAATTGATGAGAGTGGCCCTTGCTCACCCTGTCCTGACATCAGGGATGAGGCTTCCAGTCTCTCCCCATGAAGTATGATGTCTGTGAGCTCTGTCTTGTTCACAGATGCCCTTTCCCAGGCTCAGGGAGTTGCCTTGTGTTTCTAGTGTCCTGAGTCTTTTTATCAAAAGGGCGTTGGATTTTGTCCAATGGCTTTTCTGCACTTAGTGGGAATCAGCTTTCCCAGCAGCTTTCAAACCATGAAATCACCTTCCCTGCCCTCTTCCTCCATCTCTCTCCCTCACACAAACACACAGACCTCTCTGGAAGCAAATCAGAATCCACGCAGCAAATCCTTGCAGAAAGCTGTCGAAGGAGTCATCTAGATCTCTTGCCCCCAGTTATCCTTGCCCTGGCTGCTGTGTAGCTGGGCGTGGCCCCCGCTCCAAACAAGTGATGGCAGAAATTCACATGCTCATGGTGATTTCCGGCGGTGCTGGCTCCCTCTGGCATGCACAGGCCATCATTTTTCTTCTCTTGACTGACTATAGAATGGAAACATTTAGCACGAAAGGAGAGGACCGTGCAGGAAGGAGCATGTATCAAGTGCAAGTGCTAAAGGGTCACAACAGATAGGCAAAAGCTTGACTTCCCAAAGAAGTGTGTTAAAGGAAACGTGACATATTCTCGACAGCCCTTTTGTTACCGAACCTGAAGTGAGGTCACTCACCCGTTGCCCAGCAAGCCAATCTCTGACACCGGGTGTGGTGGAAGAAAGTAGGAATTTTATTTCTGCATGGCGCTGAGCAAGGAGAGAGGGCAGCTAACGCTGAAATCCCAAACTCCCTGCAAAGCTGAAAGGAAGGGTTTTTATTTGGTGTTTTGGGTAGGGGAGGGGGAGCATATGGCCTTGCTGGTCGGAGCTTTCCCACCAGCCGGTCTTTGGCCTTGAGACTACTTGCAGAGAGGAGGGAGCTCATGACCTTGCTGGTCAGCAGCTTTCCCACCATCCCGTATCTCTTTGCGGGAGGAGATTATCCAGGTGCTTGTCCTTGACGGTGTCTGTCTCCATGGAGGATAGTAGATTCTGGAGCCAGGAAGCCAGAGAGTAGCAGGGAATGAGTGTTTTGGTTTCAACCCAATATATATTGGGTTTAATGTGGGGAAACTGATATCAAGGTCGATATCACTTTCTGGCATGGAAGTCCGCATTCTGAAAATCCCGTTTTGGGTTTATTTTCTGAGGCCTCATATATCGCTTTTCTCTTGCAGGAGTCTGGGTGCTGACCATCTTGTCGGCTGGCCCTCAGGAGGGTGAGCTTTCTGTTCCTCGTTTCGGCCTGTTGCAGGTAAGGGGCCTTTGGGGTCCTTTGTGTGTCTTCATCCAGGAAAGGCTCAGCCGGGCTTTTCTCAGAATTCCCCGGCGGTGCTGGGAGTGCCCGCCATGCAGTACAAGGTCTGGAGTGGACAGACACTTCGTCTGCAAACTGCCTATGGCGCTGAGTTTCTAAGGCCCTCGAATGACAGGGATTCTGAAGTGGAAAAGGGAAGGACAGAGGGACTTCAGCGTTGCGTTTTTCAGGGTTCTCCTGAAAACAGGCAGCAGGATACACACCCACATGCACGTGCGCACATACACAGATGTGTGTATAGGCACGTGGAGAGAGACGGACTTTAATATACTGGCCTGTGTGAGCATGTGGGCTGGCGAGTCCACAGTCTGCAGGCCAGGCTTGCAGACTAGAAGCACCTCTGGTGTCTAGACGCTGAGGTCTAGAGGCAGATTTTCTTCTTTGGGAAATGTCAGGTTTTGCTCTGAAGGCCCTCAACTGACGAGGCCCACCCGCACTGTTGACAGTCATCTCCTTTCCTTAAAGTCAACTAATTGCACCTGTTAACCATGTCGGCAAAACACCTTTGCAGCAACACGTGACTAAATGTCCAGCTTGATTAAACAGCTGTGCACCATGGCCTGGACAGGTGGACACATGAGACTGACCATCACAGCCCACGCTCCCTCAATGTGGCACCCACTCACATCTCCTTTAGCTGTATTAATCTCCCAGTAAAGACAGGAAGAAGGTCATTCTTCCTCCTGCCGTGGTCCACCTCTCCTGCGTACAACCCAAAACACACAAATATTGTCCCCAAGGCAGATGCAAAGTCCTTGGGTGAGTTCACTCTTTTCCTTGCTGTTCAACCACTTGAATACTATTATGTGAAGTTAACTATTATTGATAATTATTTTGTTACATGTCATGTTACATGCTAAGAAGATAAGGAAGAGAAGAACAGAATAGTATTTGATACACACACACAGTCTACGGTCCTGGAAGATTTCCTGCAGTGGGGTTCTAGGGGTGGGGCTTCTCTGGAGGCAGTAAGATGTTTTGTGGTTTTGGAAAGGCAGTCATCTTGGAGAACTTTTGTCCTCTTGCAGCACCACTGCCAGCTCTGAAACAAGCTCCAGAGCTAGTGCCAGCTCCTGAACCAGCACGACCACCAGCTCCAAAGCTAGCACCACCGTGAGTGCCAGATCTCGCACCAGCTCTAGTGCCAAATCTGGACTTAGAGTCGCTTCTGGCACAAGCCGAACAGTTAGGCAGACACACAGCAAACTCTAGCACCAGCTCTTGCAGTAGTTCCCGAGCTGGAGCTCCAGTGCCACTCCCAGATTTAGTGCCAGCGCTATCACCAAATCTAGTATGAGCTCAGAGCTAGAACTACTTCCAACATGAGATGCTCATGTCAAAGCCCTGGAACTACAACCAGCTCCAGAACTAGCTCTAGCACCAGCTCCAAAGCTAGAACCAGCTTCATCACTGACTCTGTCACCAACTGCAGAGAGAGAGGAACTCTATTATCAACCTATGAGTCAGCTCCAGCACCAACCCTAACACCAGCTCTAGAGTTTGAATCAGACCCAACACAAATTCCAGAGGAACAGATCATGACAGGCACTGAACTGGAGCCTACTCCAGCACCAGCTCTGGTGACACACTAGGACTCCAGGTAGCTGTAGCGTGAGAGCCTTCTCTAGAGCTAGTTTCAGCACCAGAACTAGCTCCAGCACCCAATTCTAAGCTGGAGCAAGCCCCAGTGCCAGCTCCAGAGCTGGAGCCTACTCCAGCACGAGGTCCAAAACCAGAGCCAAATTTCACATGAGCTCCAGCAGAAGCTCGAGTACTTCAGTGGTCTCCAGAGTCAGCTCCAACCAAAGCTCCAGACTCACGGCCAATTGGAGCACCAGTTTCAGCACTCAATCCTCTGCTAGAGCCGGTTCTATTACTAGCTCCAGAATTAGAGGAAGCACCAGCTCCACAGCCAGAGGTGCCTCCAACATGAGCTCTACCAATAGCTTCAGCACCAGTGTTTGACCCAAATCCACAGCTGGAGCCAACTCCAGATCCAACACTTATATCAACTCCTGAGATAGAGCCAGCTCCACCTTTAGCTCCAGTGCTAGTTGCTGGGTCAGAGCTGGTGTTCTCCCATGAGCTAGAGCGTGCTTGAACAGTAGCTATAGCACCACTCCTCAGATAGAGGAAGCTCTGTCCCCACGTCCTGGGTCAGCCATGGGAATAGTCCCAGTGCTCCCTTTAGAGTGAGAACCAGCTTGATCCAGCTTCGAGCCAGTTCCAGGTTGCAAGGAAGAGCCAGCTCCAGCACCAGCTCTAGCATTGGCTCCAGAATTAGAGCCATTCCTGCCACCCACTCCAGAGCTAGAGTCAGCACTAAATACAGAGCTAGAGGCTGCTTCATCAACAGTTCTAGACCCAGCTTCAGAGCTAGAGCCCCCACAAGTGCCGGCTCTTGCCCCAGCTCCAGAGTGGGAGCAGGTTTGTCTCCCAGTAGCAGACTTAGAGCCAGTCCCAGCTCCAGATAAAGAACCAGCTCCAGCAACAGCTCTAGCCCCAACATCAGTGCTAGAGCATGCTGTGGTAGCAGCTCTAAAACCAATTTCATAGAGACAGAGGCAGCTCTATCCTCAACTGCTATACCAAAGCCTGTATATGTCCCAGTGCCAGAATCTGCCCTGATTCCAATTCCAGGGCCAGAGCTACAAACAGCTCCACCACCAGTTTTAGTCCCAGCTACAAAGCTAGAACTGGGACGGGCATTACAGCTAAACCACAAGAACCAGATGTAGGACCAGAACAAGAGTCAGTGCCAACTCCAAAGCCAGAGCCAGCTCAAGCGCCAGCTGAAAAGATCAAGCCAGATTCAGAATGAGAACCAGCAGCCTCTACAGCCAGAGCCAACTCCAGCACCAGCTATCACACCAGCAACAAGTCCACCACCTGTTTCACAGCTAGATCCATCACTAACTCTAGCACCAGCTGTAACACTAGCGCTCTAGCTACATCGAGATCCGGTAGCAGATCCACAGCTCAAGCCACTGCAGCACCCCCTCAGGAGTCAGCACAAGCTTCAGTGTCAGCTTCAGAACTAGATCCACAGCCAGCCCCAGAGTCAGAGCCAAAAACAGCAAGAGCTCCAGCAGGAGCTGCAGTGCCAGAGTTACAGCCAGCTCAAGACCTATATCGCCCTGCACAACCAGGACTACACTATGTCTGGAGGTATGTTGAGTATAACACCTTCTCCAGAGCTAGAGCCAGTGCCAGCTATGGATCTAGAGCCAACTCCAGCACCGGCTCTTGCATCCACCCAAGAGGTTGAGCCAGCTCCAGCTTCAGCTCAGGTGCCAGTTCTGGGATCAGAGGAATCTTTTGGACTAAAGCCAGCTGCAGCACCAGCTCTAGCACAAGCTCTAGAACTAGCCCATGACACCCGCATCCTGGGTGGGGCCAGGTGTGGGGCTGTGGGAAAGGACAATTTCCACCAGGGAGATCACTCTCAGGCACCTTGCTCACCCCCACTCCCAGCTCCTCCTCCTCCCTCCATCCATAAGGTTTCAGCCCCAGGGTGTCTGTGCCCCTACTTTCCCAAACAAGGCTCAAAGAGGCCTCTGATGTTGGAAACTGTGGCCAATACCTTAGAAACTAAATACATTTTGACGCATAAATTCCACATCGTGGATTCTGTCCTAAATAGAGCTTCATGGAGGCAGATGTTCCCTTCAGCAGGATTCAGAGTGAAAAATTGGGGACGGCCCATATTCCATGCTGGGGCTCTGCAAAAGCTCTGATGCTGTGCCCCAGACAGTACCAAGAGGAAGAGGATTCACTGGCAGTGTCACCGCTGGGCAGATCAGGCTCTGGAAGAGCACACGCCGTGGAATCCTCCCTGCCTGACACCCACAAGTGCACACACGCATGTGCGCACATGCACACACACTCTACAAGACTTCCCGTGGGCCACACTCCTGGCATTCACACTTCCAGCAAAGGCGGGCTCTTGGGGAACTTGGATGGGTCCTGCAGGCTATTCTCCTAGAGAGCAGTGTCCTTTCCCCCTGCTCTCCAGGGATCTGCGGGGGCCTCTGCTTGCCCACATTCTCACCAGAGCTGGTCGCCACCAGATCATAAACCTGCCAGTCTGGTGGTGACCAATGCCGTCTCCACGGTGTTTCCGTTTGTACGTGTCCTCATGGGGTAGGTCGAGGATCTCTGACATATGCTGTCCCTATGTCTCGCCTCTTGGGAGTTGCGTGTATTTGCTCTCTGTCCCTTTTAAAAGAACGACTTTCGAGAGTTTTTTGGTGCAGTGAGAGGTTTCACCTTTCTCTCACCTTGGTTGAAGAGGAATGCTTTCCAGTTTGTGGTTTGTCTTTCCAGCTGTCTCCCTTTTTCTTGTTTTTGTTTTGGCCACGGGAAGAACCAGGCATTTCCTGTGTGGCTTGTGGCTCTGGTGTCCCCCTTAGAAGAGTGGTCTGTAGCCTGAGTTAATGCACATGTTTACCAAAAGGGCTTCATTTGAAGCATCTACTCCATAATCCATTGGGACTTTCCTATTAGCCGGCAAAAATGCTATTCAAGTAGAAAGAGAAATGAAAATTCAATCAGTGCTTCTGAAAATATGGAAGCAGACCAGTATGGCCACCTATTGCATGATTCCACTGATAGGAAACATCCAGAAAAGAGTTACAAAAACCTGCCAGAACACAGAATAGGGGTTGTCAGGGAGCGAGGGAGGCACGGGGGATGAGCGCTTTTGGAACAGGTTTCCCTTGTGGTGAAGGGAATGTTCAGGAACTGGACAGTGGTGATGGAGGCCGAACGTTGTGACTGTACTTAACGCTTAGGAATTGTACAATTGAAAGGGAGAAAACGCAGAGTTCTTCAAATAGAAATCAATTTATTTCAAAATTTATACAAACACCAAAAAACCCCAGAAAAAACGAAAATAAAAAAATGCTAAACATACATACAGGATAACCAGGGAGAGGAAGGGAGTTTGTGGTGAGGGAGAAGGTGGAAGGGATGGGTTAGGAGCTGGGGATGACGGGGGTTGGAGAGTGAGCTCTCCCGGGGCCAATGCTGGGGCCTGAGCCCCCTGCAGGGGTCCAGCAGGAGCTGGAGCAGGGGTTGGCTCTCCCTGCTCCCTGGTGACAACTTCAGCCTGCCACAGGGCCCTAGCAGGAGCTGGAGCATGGGATGGCTTTCCCTGATTCATGGCCCCATCTTCAGCGGGCTCCACAGACCAAGAAGGAGTCATAGCAGGGGATGGCTCTCCCTGGTCTGAGGCCTCATCTTCATCCAGCTCCACAGCCAGGGCAGCAGCAGGATCAGGGGATGGCTCTCCCTGCTCAGCTGGTTCGATGACAGCCGGCTGCATGGCTCCTGCACCAGCCTGAGTAGGGCCTGGCTCTCCCTGCTCCCGTCATGGGGCCCACTTGTCTCCTGCTCTTCTGCAGGAGCTGCTGAAAAGGATTGTTGTCCCTGCACATGTGCTGGGTCCTGTGCTGTCTCTGAGGTTGGACAAGAGTCACTGAAGACGCTGGCCTTTTCCCCACGCCTGCCGCTCCACTCTTCCTGCACAGCTTCTCCTCTCTCGGGGAGATGGACTCCGTGTCCCCTTCCACCAGCTCAGCGCCAATCTCCCGAGTGGACCTCTGCAAAGACAGTGACCAACAGCCAGCCCAGAAGCATCAGAGCCCTGCTCAGCTGCTCTTGCTCTGTCTTCTGCCCTCTGCACCTAATGCTCCCAGATCAGGCACCAACCTGTGTCTGCGCAGAATTCTCCCCAGGATGATACAAAGAGACCTCAGCGGCTCGGGATAAACCTCGGGCACACGGTGCTGCCTGGCACTCCATGTCCCACCTGACAAGCCATGAGCTGGGTTGGGAATGGGACCGGCCCACCAGGTTTCTAACCCCTCATTAGCCTGCTCCTCCTCGCAGTTGTCCACTCACACAAACCACCCTTTCCCATACACACACACACATGCACACACATGCACACGGGGAGGGGACGTAGGGCTGTCCAAGTGGGACCACAGTGGTGGCCTGGCCTGGATTGCCCCACCCTGGGCGTCCCTGTGTTACCTTTGTGTCCCTCTCCACAAACGTCCAGAGACATCTCAAGTGGGACAGGAGCCTGCATCTACATCCTGGGTGCTCCTTGTGGGCTCTGCTGAGGCTGTGGCCCCGGCAGATGGGCAGACAACATGAAAACATGGTGCTCCTGATGCGGGGTCGGTTAGCCGAGGAGTCGAAAGAAAGATTTATTGGACTCTCAAAGTCTGGTAGTGGTGCTCTTTTATTTAGAGAACAGTACAGAGTAGCATGGGGACAGGACCCATGGGCAGTGAAGAGCTGTTGCTGCTGCTGCATGGGGACAAGACCCATGGGCAGTCAGAGCTCCTGCTGCTGCCCTGAGTTGAGAGTTAGTGCTAAATTTCTAAGGCATGGGTGTGTGACTTATATTTACTGGAAAAAGAAAAGATAATGTAAAAAGTCATTAAATGATTTCAGTGCAGATGGGGTCTGGTTATTGTGTGGTCATATAACTTTAGACACGAATCTGGTCATATAGATTGGCATGTAGGTGAGGATGCCCTGGGCTTCTCTCCCTGAGGCAGCCCTAATTCATACCATAAAAATCCACCGGGTCATATAGTTTGGCATGTAGGCCAGGTCACCTTCGGCTTCTCTAGCTGGGGCGGCCTTAATCCACATCATAAACCCCCCCTTAACCCATTTGGGCCCAAATTCTTTTGGGGATATGGACTATGATCTGTCTTCTGTAACTACTTCCGGCTGTACAAGGTCGTAGAGCTGTCCCTAAATGGGGCCATAGGTATAGGTAGGAGCTTCAGTGGACTGGATGGCTGCACCCATGGAGTCCAAGGCTGACAAGGCATACAGAGCCTCTGGAGTTGAGAGAATCATTTGACAAGAAGTGGTCCAGGAGGTGAAACTTTGTTGACGTGCGGAAGACAATGAAACAGACAACAAATTATAATAAAAAATACAAGCAGTATGATTAACCTAATGAATAAGGTTTTGATAGTAGTCCAGAAACCTGGTCCTGACGAGGAGTTCAACCAATCATTTAGAGATAGGGCAGGGTCAGACATGGACTTAATTTGGTTGCTCATATCAGATAGGAAGCCAGAGATATTTTGATGGTAGTCAGGAATATAGACACAACATTCAGTTTTTATAATGCCACCAGTGCCTCCCTGTGCTGCTGTCAAGACATCCTGTGCCATTCGGTTTTGGAGGACTGCCTTACGCATTTGGGATACTTCTAAATTGAGCAGCAAAAAGCTATGCTGTGTATCATTTAATGCCTTCATACTAAATTTGTTTAGGACTTCCATGTGCAAGATGACACTTTCGATTCCTAATTGGGGAAGGAAAATTGAGGAAAGATGGTCATACCAGTGGAAGACAGAGCAGGTCCAGCGCTGTTCCAGGTTGAGAAGGTTAGCAGGAGGAGATACAGTAAATGTAGTTCTACCTTGCATCCAGACGAAGTCTAAAGTGCATCGTCAAATCCATCCATGTGGCAGCCAAGGCCATAAGTTGGAGCCACATAGCCACTGAGTGCCATTAGGGGCTAATCAACGCATGCTGGGCCGTCTATCCCAGTCAGTCCCAAACCAATCAGTATTTTTTTAAGGCTATGATATGAGAACACATGTAATGGGGAATTTTCCCCATAGGTTGGGTGCTGTTAGGGCATGTATCACAGTTGTAATTGGTTTGTTCCCAACATAGAGTGGCCTTTTGACTGAGTTGACCACTAGTAGGAATGAGCCAAATATACTCGTCCCAAATTTGATATAGTCCATCCTGTGTGTATCGATAAGTTGGGGACTTTACCTTTGGAACTTGTTGTTTATGATCCACCTGTGACAAGGCAAATCTAGTTAGTATTTGGGCAGTAGTATTGAAGGAAAAGGTTTGATTGTGGCCAGGGAACTCCCAGGTATCAGAGACAGATGGCCACAAGGAGACATTATGATTAGTAATAGATGAATCTTGTGGAAGAAAAGAGCTAGAATCTAATATCCATGAATGCCTACTATAGCTTCTACTGAAACATAATTTTTTCTCTCTAAAATCACCCTCATTTTTACCAAAGATAGCCAAATTAAGATTAACTGGTTTGCAAATAAAGCGTAGTTTCAATACAACTTGGTCCAATTATTTACATAAGAGCAGCAAGAATAGTAATTGATTATACAGGCTTTTTAAAATCTGCTTTGCTGGAATTTTTTTATGAGGAATCTCGGATTGAACTGTGAAGGCCTCTTGAGGCCAGAAAAGCCAAGCCAAGGACTTGCCGTCAGATTTTGCCTGTGGTACCTACAGATTTGGGTGGATTTCTCTCTTCTCGAGGTCCCCCCAAATATTCTGAGGTTCCTTGCACCTGCCAGATAAGTAAGCTTCCTTACTTACTGGGTAAGATTGCCAGAATCTCTGTAAAGAAGGTACCAGGCCCATATTTCCAAGTGGCTTTATTTCCAGAAAGTCCAATCTTTGTTCCTGAAAAGCTGTCTTGTCATATCCGAACCTGTATGTTTCTCTCAAATATGACATTCCAGTCAGAGCCTGGGTAATATAACCAATGTGTCCTGTTATAAGAAGACCAAATTCTTAGTGAACTTATGCAAATAACTATATTGCCATGAAATAACCATACTCACAAAGAGTTTCCAAATTCTGGAGGGATCAGGTAGGGAGAAAAAGATAAATGCTTCACTTTTGCTCATAAAGGTATATTTCACTAAATTGCTGTAAGTCATAGCATAAGAGAAAAGAGAAAAATATTTCCTTAAATATGAGAAAACAAAACAAAACATCAAAGCTCAACAATATTCCAAACAGAAGTCACAAAAAATTATAATCATCCTCATCAGTTCACACAGTCCTGTATAATCAGTTCTTGAGCTTAATCTTCTGTTAGCAGATCTATGAGCTCAGTTTCTCCGTTAGAATTCTATAATTTCTTACCCAGTTGAGTTTTACAATCTGAAAGTTTATCAGAAACCTGTAGCTTAGAATCATGTGTCAGAATCCTTTCCAGGAATTTCTCTGAAGATGAAACATATTTGCAAAAGCAAAAAGCATCAGAGTAAAACAGCAACTATCTGCAAATAGACAAGACTCAAAAGGGCAATGAGCAAAGAAACTTGACTACTTCTGTGACATACAACACTTCAAGATAACAATTGGCATTATGACCGAGATAACCAGGACAGATCAAAATTTTAGGAATGCTATATAATTTTAAGACATCTATATCAATAGCATTTACCCACATAATACCACCTAAGGAAGTTTATCATCACTTATTTGACAATGCTTCCCATGTAGCTTAATAGACCAAATAAGCCTAATTAGTTTTTTCCTCCTTAAAGGAAGATAGAGCAAATTTCTTTGAGAAGTCTCAGGGGCCCTCTGAAAATCCTCAGAGAAATTTTTCTACCATCTACCAGGTCAAAAGAAAGCCTTCATTCAGGATTTGAATATTTTTGAGGGAGAAGCTTGTCAAAAATATCAAAATTTTTGAAAATACTTGTTCAAATAGGAAACAACACTCACTGTTAAACAATGCTCAGGTATCCATTCAAAGTGACAACAGAGACAGTCAAGAGCAAACAACACAGTCAAAAAATTTTAGAAGAGACCTCTTTCTTTCTGAATATAGGAAATTGTTTTAACAAAACATAGATTTTTGTCTTTTAGGTAGAGTTAGAGCAGGCCAAAAGTTCAAGAAAATTATCCGTTGAGAGAAAACCAAATTTTAATTTCTGTACCAGCTTATTTTTAACATTAAAACTCATTCACTTAATTGGATTTACTTTAATCTTAGTCTACTTGACCAGACATAAAACTCCTTTCAGAATTTCTCCTTCATAAACCTTCTACAACTTTCTTTTTGCCTTCAGAATTTGTCCCAAAGTCTTTCTTTTTTTCCTTTCTAGTACCTTAGGACAAATTTATCTTTCTTAACCCATCAAGCAAAAATACTTCCATTCTTTATACCCTCTTTACTGAAAACATACATTTTAACTTTCCTTGAATACAGAGCTGTTTTCCTTATTAATTTCCAGTAGCTTTAATTATATATGTTAATTAGAACTTTTAACCATTAACAGACCCTAGTAAACACTAAAAGGTAAGCAATTACAAATTGTCTTTTACATCAGCATTCTAAACACTTCATAATTTCTAGAAACACGTCGCTTTACAGTAACAGACCCAAAGACTTTTAGCCTCTCTGCAATAAGAAGCCAAAAGTAGATAACTTCGATAAGTTTAGCCATAATGCTTGTGTGATATCCAACCCAAAAATGACCCAGATGATCAGATTTTTATCATTTAACTTAAGTTGGCAAAACTCAAGATTGTTATCAAAAAGAATTTGGAAGCTGTTTTTTTTTCAAGTATACAGACCATAAAACAGTTATTGTACCCACAAAAACTTCATGAGACATTAGACAAAACTGGTCATCATTTAAAGGTATTGTTTTGCTGACGAATTTAACAGACAATGTGAACTTATTTGACTAGTAAACCCAGGCTGCATGCCTGCATCATATGCAAATACTGACAACTCTGACAAGAAGACTATTTTCAATCAAACCAACAAACTTAAACAAGCTTTCATTTACCAAAGGTTAATTCACATCATTAACTTGAAAGACATTGGATTAATTTCTACTACATTTAGAATTTATGTAAGTGCTTACTTTAAGCCAATTAAACTGAGCTCTTAATTTTGGCCATACCATCCGGAGGTAAAAATATCACACATATAACATACATAAGACATACGTACACAGAGACTGCACAGCTATTTTTTTTTTTTTACCAATATTTGTGCTGAAGACACTCAAGATGCTAGATTTTTTGCAAGGGCACGCTTATGGCCATTTTTCCTCTCCCCTCCTCTTTTTTTTTTTTCCTCTTCAGTCTTATGAATTAGTGATAGGCTAGATAGTAGTTCCTGGAGAGGGGAGATGATAATCCCTTTCGTGATAAAGGAACTAGGTGGAATCTGAACTGCCTGTAGAGCTGTATTTCCAGTCTTGCAAGGATTTTCTAAGGACAGTTGCTCTTGATTTCCCAGAAACTGGATTGTAACTCAAATTGCATTCCAGGTTGATCTACTTGTCCAACTGCATCACAAAGCCACAGAGAAACCCCTCAAGTTTTCTCCCAGCTGGAATTTCTGGGGCATAACCCATCCAATTGAAAGTGTTTCTAATTAGTTAGAATGCACCCGAGCAGTGAGTCTCTGGGGATGCTTAGGGCGTTCCCCATGGCGGTAAAGCCAGTGTCCGACTGACAGTGGACTGGAGAAGGGTGCAGAGTCCGATTGTGGGTGTTGACATAGTTATAAGATTTAGTCAAGTCTCGCTCAGCCTGGGCACTTTGTCTCCGAGCCAGCATGGTTGAGGCAGGGAAGCAGGAGGAAAAGGTATGGAACTGGCTGGAGGCTGGGGCTCCCAGCACCAGGGTTGAGAGTTAAGTCCCCGGCAAAAGGCTTAAGTTTTGATTTTACAGAAAGTCCAGGTTCTGCTCAGGTCCAGCATAAACTTAAACTTGACCTGGTGACAACAAAGGAGGTGATGAACGAAACAGACAAAGAAAGGAAAAGAAGAGATCAGACCTCGCCCTCTTGGCCTCTTCCAGAGGGTTATCAAGATAAGAGTCACACAACAGTTACTGTGCTGGGGCACACAACTCCAGCAGGACAGTTCACAGAATGAATCACAGGTCTCCTACCCTCACAGCAGACTCAGTAGGTGACTAAAATACTCAATGAGTCAACCGCCAAGAGAAGGCACCCCACTTGGAGTCACCAGGGTGATCAGGCCCAGAAACCAGAGTGGGGGCTCCCACGGGTGGAGCCTTTGATTCTTTAAAGATTTCTTTGTTTCCTGGTTGCAAAGCTCAAAAGGAGACGAAAGTGGCCATTGTAACTCCAAGAGAGACAAAAGAAATGGGTCCATTACCTTGAAAATCCCCCCGAACCTAGGTCAGCGTCCTACCCGTTGTTCCTATGGTGGGGTTCCTATAGCAAGGGGTGATGGGGGCATCCCCCGGCACTGCATCCCTTGTATACCTTCCCTGTTATGCCTGGCAGTAACAGGTGCCTGGTGAACATCTTTCCTATTCTGCCTGGCAGCATAGGCCTGGTGAATGGTCCCTGAGAGAAAAGGAGAAAGAAAAGGAGCCATTACCTTGAAAATCCCCCCAATGGGGTTCCTGTAGCAAGGGATGATGGGGGCATCCCTTGAACATCTTCCCTATTATGCCTGGCAGTAATAGGTGCCTGGTGAATGGTCCCCAGGATAAGAGGATAGAGAAAAACAGTGAGGAATTTTCCGCCAGTCTGGGGAACATTCTACCCAATTGCAGCCTGGAGCCATTCTCCCAAGAAGGGGTTCCCATACTCAACCAAAGGTTAGAGTTTGGTATTTCCCTTGAACTGGAGTCCCGATTGGGACTTTCCCGCAGTTTAGAGCGTGGTCAGGTGCCATGAGAGGGACAGCAATCCAGCCTTAGGAAAAGAAACCTTCCACCGGAGTCTTGGAGATTGGCGACCGTCCTAATGACTTAAGTGGCTGACCCGTGCCCATGTAAAATTTGTCTATTAGAGATAGAGTCAGGAAGGAATGGATTAATTCATTCTTCATCACCCCGAGGCTTAAGGTACTGATTCTCTTCAAGCTGAATGCCACAGTTTGCCCCATAGAGTAGCCATGGGCAGCAAATGTGGATTCATGCAGCCATCCAAGAAAGTTCCCGATGGAGAAGTGAATTTAGATCCATCCTCAAAAAAGAGAAAGGCACAAGGATAAAGGGCACTTACCAGAACTCGAGCTCACAAGCCGATGAAGCAAGCTCCCCGTACGGGCCACCAGAAATGATGCGGGGTCGGTGAGCCGAGGAGTCAAAAGAAAAATTTCTTAGACTCTTAAGATCTGGCAGTAGTGCTCTTTTATTTAAAGAATAGTATAGAATAGCATGGGGACAGGACCCACGGGCAGTCAGAGCTTCTGCTGCTGCCCTGAGTTGAGGGTTAGGGCTAATTTTATAAAGCATGGGTACATGACTTATTTTTACTGGAAAAAGAAAAGATCATGTAAAAAGTCATTAAATGATTTCAGTGCAGATGGGGTCTGGTTACTGTGCGGTCATATAATTTTAGATACGAATCTGGCCATATAGATCGGCATGTAGGTGAGGATGCCCTGGGCTTCTCTCCCTGGGGCAGCCCTAATTCATACCATAAAAAACATCCACCGGCTCATATAGTTTGGCATGTAGGCCAGGCCACCTTGGGCATCTCTACCTGGGGTAGCCTTAATCCACATCAGAGGTAAGCTGGGGAGGAACATGCGTTGCGATGACAGCAGGGAAGCACGGCAGGGGTTTGGGCAGCAAGGACAACAGTAGGAGCTACCCTCTAGCTCACTGGGGCTGGAGCACGGACTGAGCGGCCTGGTAGCAGATGGCAGTCGGGAAAGGCCCCGACAAAATCAGGTAAGAAACGACAAGGGACAGTGGCAAACGGAGGAAACAGGACAGGGGATGGCACTGCCCTGGAGTTTTGCAGGATAAGCTACCCTCGACTGTTCTCCCCGCTGATGCCCAGAAGCAAAGGGCCTCGCAAAAGAAAAGCGTCCTGCACCCAACGAGCCGGGCAGATGCTCGGGAAACGTGCGCTGCGCTCCGGCTGAGCTCAGGAGGAGCTGGAACTCCGAGGATGATCGCGCACTAGTTGGCAGGTCCAAGACCGGAACCCCTTGGTCCACTCGGCAGAATCCGAGTCCCCGGCTCCGCCCAGCCCAGCCCAGCCCTCCCGCCTCCCTGAACCATTGGCTGTCCTCAGCGCCTTGCCTTCAGCCAGTAGGAAACAGGCCGCCGGCGCATATGCCGGGGCGTGGGGTCAAGGGTCACGCAAGATGGCGGCGCCCAGAAGGCGCTGAGACGTGAAGCGGAGAATGGCGCTGACGGTGCTGGCGGCGGGGGCTCGGCTGGGCCGCCGGCTGAGCTGCCCGGGCCCTGGGCGAGGGCACTGGACGGCGGCCGGGCGCTCGCGGAGCCGGCGCGAGGCGGCGGAGGCCGAGGCGGCCGCTCCCGTGGTCCAGTACGTGGGCGAGCGCGCGGCCCGCGCCGACCGCATCTTCGTGTGGGGCTTCAGCTTCTCGGGGGCGCTCGGCGTGCCCACCTTCGTGCTGCCCGGCTCCGGGCCTACGCCCCGCGCCGGCTCGCGTCCGCGCCGTAGGATCCAGCCGGTGCCCTACCGCCTGGAGCTGGACCAGAAGGTGCGGACGGCCCCTCCCTCCCTGCGTTCCTCCCTCCGCCGCTCTTTCCTGGCCCCTCGGCCTCTTAGAGAAGCTGTGACGCTGGGGGGGTCAGACTCCGGGAGGACGCCCCTCGAGCGGCTGCAGGAGCCAAACGGGAAGGCTGTAGGGGCGCAGCCCACAATGATGGAGCGACTGGTCCATCTGCACGTCACTCGGGGGTCAGGGTTGTCACCACAGTTGAGAGAGGAGAGGGAGGCTCAGAGAGGTCGAGGAACAGGTCCCAGGCCCCACAGCTGGTGGGAGGACATACAGTGGGATCCGCGCTCGGGCCCCCTTGACTTGGAAGTTGTGATGTTAGGAAAGGCGAATGCAAAAGGCGAGGGACGTTGCCGGCCGCCTGGAGTCGGTGAAGAAGTGGGAAAGTTAAGTATTAAGTGGAGCAAATACAGGGATGAGAGAGGAGGGAGGAAGGGTCTAGACACGCTAGAGTGGTTGCGCAGGAGGCCTCTGAGTTGCCTTAGCTTTGAAAAGATGGCAGCAAAGTACAGCTACCAGAGGGCAGCTTATCTCCAAAGGCAACGCTCAGAAGAGCAAAACTACGCTTAGCGCAGCTTTGTTAGTGAACCAGGTTCATTTCCCCCGCCACACGATGATCAGACTCTCCGAGATGATCGGTTTGCAAAGAGAAGGGATTTAATCACAAGGCGGCCAAGAGAGGAGGCAGGAGAATCACTTTCAGCCCTGCCTGCTTGAAAGTGGGGTCTCAGGGACATGGAATAAGGGGGCGGGGCGGTCTGAAGGACAGGAATAGATGATTGGAGTTAAGGAGAAGTGCGGTAGTTGATGATCTGCTCAAGGGTAGTCAAGCATCAGGCCTCTTCATAGGATGCATGTCACAAAATGGCCACATTACCGTGATCTGAGGGTGGAGTCTTTAGCTTCTTGATGTCAAAACAGGTCAGTTGTTTAGCATTTGCACAGGCCCAGTTGATGGGTTGTTGGTCTGAACTGGCCTGAAATGGACAAGGGGGTCTTAATTCCTGAACAACAACAGCTCAGACATCTGTTGCCATGATGACCCAGGCACTGGGGAGGTGTTATCTTTAGGAACCTAGTGGGAGTTCCATAGTGTATTGCCAAAACAGCACAGTTAACAATGGGTGGGTAACCAACTAAAAGCTATAATTAGTAATTAAAAAAACCGAGCTACCAGCTACCTAATCATCAATGGCTGTTCACTGGTTTCAGGTTCTTGCTTGGGGATGGTTGTGGAAATCTTGGTGGTTGATGGCAGAGGAGCAGTTGTAACCAGTTTAGCTTCCGGCGTTTCTGTCAAGAGTAAGAAGTGATCTTTAACTGAAAAGGGGAGATCAATAGAAACGGAATTTATGTTCTGGATGTAAGAGAGGTTGGGTTGTTTGACTTCTTAATATCGAGTTGTAAGGGTTATTATGTATTCTGGATAGAGGTCCTTTATCACATGTATGATATCTGCAAATATTTTCTGTTGGTAGGGCTTTTCTTTTTATTTTCTTGACAGGGGTCTTTGAAGAGCAAAAGTTTTTAATTTTAATGAAATTCAGTTGATGTGTTTTCCTTCTAAATTTCTATATGGTTGTTAGTGATATCCCCTCTTTCATTCCTGATTTTGGTAATTTGTACTTTCTCTCTTTTCCTTGGTCGGTCTAGCTAAAGATTTGTCAACTTTGTTAATCTCTTGAAAGAACCAAATTTTGGTTTAATACATCTTCTCTGCTGACTTTCTGTTTTCTGTTTCATGGTTTTCTGCTTGAATTTTTACTATTCCCTTTCTTTGCTTTGGGTTTAGTCGCTCTTTCTAGTTTCTTAAGTTGGAAGGCTAGGCTATTGTTGAGGTCTTTTCTCTTTTGTAATGTAAGTGTTTAAAGCTACATTTAAAGCTTTAAAGTTTAGAGCTAAAGTTATAATTTTCTCTTTAAGCACTATTTAGCTGCAGCCCATGAGTTCTGATCCATTGTATTTCCTCTGTCTCCATTCACCTTCAAGTATTTTTTTCTGTTTTCTTTCTGATTTCTCCTTTGACCCATGAATTATTTAGAAGTGTTTAATTTCCAAATATTTATGGTTTTCCTGATTTCTTTATTTGTTGATTTCCAGTTTAACTGTGTTGTGGTTAGAGAACATGCTTTAATTTCAGTCCTTTTAAATGCATTGAGACTTTGTTTTATAGCCTAGCATATGGTCTGTCCTGGAGAATGTTCCATGTGTGCTTGAGAAGTATGTCTATTCTGCTGTTGTTTAGGTGGAGTGTTCTATAGGTATCAGGTCGAGTTAGTTGATAGTTTTTTGGTTAACCTATTGTTTCCTCCAATTGTTATCCACCACCTCAGGTAACTTCAGTGTTCATCATTAGCCTCTGATTGTTTTCAACAAACGTCCCTAGGGCTGTTTGCACTGGGGGACAACTGGGTCAAGTCCAGTAAATAGAGCCTTGTGAATGGAGTCTTGCAGGGAACCACCAGAGAGATCAAAGAGAATTCTCTGGGAATGGGGCTTTGAAGTTGCTCCAGTCCCATCCTGCCTCATCCAGTGGCTGCCAGACTGCTGGTTTTCACTGTAATTGTGAGCTGTTGGTTTTCAGGGTTGCCGCAGAGCTGAGAAGAGGTGGATGGGAATAGGTCAATTTAACATGCAGCAAAGCTTCCTGTTCTTACTGTGATTTAGCTGCTTTCTTGAGTAGACATTCCCCAGATTGCTTCACATCTTTGGTTCATTGCCAGAGTTTTGAAAAAGTTGATTTTGACAATGTTTGCCAGCATTCTTGTTGCTCCACCATTTTCACTGATGTCACTCAATCCATGTCCTTTTACTGTAATTACCGATGTGATTGGATCACATCTACCATTTTAATCTTTGTTTCTGTATGTCTTTTTTGTTTCTCGGTTCTTCCTTTGCTGCCTTCTTTTGTGTTAAATAGGTATTTTTCTAGTGGACCCTTTTAATTCCTTTGTTGTATGTTTTACTATATTTCTTGAGTTTTTTTTTTTTCTTTTTTTTAGTAGTTGCTGTTGGGATTACAATGTGTGTTAGTTTATCACAATCTACTTTAGGTCAATAGTGACCTAATCTTGAGGAAGCTATAGCAACTGTTTTCCAACATAGCTCCATTTCCTCCTCTCTCCCTTGTGTGGTTATTGTGATATATGTTGCATCTTTATATATTTTAAGCCCAACAATTTATAATTATTATTTTATGCAGTTGTCTTTTAAATCTCTTAAGGGATTAAGGAAGAAAAATATATTTATGCAGTGTTTTATATTTACCTTTGTAATTACTTTCACTTTCTTCTTGTGATTTTTGGTTACCGTCTGCTGTCATTTCCTTTCAGCCTGAAGAATGTCTTTAGTTCTTGTTAAGACAGGTCTGCTAGCAGTGAATTCTCTCAGTCTTTATTGGGGAATGAATTAATGCTCTGTTGACAGTTTTTGCCTTTCATTGCTTTGAATATGTCATTCTACTGGTTTCTGGCCTCCATAGTTTCTGATGAGAATTTAGCTGTTAATCTTATTGTTGTTGCCTTGTACTTGATGAGTCCATTTTCTTTTGATGCTTTTAAGATTTTGTCTTTCAACAGTTTTAACAGTGATTTGTTGAGCAGCTTTGATCTGTAGATTTATGTTTTTCATAAAATTTGGTAAATTTTCTGCCAATATTTCTGTAAGTATTTTTTTCTACCTCTTTCTCTCTTGCCCTTCTGTGACTCCCATTTCATAAATGTTAATAAGCTTGATACTGTGTCACAGGTCTCTGAGGCACTGTTTATTTTCTTTTTCAATTTTTTTTTTTCCTGTTCTTCAGAGTGAATAATTTCTGGAGATAGTTCTTCAAGTTAACTGATTCTTCTTTCTGCCATCTCAAATCTGCTGTTGATTCTATAAGTGAATTCTTCATCTTGTTATTGTACTTTACAACTCTATAATTTCTATTTAGGTTTTTTTTTGTTTGTTTGGTGAGGAAGATTGTCCCTGGGCAAACATCTGTTCCAATCTTCCTCTATTTTGTATGTGAGATGCCTCCACATCATGGCTTGATGAGCGGTGTGTAGGTCTGTGCCCAGGATCTGACCCCCTGAACCCTGGGACCCCAAAGCAGAGTGCAGGAACTTAAGCACTATGCCACTGGGCCAGCCCGTCCATTTCGGTTTTTGATGTTTTTATTTGTGAATTCAGTGTCCATATTTGTAAAGTCATTGTCATGATGTTTTCATTTAGTTTTTTGAACATGGTTTTAAAATATTCCTTAAACAATAGTTCATTAAAGTCTGATAAATCCAACATCTGGGTCTACTTCTTGTCAGTTTCTGTTAGCTGCTTTTTCCCCTCAGTATAGGTCATGTTTTTATTTCTTTTCATGTCTTGTACTTTTTTGTTAAAAACTGGAACTTTAGATGATATTTTATAAAACTTTGGATTCTGATATCTTTCCCTCTGAGTTTCTTCTTTAGTAACATTTGTAGACTTAATCTATGGAGAATCTGTCTCCCCTTCTGTGCATGGTCACTGATGTCTTTGCTCAGATTTCTGTTTTGTCCTCCTCCCTCTTTTGTTTTTTTCAGCCTGGCTTCTTGATGGTTGCCTGCTATCTGCATACCTTTGTGGTCAGCCGATGATTTGGGCAGAGGTTGTGCTCAAACACCTTGAGCTTGTAGGGTTTCTACCCTTTGCCTTTGATTCTGTGTGTAGGTTGGAACCACATCAAAGTTTTGCCTGTTCTCAAGTCTTGGCTTAGCTTCCCACTGGGTGCTCAGGGCTCCTCTGTTCATTTGTGCAGTTTCCCAGTCAGCCATGGATGTGTGCAGAGCCTTCGATGGCTCTCTCATTTCTAGTATCCTCCCATTAAATTTCTGGCTGTCCTCTTGCCCCAATCAGGATTGCAACCTGAGTTGTGGATTTTCCTTGTTTGTTTCCTACTGTGTTTGCTGCTGGGCCTGAGCTTTTCACCCTCCACCCCAAATTAACTCAGTTCTTTCTGGCAACGAAGCTGATGGTTTTCACGGCCAGCCAGACCCTTTTCAACCTTCTGTGCTACCTGAACTGGGGTGGACGGAACAGCACAAGACAAGAAGTCTGTAGACTCCTGCTATTCTTACCTGTAATTCTAGCAGCCTTCATGAATAATTTATCAGTTTATTTCCCTTGATTGGTTTTTTGAGCCCTGGAATGCTTGTTTTTTTTTTTTTTTCTTTCAGTTTTGTCCATTTTTTTACTTACTTTTTGGTGAGAGGTTCACTAACATCTTCATTCCACTGTAGTTAGAAGTCCTCTCCTGGTGCATTATTATAACAAACATTACTTAATGCTGACTCTGTGTCTGGTATTCTTCAAAGCCTTTTCACCTACTAGTAGATTTATTAATACAGCAGGTCCACACCAAATATTTGGTGAATGTTGAATAGACAGCTACCACAAACAATGAAAATAATCGTAGTGTGCTGTGCCTCACCTCTGAAGTCATTTCTTTTCTGTGTTTCCTGTCCTGTGGTCAGGGGCTGGCTCTTGCCTCCCCAGTGGGCCATTTCTTTGGAGCTGGAGCCATTCCAGAAGGCCATAGAACTGAGGCTTTTTGATGAACACAAGGGTGCATGTGTATATGTGCCCTGTGAATGTTAGGAGAGAAAATACCACAAGGCAAAAGGTGGGATATATCACTTTGGGGTGACTTAATTAAACAAGTCATCATCAAATCAAGTTTAAAGGAAATATTTAGCTAGCTTTCTTCAAGAAATGCTGAAACTAAAAGAGATTTCCTCATGTTTGTTCATTATCAGTGATAAGCTGGCGTTTTCCTTGGGATAAGGTTAGATCTACGTGTAGTCTCTGAGATCAGCTGCAGAGGCCTGTGATAAACTGTTTACAGCCAAGAGAGAGTGGGGGCTCTTTAGAGTGACTGTATATTTTGTCATCCAGTTTGTTTGAGAGCAAAGGTCAAGACATCAAGTGTAAACCAGGACTATCCCAGGAGGTGGTCACTGGGTTCATGGGAACAGGGTTGACTCTAAAGCCTGCTGCCTTTGGTTTGCTTCAGCCCCACTTGAAGCCTGAGTTTCCTCATGTGGTCAGTGAAGGTGAGATTGATAACAGTGCGGGTGAAACACCCAACAAAGTCACTGGGCTGTTAATGTGTTATGTTCACTGTAGCTGTAGTATGAATTCTTCTTCATGGCAGGGTTGAGAGTGTCACAGTGCAGCATCAGGGTCCAGAGCGTGCACTCTGGAATCAGACAGCCCCTACTTATTAGCTGTGTGACTGTATTAGGTGAGTTACTTAGTCTCTAGGAGCCTCAGTTTTCTCCTCTACCGGATACTTCTCCAACTACCGCCTATAATAATAGTGAGTATGTGACATCGCTCTTAAGTGAGGTGCTATTTACTGTAGGGGCTTTGGCTCTGTTAATTCATTTAGTCCTCACAACAACCCCCTAAGAGAGACACTATTATGAGCTCCATTTCACATAGAGGGGAACAGACACAGAGAGGTTAAGCAGTCTATCTCAGGTCACACTGCTGGTATCACAAATCAGTTAATGCTTCATGGCAACTCTTTTTCAGATTTCATCAGCTGCCTGTGGCTATGGATTCACACTGTTGTCCTCTAAAACCAAGGATGTGACGAAAGTTTGGGGAATGGGCCTCAACAAAGATTCTCAGCTTGGATTTCACAGGAGCCGGAAAGATCACAGTGAGTGCTCTCCCCTTGGCTTCATCCGTTGTTACTGGGCTGAGAAAACTCCCTCTGACTTTTGAGAGTAGGATGACATGAGCCAAACCATAACAACAACATAGATGGAGTCTTTAAAGACATATTTGACACCATCTGGAACAGATTATTTTTCAGCCTGTTTGGTGACAACATCGAACCTTTAGGCAAAAGGGCATTTGCTGGTAAGTAAAGATGTTGTTTTTTGGCCCCAAAGAGGTGACCTTTCTTTCCTAGCTTGGAGATACCTTGAAACACTCTACAGTGCCTAGAATTAGTCTGGGGAAAAAATTCAACTAAATCCTTAAGATGGAACTTTACTCCAAATATTTAGAACTTGGATTGTAAAAATGTTAGAAATGATTTGTGATGGCATTTTAAAAAGTAGTCATTAGTCAAGCAGTATTATAAGTACAATAGGGAACATTTTTTAGAATAAAGGAGAAATTACCCAGAAGTACATACTGGACAAACCTTTCTTTTCATTTTTTTTGGTTCTCTCATTTGTATGCAAATTTATTTTTAAATATAATTTTGATCATAGCATATATTTTGTTTTCTGCCATTTTTGAATAATTTCATCAGGATTCTTGTTTAGTTACTATTGAAGTCATTATTAGCTATAAGAAGCCACATTACATTTCTTTATACCTTTTTCTTTTGCTGAGGATGATTTGCCCTGAGCTAACATCTGTTGCCAAGCTTCTTTTTTTGCTTGAGAAAGGTTCACCCTGAGCTAACATCTGTGCTAGTTCTCCTCTACTTTGTATGTGGGTCACCACCATAGCATGGCTGATGAGTGGTGTAGGTCTGCACCTGGGATCCAAATGTGTGAACCCAGGCTGCCGAAGTGCAGTGCGCCAGACTTAACCCCTTTGCTAATGGGCCAGCCCCCTCTTTATACCTTTTAATGCAAGCAATTGGAAGCATGTACAGAAATGGACAGAGTCTGGTAATGCATCCCGCGGACCGTCACCAGCTTCAGCTATCATCAGCTCATGATGGTCTTGTTTTACACATTTCACCCGCCTTCGCCCTTGAGAAATTTGGAGCAAATCCTAACATTATTGATTTGGTTTGTAAATATTTCAGTACATATCTAAAAAAATAAGGACTCTAAAAAAACCATGAATACAACATCATTATCACACTTAAAAATAATTAATATAATCCCTTAATATCATCAAACAGCCAGTTAGTGTCCAAGTTGCCAGTTATCTCATAAACGTCATTAGATTTTTATTTTACTTTTAAAATTTGTTTGAATTAACATCCATGTAAGGTCCAGACATTGCAATGGGTTGATAAGACTTTTAAAAGTCTTTTAAGTCTATTTTAATCTTTTTTCCTTGAAATTTATTGAAGAAATCACATTGTTTATTCTATAGAATTTTCCAGTCTGGAGTTTGCATCTCTGTGGTGCCAGTTGACATGATCCTCTGTTCTCTGTATTTTCTGTCAATTGCTAGTTGGACCTACAGCCAGATTCCCTTTCAATGTTATGTGTTTACTACTTTCTAGGCTCTTAGGGGTCTATGCAGGTAGTAATGAGGGATGTGAGTGACTTTTCAGTATTTTAAGGTATTACCTAGTTTCACCTAATGAGGCTCTGTAAGCTAACATCATTGTCTAGTTTCTTTGATTTTGCCTAGAATCACATCATCTCATTGTGAAAAGGCAGTTATTCTATGCTTATCGAAAGCTCTGTCTGAAAATCATATCAGTCACTGATGAATACTAGTAGGTGAGTGTATTATTAAAACGGTGATAATGCCATTTATTTGGTAGACAAAATCTTTTTAAACATGGGGATCATGGGAGAAAATAGGGGATCAATAGTGGGGAGTAGGTTGAGAACCAGTGTATTTGCAGATCTTCTCAACTCCAGCCTCCATTGTAACTATTTGAAAGCTCGTTGATTAAAACCTGCAAGAGGAATTCCCTACATACACCAATCTGGCCTCTCCAGTAGGACTGTAAAGAACAATAAGCTTCTTCTTTAGAGTGACTTCTACAAAACCTTCCCCCTTACTTGCTTATTTAAATATTAAAATTTTCTGTTTTGAATGGATAACATATTTGTATAACATTTCATTTCAGAATCCTGATGGCAGAGCAGAGCATATAATGAAAAGTCTGCTTCCCATCTCTGTGCTCCCAGCATCATGGTTTTTCCTCCCTGTAGACAACCTGTACTAACAGTTTCCAGTTTATTCTTCTAGAGAGATTTAATGCATTTACAAGCGAATGTGTCTATGTATTCTTTTTGCTTCCTTTTAATATAAGTGGTATCATATGAGAGATGCTGTTTTCATCTTCCCGAGAAATCTTAGTATTGCAAAAAGAAAATGCTTTTACTTTCCTGAAAAATTCAAATTGTATTAAATGACATTTGAAGAGCTTTCTTTAATAAGACTAAGGATGCTTTTCAATAACCCAGTGTGTATTGGAGGCAGTGTGGTACAGTGGGCTGAGAGTTGGGGACCGGGTTTCTAGTCTTCGCTCTGCTCTAACTTTTGTGCCTTGGGTAAGTCATTCTGATCTCTGACTGCGTAACAATGTGGAGGTTGGACAGTATGACCTTTAATGTTACAAATGCAATGACCCTCCATCAGTGCACTGACCCTGGTTGTGTTTGTTTCAGTGAGGGGATACGAGTATGTTTTGGAGCCCTCGCCCATCCCACTGCCTCTGGACAGACCTCAGGAGACACGGGTGCTACAAGTCTCCTGCGGCAGAGCCCACTCTCTCATCCTGACAGACAGCGAAGGAGGTGAATTGACCTGTTCAAGACTGAGAGAGGGTCGGGGAACCGCTTTCTTGCCATTGGGCCTGAAGTGGCTTGTTTTATTGAGCCCCATCTGATTTGTGGAGCTGTTGGCATTTCCCGAGCAAACCAGTAGGATGGCTCCAGAGAGCTGTAGGGGCAGACCTTCCTCTTATGTTTGCTGCTCTCTGTGGCTCTTGGGAAATCTCAGGTATTCATAAACGTGACAGCGCACACCAGGCAGCCTCATCAAGGCCTCCCGCTCCCTTTGTCGTCAAGTCGCTGAGCCAAGCTGCGTGTGTAGACAGCTTTTCTCTTGTACATTTGCTAACACTCCTTCCGCATGGCAGGGCTTTCAGAGTCCAGGCTCATGGGTAACCCCGAGGCTCTCCAGAGGAGTGGTTGTTTCCAGGGAAGGGCAAGTTGGCTAAATTTTTCAAATTTCATTTTCTGTCTGAGTGTGCTTTGTAGGAAAATGCGAAGGTGGTGTTTACGAACTCTTTCAAGAGGGGACTTGGCATCGAGGGCAGCCTGGTGACAGGTCCAGGGAGTGGGACTGCTAAGGCCTTTCACAAGAGGTGCTCATCTCATCACATGGAATTCCTGAGAGGCGGAACTAGGGCCCTGAGATGAGACAGAGGGACAGAAGAGGGGGCCAGGCTGTTGCAGCAGACCCCAACTTGCCTGGGAGTATGCCTGTGCTGGTGGGGAATGTTGGAGAAAGAAACCCAGTGGCAGTTGGGTGAGCAGTAGGACTAGGATCACTTTATAGATGCCCTTCCAGTCCTGACTTTCTAGCATATCCTGAACCTGCAGGATTGATTTCATTGGTGGTGTTATTCTTTAGTCTTCAGCCTGGGAAACAACTCTTATGGACAATGTGGAAGGAAGGTGGTTGAAAATGAAATTTACAGGTGAGTTCCCACAAGGACTACCCCTCCCCCAAATTGTGTTGAGCAGTAAACATTTCTGGGGTGATTACTATGTGATAGACCCACAAAGCAGTAAAAGGCAAGGTTCCTCTTGCCTGCGAGGAGCACTGAGTGCTCCCTGGAGAGCTATGGAGAGTGCTGTTCCATTGCAGGGTGAGCTCCGTACTTCAGCCTGGTGGGAGGGAGGGCGCCTGAGTGTTGGTGCCTGGAACTTCTTTGAACTTTTTACTCTTAAGCAAATTGATTAACTTTAAGAATTCCTCTGTTTCAGTCCTATTTATTTTAGTCTTTGGAAACATTTTCCTCTGCTTCCTCGCATTGTTCTGCTGGGTCTAAACACCGGTCTCAACTCTGGCACCGTAGTAAAATCACCACAGGATTTTGTTTGTTTTACTTTCACACCTGGGTCTAACTCTGCCTTTTATTTGACCTCGAGGGTTTCCCTAGCAGTTCCTGTGTGCGTAGGGGTGATAGGGAGGGGCCAGAAGCCCACAGTGCTCACCGTGACCATATCTCTTGCTTTTCCCCAAATTGCTCCTGGCTGTAGCGAAAGTCACAAAGTCCACAGAATGCGGGACTTCGATGGACAGGTGGTCCAGGTAAGTGGCGTGGGCTGAGAGACACCAGTTCTGCCCCCTGGGGCACTTTTTAAAGGGTGAAAGTTGGGTGGCCTGATGGCAGATTTGTTAGGGTGACTTTCTGAATTAATAAATTATTTTAGTAAAAATTATTGCCTGCTTTCTATAGGCCAGGATGTACAGTAGATAATGGGGTACAAAATTTAATAAGGTTTAGGGAATGACACCTAGTGGGAGAGACAGGTTAAAGTTAGCTGTACCGCACCACACCGTGTGTTCTAGGCTGGCTTTATCTTGCTCACCATTTTATTCCCATTCCTGGGGCAGTGCCTGGCACATGGTAGGTACCTATAGTCAGTACTTAAAGACACAAATGAATGCATAAAGAAAGTGCTATAAGAGTACAAAAAGGGGAATTGTTAAGTCCCAAGGGTGGAATGGAAGGGAGAGAAGCCATCATGGAGGAGGTGGCAGCAGAATTTACCAGATAGACCTGGGATGGGTGGTAGGAAAGGGACAGACCAGGGATGGGTGGTAGGAAAGGTTCCATGGCAGAGGGGAGGGGTAGGGGGAGGCTTTAACTGCTGAGAGCCTGAGGGGCGGCTGGAGTTTGCTGTGCTTCCAGGGGAGCGGTGTACACGGGAGAGGCTGGAGGACAGGTGGAAAGTGAGCGATGCAGGGTTTTGGAGAGTTGGAGGAGGTGATGAAGGCCACTTGGAAAGCCATGGGGAGACATAAGGAGAATTGACTGGATTGGGGGCTTGATTAGATGGACAAGCAGTGAGCTAGAAGGAGTGGAGCATGACCCCACAGGCAAATGAGTGGCTGCTGATGTTTTCAACCCAGATTAGGGAGAACCAGAGGAGGAGCAGGTTTGGGTTGGGGGTGGGGGAGGCGTGGAGGAGGTAGAGAGTGACTTTGCTTTTAAAGTTGCAGTAGAGTGTAGTGCTCCTTGCACAGGCTTCAAAGTCACCAGGATGTGAGTTCAAGTTGCTGCTTCTCTGCATATAAACTAGATGACTTTGAGCAAGTTACCAACCTTCTCTGACATTCAGTTTCTTATTAGGTGATCTTGGTTATTAACTTAGCACAGGACATGGCATAACAAGTGTTCGGTAAAGGGTATTTTTCATTAGGCTGTTGGAAAAGTAGGTTTGGAACTCAGTAGAGTTCTTGGGACTGGAGATAAAAGTGTAAAAGTGACAGCAAAAGGCTCGGGAATGAATGCAGCCTCCCAGGGGAGTTTGAAGAGTGGGAAGAGAAGAGGGCAGAAGACAGATCTTGGAGAAGGATTCCAGCACTGAAGGATATGAACCAGAGGCTCAGCTAATGACAAAGATTAAAAGCTATTAGAGGGGCCGGCCCCATGGCCGAGTGATTAAGTTCTCGTGCTCTGCTTCGGCGGCCCAGGGTTTACTGTTCAGATCCTGGGCACGGGCATGGCACTGGTCATCGGGCCATGCTGAGGTGGCATCCCACATAGCATAACTAGAAGGACCGACAACTAGAATATACAACCATATACTGGGGGGCTTCGGGGAGAAGACGAAGAATAAAGAAGAAAAAATTGGCAACAGATGTTAGCTCAGGTGCCTAAAAAAAAAAAATGCAGGGCGGGGATAAAATCCACATAAGTCTTGTTTAAAAAAAAAGCTATTAGAGAAGCAGAAGAAAGGGATGGGAAAGAGAAAGGCTTATGGAGGAGGGAGTGGTTCCTCAGGGATGGAGTGGGATGGAGGAGATCTTGGGTTTGCTCCTTAGTGTATCTGGCACTTTCCTTTAGCAAGAGCACTTTCTGTGCAGTGGGACAGAAGCCAGGCTGCAGTGGATTGAGAAAGAATCCGATGTGGAGGCTGTGTGGGGCAGCCTGCCTGAACCCAGCCCCCTCGGGGTTCAGGAGCAGTAGGGAATGCTACTGTGCTTTGAGTCCATTGACGAGGACACTGGGCTTCCAAGGATTTCTTCTCATCAACCTCCCATCTGTTTGTCTGATAGGTCGCCTGTGGTCAGGACCATAGTCTGTTCCTAACGGATAAAGGAGAAGTCTATTCTTGTGGATGGGGCGCAGATGGACAAACAGGTAGTGGACCTTTCATCCCTTGGGATGGTGCTGTATACAGCTGTGAGCTGCAGAGCTCTCGGGATAGAACCTCCTGCCTTGCTTTGACTCTTGCCTCTCTTATCACTTCCTCGGGGCAGTGTTCTGTTTGTCCCTTCCCCATCCCCTCACTCTGACTCCCCTGAACAAACTGATTGGATGGAGGAACAAGTGAGGGAGTGGATGGAGGATTAGAGCTGCCCCTCAACAAAGGGGTTCTGTCTTTCTCTCTGGAGAGACAGGAAACTGTGAGGCTTTTAAAGAAGAAACAAGGGCCGCCTAAAAGGAGCTCGATTTTAGCTGATTTGAGAAGAACATGATTAAGGGAGGGAGGAATAAGGGAAAGGCTTTATCAACCTTGTGTATTTATAATCTTTTTGTTTCTGATATTTATCTGAAGGGAAGGCCTTTGAATTTAAGATTTCAATCTTATATAAATCCTCAGTAATCCTACCACCACCTCAAATCATCTTGGTTCATTGTCTCATGTTTTCTTCTATCCTTGTTCATGTGTACATCGTTTATATTGTAACATAGTATAGGTATGACTTTATATGCCTGTTTTATCATTTAAATTTACATAAAACATTTTTCCATGTTGATACAATCAATTTTCACAGTTACCGTTGTTAATATTTGTATGGTATAGCATCAAATTAATTTACCATAAGGCAATTAAGCACTTAATCATTTTATCAAATAATTACTTATCATTAGCCTGTTGGCAGAGGGCATCCTTTTTTGGGGTGGGGTGCAGTGGCAATTGGAGATGTTGAGACATTTATCATATGTACATATATAGCTTTTTCTTCCTTTTGGGTTATTGCCCTAGAATAAATCCCAGGAGTGGATCAGAGGATTGGGGTATTTTTATTGTTGTCAGAACTCCTTGTTAAATTGCTTTCCAGAAGTTTTACCAGTTTATACTGCCAGCAGCAATGGGTAGAAGTACCACTTTAATCATATCCTTACGTGCAATGAATATTGTCAATTTAAGTGTGCTACATTTCATTACTGTGCTAGTTTTTTATATGGGCTTTTCTTTAGTAACTATAAAGTTGAAGCTTCTCTTTATTTTTAAAATGTTGTTGAATAAGTAATAAAATTGTTGATATATTCTCACAGCAGAGACAGAAATGAGGTAAAAAGTAGAAGTCCCACTAGCTGGAGATAACCATGCTAAACACTTGCCTAGTGCCGTTCCAGAAACTTGCCGTCACATGCTACCCCTCCTTCCTGCCCTTTCTTGCCAGGCTCTGACTCCAGCCCTGCGGCCCTGCACTCAGTTCCTGGAGTGAGCCCTCCTCTTGGCTGCCATAGGGCCTTTGCACATGCCATCCCCTTAGCCTGGAACGCTCTTCTTTGCCCCCCTTATCATCTTCTAGGCCTCAGCTCAGGTGTCATCTCTTCAGTGAAGGCTTCCCTGACCATTCTCTCTAACCCAGTGTTTCTCCTCCTTGTGGTTTCTGTCTCAGCATCCTGTTCCTTTCTTTCATCATCCTTCAACAAGTTGAATCGCTTTTTTTCAAAATCTTTTTGATCATATAAACATTGTGGGGGTATATAAAAGATGATGTGTATCCCCAAATTGATCTTCAGTGCAATCCCTATCCAAATTCCAACTGCCTTATTTGCAGAAATGGGCAAATTGATCCTAAAGTTCCTATTGAATTGCAAGGAACCACACATAGCCAAAAAAAGTTTGAAAAAGAACAAAGTTGGAGGACTCACTTTCTGATTTCAAATCTTACTACAGAGCTACAATAACCAAAACAGTGTGGTACTGGTGTGAGAATAGACATAGATCAATAGAATAGAATTGAGAGTGCAGATGTAAACCCATACATCTGTGATCCATTATTTTTTTTTATTGAGGTATAATTGATGTTTAACATTCTATTAGTTTCAGTTATATGGCATAATGATTTGGTGTTTGCATATAATTCTGAAGTGATCACCACAGTAACTCTGGTCAACATTGTCACCATACCTAGTTGTAGAATTTTTTTTTCTCATGATGATAACTTTTTCAGATTTACTCTTTTAGTACCTTTTTTTTTAAGATTGGCACCTGAGCTAGCATCTGTTGCCAGTCTTCTTTTGTCTTCCTTCTTCTTCTCCCCAAAGTCCCCCAGTACATAGTTGTATATTCTAGTTGTCGGTCCTTCTAGTTATGCTATGTGGGACGCCACCTCAGCATGGCCTGATGAGTGGTGCCACATCCACACCCAGGATCTGAACTGGCGAAACCCTGGGCTGCTGAAGCAGAGCGCACCAACTTAAGCACTAGGCCATGGGACCAGCCCCCTTAATAACTATTGAATATGTAATACAGTATTATTAACTCTAGTCACCATGCTGTACATTACATCCTCATGACTTACTTATTGTATAACTGGAAGTTTGTACCTTTTGGCTCCCCATTTCATTTCACCCATTTCACCTACCCCTTACTCCCCACCTTTGGCAACCACCAATCTGTTCTCAGAATCTATGAGATTTCTTTTTTTTTTTTAAGATTCCTCATATAAGTGAGATCATACAGTATTTATCTTTCTCTGTCTGACTTATTTCACTTAGCCAAATGCCCTAAAGGTATATATCCATGTTGTTGCAAATGGCAAGATTTCATTCTTTTTTGACTGAATAGTATTCCCTTGTATATATGGGCCACTTTTCTTTTTATATGATCCATTATTTTTGACAAGAGTAGTAACACCATTCAGTAAGGAAAGAATCGTTTTTTCCACAAATGGGGCTGGGACAACTGGATGTCCACCTGCAAAAGAGTGAATTTGAACCCCTACCTCACACCATCTATGAAAATTAACTCAAAATGGATCAAAGTCATAAATGTAAGAGCTAAAACTATAAAACTCTTAGAAGAAAACTTAGGTGTAAATCTTTGTCACCTTGGAATAGGTTGTAGTTTCTTCATGTGATACTCAAAGCACAAGCAATGAAAGAAAAAAATAAATAAATTGGTCTTCATGAAGATTAAAAACTTTTGTTCATCAAAAGACGCTATCAAGAAAGTGAAAAGGCAACTCATAGAATAGGAGAAAATATTTGTAAATCATATATCTGATAAAGCTCTAGTATCCAGAATGTATAACACTTAGCACTCAATAACAAGACAACAGCCCAATTATAAAATGGGAAAAATCTTTGTGAAGTCATTTCTCCAAAGAAGATACACAAATGGCCAATAAGCACATGGAAAGAGACACACATAATTAGTCATTAGGGAAATGCAAACCAATACCATGGTGAGATATCACTACCACTTTACATTCATTAGGATGGTTACTATCAAAAAACCTCCAGCTAATAACAAGTGGTGGTGAGAAGGTGAAGAAATTGAAACCCTCATACATTGCTGGTGGGAATTTAAAATGGCGCAGCCACTGTGGAAAATAGTTTAGCTATTCCTCAAAAAGTTAAGTGTAGAATTACCATATGACCCAGCAATTTCACTCCTAGGTATGTAGCCAAGAGAAATGAAAACATTTATCTACCTAAAAACTTGTTCACATATGTTCATAGTAGCATTCCCCATAATATCTCAAAAGTAGAAACAACCCAAATGTCCATTAACTGACAAAATGCGTTCATTTTGTTTGAAGGGGGTCCAAAGGTTAAAAACAAAGAAACAAAAAAAAACCAGACAAAATTACCAGGTGGAGGAAGAGGCAAGCGCAGTTCCAGTCATCTCGAGCCATTGCTCATCCACTAACACCTGCTGTCCTTTCCTCAAAGAGGCCTAGATGGCTATTTCATAGCAGGTGTCATTTACACAGGTACATTTTCCCAGTTCTGTGCTACGCACACTGTGTGATCCTCTGTGGAAACATTTCCAAGGCACGTGAACCTGGAATCCCACACAACTTCAGGTCCCTGTAAACTTGGGTTGGCACACACTGCTCACTGACTCAGCTGCACAGTTGAATCCCTTGGATGTTGCAACAAAGGATTGGAGATGAATTGTTCTGCCTCTTGTTTAAACAAAGCAAAAACCAAAACATGGTATATCCACACAGTGGAATATTATTCAGCCATGAAAAGGAGTGGAGTTCTGATACTTGCCATAACATGGATGAACCTTGAAAACATTGTGCTGAGTGAAAGAAGCCAGACACACAAGAACATGTTTTGTCTGATTCCATTTGTAGAAAATGTCCAGAATAGGCAAATCCATAGAGACAGCAAGTAGCTTAGAGGTTGCCAGGGCTGGGGGTGAGGTCGAAAATGGGGAATGACTGCTGAGTGGGTATGGAGTTTATTTCTTAGTGATGAAAATGTTCTGAAATTAGTTAGAGGGGATGGTTGCACAACATCCTGACTATTACTACAAACTACTGAATTGTACACTTTAAAATTATTGAAATGGTGAATTTGTTATGCTAATTTTATCTCAATAAAAAATATGTAACATAAATGTAAACTGTAAAACATGATAGTAAAGTCAACTTTTGTGAAACGACTACCCAGTTGAAGACCTAGACATTTAAGACCTGCCCAGTTAAGAACATTCCCGATGCTGCAGAGTCTGTCCCTATACTCCTCTCCTGTTCCCTCCACTTGCCTTCCCCCAGGGGGATCTGCTGTCTAAATTTTATTTCTATTATTCCTTTCTTTGAGGGGGTAAAATGTATACATACACACACATTCCTAAATAATGTCTTGACCAGTTTTGCTCATTTTAGGGGTCATACTGTATGTAGTCTTCTGTGACTTGGCTTGAACTCACAAGCCAAGCTTTTGTTCATAGCAGCACTATTCCAATAGCTCACAAGCCAAGTGAGTTCTTGTGTCTTAAGAACTTGTGTTTCTTAAGATTCAGCCATGTTGTTTTATGTATGTGTCTGCATACGAACGTATGTGTTTGGGTTTTGTTTTGCTTTTTTTTCCCTACAGCCAGGGAGGCCAGTTCCAGCCTGTAAATTGTTTTTTGTTTTTCTTCAATTTTTTTTATTGTGGTAAAATACACACAATATAAAACTTACCATCTTAACCGTTTTTAAATGGACAGTTCAGTGGTATTAAGGACATCCATGTTATTGTGCAAATATCCCCACCATCCATCTCTAGAACTCTTTCATCTTACAAAACTGAAACTTCATACCCATTAAACAGTAACTCCCATTCTCCCCTCCCCCTAGCCCGTGCATCCATCATTCTGCTTCCTGCCTCTATGAATTTGACTAGACTAGGTGCCTCTTTTAAGTGGAATCATACAGTATTTGTCTTTTTGTTACAGGCTCATTTCAATTAGCATAATGTCCTCAAAGTGCATCCATGTTGTATCATACGCCAGAATTTCCTTCCTTTTTAAGACTGAATAATATTCCATTCTGTGTATAGAACACATTTTGCTTATCCATTCATCCATTGATGGACACTTGGGTTGCTTCTCCTTTTAGCTATTGGAATATTGCTGCTACGAACATGAGTGTACAAATACCTCTTTGAGACCCTGCTGTCAGTTCTTTTGGGTATATACCCAGAAGTGGAATTGCTGAATCATATGGGAATTCTACCTTTAAATTTTTGAGGAACTGCCGTACTGTTTTCCACAGCGACTTCACCATTTTACATTGTCACCAGTGGTGTTTGAAGTTCTAATTTCTTCACATCCTCGCCAACACTTATTATTTTCTGGGTTTTTTTGTTTCTGGTAGGAGCCATCCTAATGGATGTAAAGTGGTATCTCATCATGTATTTTTTTTTTTTAAGCAAATGACTTTTTTTTTAAAGATTGGCACGTGAGCTAACAACTGTTGCAACTCTTCTTTTTTTCTTCTTCCTTCTTCTTCTCGCCAAAGCCCCCCAATACATAGTTGTATATTCTAGTTATGAGGGCCTCTGGTTGTGCTATGTGGGACGCCGCCTCAGCATGGCCTGATGAATGGTGCCATGTCTGCACCCAGAATCTGAACTGCCGAAACCCTGGGCCCTCGAAGCGGAACACATGAACTTAACCACTCAGCCACAGGGCCGGACCCTCGTTGTGGTTTTGATTTGCGTTTCCTTAATGATTAGTGATGTTGAGCATCTTTTCATGTGCTTATTGGCCATCTGTATGTCTTCTTTGGAGAAATGTCTGTTCAAGTCATTTGTGTGGTTTTTAATTGAGTTTTTTGTTGTTGTAGAGTTTTAGGAGTGCTCTATATATTCTGGTTATTAATCCCTTATCAGATTTATAGTTTCCAAATATTTTCTCCCATTCTATGGGTTGCCTTTTTTACTTTGTTGATAGTGTCTTTTGATGCATAACAGGTTTTTATTTTCCTAAGTCCCATTTGTCTGTTTTTTCTTTTGTGCCTGTGCCTTTGGGGTCATATTCAAGAAGTCATTGTTAAATCCTGTGTCATTAAGCTTTTGCTCTCTTTTCTTCTAAGAACTTTAGAGTTTTAGCTCTTATGTTTAGGTCTTTGATTCATTTGGAGTTGATTTTGTACGTGCTGTTAGCTAAGGGTCTACCTTTATTCTTTTGCATGTGGATATCCAGTTTTCCCAGCATCATTCTCTGAAAAGCCTGTCCTTTCTGCATTGAATGGTCTTGGGACTCCTGTGAGAAATTATTTGACTATACATGGGATGGTTTATCTCTGACTATTCTGTTCCAGTTGTTTACATGTCTCTTTAAGCCACACTGTACCACACTGTTTTGGTTACTGTAGCTCTGTAGTAAGTTTTGAAATCAGGAACTGTGAGTCCTCCAACTTTGTTCTTTTTCAAGATCAATTGGCTTTTAGGGTCCTTTGAAATTCCATATGAATTTCAGGATGAATATTTCTATTTCTGTGAAAAACACTGTTGGCATTTCGATAGGAATTACATTGAATCCGTAGATGACTTTGAATAGTGTTGTCTTAGCAATATTAAATCTTGCAGTCCACGACCATAAGATGTCTTTCCACCTATTTCTGTTTTCTTTAGTTTCTTTCAGCAATGTTTTGTGGTTTTCATTGTAGAAATCTTTCACCTCTTTGGTTAAGTTAGTTCCTGAGTATTTTATTCTGCTGGCTGCTGCTGTAATAGGATTGTTTTCTTAATTTCCTTTTGTGGAATGTTCGTTGTTAGTATATAGAAATGCACTTGAGTTTTTTGTGTTGATTCTGTATCTTCTTTGCTGAAGGCAGTTCATTCATTTTTATAGCTGCATGATATTCTACCATAGGGATATACCTCAATTCATTCACTTTCCTTTTGAGAGATATTTGGATGGTTTATAGTTTTGTTTTGTTTTTTTTAAACTTTTTTTTTCAAAGATTTTATTTTTTCCTTTTTCTCCCCAAAGCCCCCCGGTATATAGTTGTATATTCTTTGTTGTGGGTCCTTCTAGTTGTGGCATGTGGGACGCTGCCTCAGCGTGGTTTGATGAGCAGTGCCATGTCCGCGTCCAGGATTCGAACCAACGAAACACTGGGCTGCCTGCAGCGGAGTGTGCGAACTTAACCACTCGGCCACGGGGCCAGCCCCGGTTTACAGTTTTTTGTTATATAACAAGCAGTGCTTCTGGAACCATCTGTTAGTCTCCTTGTGCACATGGTCTAGGATTTCTAGTGACGAGTCTGTGAGTAGAAGTGAGCTACAGGGTATGCATATGTAATTCAAATGATTCTTTTCCAAAATAGTTAACAAGTGACCCCCCACAGCAGCACAGTGTTGTTCCACAGCGTGTCCGAGGCTTGGTATTTTTCCTTTATAAGTTTTTGCCTGTCTGGTGGATGTGAAATAGTCTCTCACTGAGGTTTGAATTTGCATTTTCCTAATTGCTACCTGAGAGTGCCCATCTTTTTATATGTTTATTGGCCAGTCTTGTTTGTTTTCTCTGAAATGTACATGGTGTCTTTGCCCATTTGTGTTGACTTGTCTTTTTCTTACTGATTTTTTTAGGAGTTGTTTATATACACTCTATCTTTATTCTTTATCAGTTATTAGAGGGTTGTGCGGATCTTCTCTCAGATTGTGGCTTGTCTTTTTGTCCATCCATTTGAGTTTTTAATTTTAAGTATATTTTTTCATTTCTAATTTCTTCATTTTCTGATTTGCCTGGCCATTTTCAATAGTCTCTTATTCCTAATGTTATTCCTTTAAACCTTGCACACACAGGTATTTTTTATTTCATGCGTCATAATTCCAGTGTCTGAAGTCTGGAGGGGATTATAGGTTGTGGGTTCTGTTGACTCTCATTCGTAGTGGCATCTTTCCTTATGCGTTTAGTGGGTTTTGACTGTGAGCTCATATTTTATTGAGTTTAATTTGCGGAAACTCTAAGGGCCTAAATTGGAGGTGCGTTCCCCCGAGAGGAAGTGGATTTGCTTTTGCGGTTGCTGAGGGTGCTGCGGTCTCACAGTGCTTTGAGGCCTGGTGTGAGCAGGAGTCTGTGGTCAATGTCCTGCCTCGCTCTGCTGCCCAGGGGTCACCCTCCATTTCAGTGCTGATGGTGACATTTGTCCTTCGGGGAAGCCCTGTGTTTTCCTCTCTTTACTGGTTACCACACCACTTTCCCTATCTTGGTTTCCTGGGTTTTGGGGGTGGCCTGGGGGGTCGGGATGGGATGGATTTTTAGAAATTTCCTTTACTTTTTAGCAAGCCCAACAATATATTAGAAATTGCTCATTGTAATATATGTACGCTCTTTTTGGTTCATTGTATAGTGGTGTTTCATCTGGAAAAGTTTTCTCACTTGAATCAGACCTAGAAAATTCCAAGGGTTTTAAAATAATACCCATTACAATTATGTCTTTTTCCTCCTCTGAGAACCTGGAGAAGGAAGTTGTAGATAATGCAGAGGACCAGGTTAGGATTTCTGAGTTGATATTTGTAAAGTGTTCAAAACTGTGTTTTGCACATAGGAAGTCTATGTCAGTGTTTGCTAAGAGAATAAATAATTAAAAGTAAGTGTTTTCCGTTGTGTTAGGTCTGGGTCACTACAGTATCACCAGCACACCCACCATGCTGGGTGGAGACCTTGCTGGAGTGAATGTTGTCCAGGTCGCCACCTACGGTGACTGTTGCCTGGCCGTGTCTGCTGACGGAGGCCTCTTTGGTTGGGGAAACTCTGAGTACCTGCAGCTGGCTTCTGTTACTGACTCCACACAGGTATGAAGTCACTTACAACACGGGGCTGGGAGGTTTGGAAATATAAAGTGCGAAGGACAATTATAAGAGATTCTTCACCAAAGTGTGATGTATAAAGTGTTGTTTAGGCCTCACATGCTGTAAGAAGGGCTCTTCCAGGTACCGAGTTCTTGGTGATCTCGTTGGAGCCTGGAAAGAAAGCTTAGATTCAGAAGCCATCATCATTAATACTTTGATGAGGTAATCCTGATGTAGAACAGTATTTTAGGTGTGTCTTTACCCTGTCTTGTTCTAAAAGGGATATGAGGCTGTTTACATACGTTCCTGTGATGTCACAGTGTGCTTTCTGTTGCGTTGTCACATATATGCCCCAAAGCACACATGTCCTAAGTGTGCAGCTCAGTGAGGACACCTGTGCAACCCCACCCAGATCAGGCAGGAGAACACTGGCAGCCCTACAGACCCCACCTGTGGCCTTTCCTTGTCACTGCCTCCTCCTTCTCACCAAAGTGAGCCACCATCAGTATAATATAGTAGGATTTTGAAAGTTTTATTGAGGAAAATTTCAAATATAGACAAAAAGAGCTCATTGCATAATTAATCTCTATGTACCCATTACCCATGTTCCACAATTTCCAACTAATGGCCCAATATTAAAAATAGAGAGATAATTCACCATTTTTGAGTGTATAATTTAGTGGCTTTTAGTCTAGTCACAGGGTTGTGCAACCATCACCACACTCTAATTCTGAACATTTTCATCCGCCGCCACCCCCCAAAACCCATACCTCTAATAGCCAATTCTCTTGCATCTATAATTCCGTCTATTTCTCTGCCCTGGATTATTTTGAAGCAAATCCTAGATAGTATATTTCATCCGTTAAAATTTCAGTATCTCTAAAAGATAAGGACTATTTAAAAAACATACTACATTCTTTAATTTCATCAAACTTTGAGAACATCCGGAAGGGTTTTAAATATATATGAACAGATGAAGAGATTTGCACAGAGGGAAACTAAAGGTCAGCTAATAAGATGAAAGACTGCATTCTCTCTGGTCTGGTCCAGTGGCTAGAAGTGGATGCAGATTTGGCTCTGAGCTTCCTTGTAGCCAAAGCAAAGAAGAAAATATGATCATATAAATGGTTCGTTGTTCCTACAAGATAAACAGTAATTAAAGGGTTCAGGAGAAGTACTGCTTTTCCTGATACCAAGGCTGCAAAACTGTCTCCCATGGCCTTTCTGTGGGGGCAGATCAGTGTCGTTTCATTGTTATCTGTTGCTGCATAACAAATGCCCCCAAAGATTAGTAGCTTAAAAGAACACACATTTATCATCTCGTTTTCTGTGGATCAGGAATCTAGGTGGGGGTCTTAGCTGGGTCTTTGGCTCTGAGGGTCTCAAAGGCTGCAGTCATCTTAGGATTCCGCTGGGGAAGGCTCTGCTTCCAAGACGACACCGGTGGTTGTTGGGAGGATGCAGGTCCGCGTGGTCTGTTGCACTGGGGCCCCAGGTCCTTGCTGGCAGTTGGCCAGCTAATGGTTGTTGGCCAAGCTTTCCTTGGTTCCTTGCCATGTAGCCTTCTCTATATGACAGCTCACAACGTGTCAGCTGGCTTCATCAGAGCGAGCAAATAAGAGGGCAACAAAGAATGCCAGCAAGACAGGAGTCCGTGTTCTATCGTTTATTCTTAGCAGTGACCTCCCCTCACTTTTGCTGGCCTTCTGCTCATTAGGAGCAAGTCACTAGGTCCAGCCCCCACGCAAGGGTAGGGATTACACATGGGTGTGACTAGCAGGAGACGGGGATCGTGAGGGGCCATCTTAGAAGTAGCCCACCACAATCGTGATTCTTTACTGTGGCGTGAGCCTCACCCTGTCCGTGACAACAGGGGTGCGTTTCCAATGGCTCTTTGCCAGAGCACAGTTAGGTAAAACAGCTGTCTGAGAGCCAGGCAGCAGAGGCCAGACCCCAGCTCTGACAGCTTTGCTCATCTAGGCATACATTTTCTGGCTCAATAAAGACTTTTCATTCCTTTTGAGTCAATTAGGGGCTATTATTGTCCAGCTGTCTTCATTTGAGAGTGACTCTAAAGATTCATGGCTGTCACTGAAGCGTTTAAAATCTGTCTTTCCAAAGTTATTCCTCAGCAGAGATACCAGGATCACATCCTGCTGGAAAGCTAAGTTGGTCACACTTGCTCCCATCTCTCACTGTCAGCAGAAGAACTCGCCTCCTGTTTCATAGAGGAAACAGATGCCGTCAGCTGAGAAAGCCCTCAGTTTCCCTCTCAGACTCCCACACACTCGTCTGTACCTGTCCCACCCTGGGCCCCTTCCCTTTGTAGTAGAGGGGAGGTGTTTCTCTTCCTGCTGAAGCTGATGCTTCTCTCTGTGCCCTGGGTCCCTCTCCCCCCTCCTCCTCGGAAGCCTTACTCCATCTGCTGGGCCTTCTTTCCCACAGCCCCAGCCTCCCTCTCTGCTGGTCACTCCCCATCAGTCTTTACTCCTGACTCAGGTGTCTTCCATCTTAAGAGGCCCTGTGTGGACCCCTCCGTCTCCTCCCAATCCCCCTTGGCTTCACCTCCTGCTTCCCCTTCTAGGCTAAACTCAGGAGCTGCGTTGAGTTACTATCTGCATTTCCTCATCTCCTTCTCCTTCCTCTGTCAGTTGCACTCAGCTTCCACCGTATCAGTTTGCTGAGTGGCTCTTGCTAGGGTTCTAGTGACCTCCATGTTGCTAAAAACAATAATAAAGAAGCTGGAGAACATTTTCCAATCTTTACCTTTCTTGACCTCTCAGCTGCATTTGACGTTGGCCGTGACATGCTCACCATCTTTGTGAAGAACACTCTTCTTTTTGCCCCTGTGGCTAGACTCTTGGAGGGCTCTTTCCCTTTCTGGTTCCTTCTTGGTCTCATTTCCTGGCTCTCCTCCTGGACCAGGCCTTCCCATGTCGAAGGTCCTTGTGGTGGGGACTGTGCTCTCCTTTCCTCTGTGTTCTTCAGAAGCACTCACCCTCACCATGGCTGCATCGCCGTCGTGAGCTCAGGACTCTCCAGCTGGCAGGTCAGGCCCAGACTGCTCTTTGGGGGTGCAAACCTCTCTCAGTGCCACTTGACATTTGCGCTTGGCCATCTCTAGGCACTTGCGAGTTCATTGTGTCCAAAACTGAGCTCCCGCTTGTCCCCTACCTGCTCCTTCTCTACTGTTTCCCACGCCCACCTGCGGTCCCCTCTAGAAATCAGTTCCTCCCCTACTTAAAGCCCATACTGGCTCCTCGTTGTGCTTAGAATAAAGACCAAATTCTTCCTGTGGTCTACAGCATCCTGATGATTTGCCCTCCCTGCTCCCTACCAGCATCTTGCAAATACTCCCCCTTGTCCCCTGGCTCCATCTACTCGTCCTTTGTTTAAACTCCCTCAGTGGGCGGTGTGCCCTGCCCCCCTTTGCAGGTGCCATCTACCCTACTTGGAATACCCTTCTCTCCCCTCCCCTCCTTGCTACTCCTCATCCCTCGGACCACAGGGTAGAGTGGAGCCTCCCGACTGCCCCCCAAGCTCCATCAGGCTCCCTGGCGGTCTCTCCCGGAGAGCCCTCTCCGCCCTCAGTGCGGTCAGCACGGAGGAATTTGATGTCAGTTTCGGGTGACCTCTGCTTTGCTTGTTTGTCTTCCTAACAGTGTGGACCCTTCCTTTGATTCAGGTCAATGTCCCCCGGTGCCTGCCCTTCTCAGGAGTGGGGAAGGTGAAGCAAGCTGCGTGTGGAGGCACAGGCTGTGCTGTATTAAATGGTGAGACCCTCCTGCAGGCACTTCATTGGGAAGCCTGTAGGTGGTGGGGTGGGGAAGGGTCGGTGTCCGTTGGATTCACAGGCAGCTGCCCTCAGCCTGAGGGAGGAAACATGGCTGTGGGAAGACCTAGTCAGGTTGAGTTCAGTTAACAGAGGGTGAGGGTGACATTGCTGACAGAGAGGTAATAGCCACAGTTTATATGTAGACAAATAGCCAGCCCAGAGCTTAGTAATTCTGTAGCAAGCCTCTGGAGTGGAGAAGGAAATACTTTCTCCCTCTCCCTTAGCCTGGGCCACAGATGCCAGCCCTGCCTTCTCCAGAGAGAAGCGCCAAGAAGCAGGCAGATGGAGAAGAGCCTTGGGGTTTGGATACTGAGATCCACGCCCCCGGGATTAGACGTCTGGCAGCACTGATGAGTATTCAACTTTTTGTAACCAAAAAATTGTTTCTAAGGGTTTTAGGTATCTGGCCAGTTGTTGTTTGGTACTTGGCTTGCTCTTCTGATCAGTGTGAAACTTAAAGCTCTTGGTAGGGGATAAACTGTCCTAAGGCTCTCCTGTGTTCACAGGGGGTTTCTGGGTGATTTATGGCCTGGTCCCATCCAGGTTACCCTCAAGATGTGGGAAGTTTCTTATTCTGAGATTGGTTAGCTGGCTAGACATAACACCACAAGCAAGCATTTGAAAGAGGGGAAAAGAAACTTATTATTTTAAGTATCTGTCAGCATGTTCTTGCCAAGCAAGGAGAAAAAAAATCCACGTGGATCTAATGTATCTCAGTGGTGCAGTTTGAATCCCTAGTGAGGGACGTGGCACTTTGGTTTGACTTACTGATTGTTGTTTTTACTGTAATGTAGAAGAAGGGCGTGTTTTTGTCTGGGGCTACGGAATTCTTGGGAAAGGACCAAACCTAGTGGAAACTGCCCTGCCAGAAATGATTCCTCCCACTCTCTTCGGCTTGACTGAGTTCAACCCAGAAGTCCAGGTTTCCCGCATTCGCTGTGGACTCAGCCACTTTGCTGCCCTTACCAGTAAGTGACCAAGCCCCAAAGTACGGCCCTGAAGACAGGCAGAGCTCCACTCTCTCAGGTTCACCCCCAGAACGTGGGTAGTTCTCAGTTTCCATCCATCCAGTAGGGGGCGCCCCATGCGGATAGTAATAGAGCAGGTAATCCAGAAGCTGTTTGGCTTGAGGTTGTATAAAGTGTGTGTTTTTTCATCCTGGAGTTTTGTTTTTAATTCATTTGGTTTGTGGTTAGGCTAATATGAAAGTGAATTTTCTCAAGAGGATTCCAGTCGGTGGTAGGAGAGGGACCCTTGAGAATGTCGAGGTGCTGGGGGGAACCAGCAGAGGTTGGGCGAATCCCCTAGAAGTTCATTAGGAAATGAATGTGTGGGGCTCACCTTGTTCCTGGTCAAGCCCAAACCCTGACCTGATCCAGGAACGTGGGATGGCGGGAGGCAGGCTTGTCAGACCCTCCTCTGGTTTTCGGGAGGGAAACCTGCCTGATTTCTGCAAAGTGCTGGGAAGAGAATGATCAAAGAGAAGACTGACATGGAGCTTTTCTCAAAGGTTTGCCCAATTACAAAGCCATCAGATACGCAGGTACACACTGACCTCTCGAGTGTGCGCTTTTCTGGATGGTATCTCCTATTCCACCACAGTGGCTCTTGGTTCAGTTCACTGCTCTTTAGTTGAGTGGACTAGAAAGACTGAACTAAATTAATTTCATTTTGTTATCCTCAAGTAAGTTTGATATTTCCTTGCAATTAAAACATCTTTTCATCTCCTGGTAGAAAATTGTTTTCTTTTAAACATCTGGGCAGGGACAGCCAGTTTGGGTCATTCTCCTTTGTGTTCTCTGGCCCCACACTACTGTGAGAACTGTTCCAGATGCCCGCCCTCTGCCCCAAAGTCCTGACTGCTGTTCAGTTGTTGTCTGAGGTTCAGATCTTGGGCCCTGAAAACACCCAGGCTGTGGCGTGGACTGTGGGCGTGTGATTGTGTATGCAGCCCCAGTGGTCACCATGATCACCCGGGAGAAGCCAAAAGCACTGTCACAGTTAGTACTTCCATTTGGTAATGACTCCAGAGCATGAGAGTCGTCTAAAGCTATTTTGATTTAAAAAATGAGTCATTATGGACTCATTCCGGAGATATCAGTGATCTATTTTCCAGAATGTTCTAAGGCTTAAATTCTGCAGAGTCACATCCTTGGAAATCCATATGAAGTGTGCAACTAGAGTAGACTGTTTTCTGTTTGCTGTCATGCCGTATGTCCATGTTGGGTCACACTGAAATGAAATCCCTGTCTAGATTTCCCAAAGCCACCCTCCCAGTGCCGGTGACCATCCCTCAGTAGAGGGAGCATCAGAGCTTGCGTTTCTCCCCTGTCTTTGTGTCCAGCGTTTGCATATGTTCGGCTAGGAGCTGGAGTTGGTTGATTTACCCTGAGGTCTGCTGGCATTTTGGGGGCGAGACTGAATTGTTCTGTTAAACACGTATAATCTGAGAGTAGAAGACTCAGGGTGGGTCAGACCCGAGGGGTTCTGACGGCTCGTAACCAAAGGATTCCTTCTTAATCAGCCCAGATGGTTCTAGTCCTGGCTTCTCCATGTCTTGTCTTCTAATTCTACTTCCCTGACGGGGGTGGCGAAATGGAGCCTCAGTGCCGCGGAGTGCCCAAAGCTGATGCTGAAGTCGGGACTGAAGGCTGGGTAGTGGGGGCTGCCCCACCAGGTCTGGGGGCCTGTCCTGAAGGCTGGCGGTTCCGGGAGCCCTCATCTAGGTTCAGTCTCCTGGGTGTCCTCTGTAGCACTCTGTCTGTTCTTGTCCCTCATGGCACTTTTTACACTTTGTAAACATGTGTATGTTGGTTTGATCGTTTATTTCTAGCTGTTCACCAACTACAGCTCCATGAGGATAGGAACCGTGCGTGTTCCTTCACTGTCCTATCCCAGCTCCCGGCACACAGACACAGACCCGGCCCAAAGAGGCGCACAGTGACCAGGTGTCACCTGAGCGAATGCTCCTGAGATGTGGACACCCAGACAAGGAATGGCAGATGGGCCTACTTCTCCCCCTGTCAGGGCGTGAGCAGGATGGGAGGGTCTCCGATTTCAGGAGGTGTGGAGGGCATGGTTTGGTTCGACATGATTGTGGGTGAGGGGGTGCATAAGGGGCGAGCAGAGTGGACCGTGTGCAGGAGCCTCCTGGGCCCACAGCTCTGAGCAGGAGCTCATCTCCCATGTGGCGGACAGTGTCAGTCTGGGCTTGACATGTCTTTGGTTTGGGGACAGTATATTTTTCCCTTCAAAAGGAAGCGTTAATGCCTGGTAGAAATTGAAGTTGAACACTGGACTCTGTACATGGTTCTAGAAAGCCTGTTCTCATGACCCTTCCTCTTGCTGACTTGCCCCTGGCCTAGCCCCAACCAAGAAACTTTTTTCATTTCTTTGCAGACAAAGGAGAGCTGTTTGTGTGGGGCAAGAACATCCGAGGGTGCCTGGGAATTGGTCGCCTGGAAGACCAGTATTTCCCGTGGAGGGTAAGGCCAGACTGGGCGGGTGTAAGGGCGTGCCCACAGGGCAGACTCAGCTGATTAGGCAGCAGCACCCAGTGTGCAGCTGGGCCGGGACCGGGTCCCCAGGAACTGCTCCCCGTCCTGGTCCCGGCTGCCCTCCTCCTGCCCCATGGCATCCTCTGCCAGGGCCCCAGGAGAGAGTGCATAGTGGTGAGCAGCTCACTGCTCTGAGCTCCTTCCTGGGCCTGTTGAGGGAGCAGCCTGCCCAAGAGGGGAACAGCCTGCCCAAGAGGGGAACAGCCTGCCCAAGGAGGGAACAGCCTGACCACAGGTTCCAGTGCCCAGTGAGAAACCTCATCAGAGGCTGTCCGCTGGCATGTGGAGCAGAGAGAGAAAACCCTGCTGTGGCCTCAGAGAGGAGCCAGCTGCAGGCGGGGCACCCTGAGGCCCCAGAGAGGCTCCCAAGAGGCACATATTTGAAATGGAAAAACTGGCATGCCAGCAGCTGTTTAGAGGGGCTGGTGTAGAGGATTGCTTTAGAGCGCATTTAAGAGAAAGCAGGATGTTCACTGTTTAGAGGGTCTGACCACAGCCATGAAAGTGAAAAAAATAAGCCTTTTCATAGGCAGACGATGCAATTAGACAAAAAGTCTTGTTTCAGAATTAAAGGGGAAAAAGTTTCTTTCTTAAATTATAGTTTATCACAGTGTTGTTTTCTGAGTAAGCTCTTTAAGTTTCTTCTTAAGAAAAGCTATTTATTTTTTTGAATACAGAACATATGTATTTGGTACAAAGTGTATCATGGAAACTAAGTCTCCTGTCTCCTGTCCCAGAGGCACCACTGGTCCTGCTTCTCGTGTTCCCTCCAGAGACAGGCTCTGCAGAGAGAGCACGTGCGTGTGTGTGCCTGTATGCACGCAGAGGCCTAAGTGCTTCCTTTGAAGGCTTGATCTTAATAACGTGTTTTGAAATTGTGGAGAGCCTTTTTAAAAAACACTTGCAAAATGCAAAAGAAATGTCTAACTTAAATAAAAGGAGGATCTGTCTGTCAAAATCGCACTGCAGAATGTTTTGAGGCACTTTGGTAGTTTAGGGGCCGTTTCCATTGGCCCTTCCCTCAGCTGCTGCCTTTCCTGGTTCCTGTGACCTCGGCAGGCCCTGCATCCCTTGTAAAAACTGCAGGTGCAGTATCTAAGAGAACAGGTCAAAATGGAGACTTTAAACTTGGTAGAAAAAACATGGTTGTGCCCCAGAGTTGCTCCCAAGCTGGTTGGCGCTAGCTCACTTGTTTTCTGAGACTGGAAATACTGTGGTGTGTGAGGGATGGAGAGTCATTGAGTGGACAGCGGACTGCAGCTCAGGTGACAATGAACATCAATAATGTCGATATCCCACTTGTTTTCTTAATAGTTCCTCACTGCCCTGTCTTCACCCACCAAGAAGGACTTCTTTCTGAGGGGAAGCTAGGCAAGCAGTAAAGCCACTGGGTTTTGGGTAATGACCACTGTGACTAGAGCTCCCCACCTGCCTTCATTTCCTCCAAATTAGAGCAAAGATCAGCCTTGAGATAAGATTTGAAATCCAAGAGCATTTTCCCTGTAGAAATGGCTGGGCCAAGCTGGGGCCTCTGGTGGAGCTGGAGGCAGCAGGCTGCTGGGGGCCTGGCACCGCTTGCCCTTCCGACCACAGTCCCCTTCACTGACTCCTTCCACTCCTGTAGAAGCGTCCTTCCTCCATCATGCCATCAAGGATACTTCGCTCTGCCCCTGTGACGCCTGCTTTCTGGCCACACTGGCGTCCTCCCTTGCATGTTTGTTGAGTGCTAAATTTTGTGGAGCTCCTTTATTCCCTTGTCACTTTGTGATTGGTGTTGGGAGGATTGGGTGCAGGACAGGGCCTGAAAGGGTGGTGCTGAGGGCCGAGGGCCTGGCGTTTCCACTCTGTACAAGCTCGAAGGTGGGAGGCCGGGGCTCTGGGAGAGGTGGTGGCGGGAACCAGGTTTGGGCACAGCTCAGTTGGGTTCCTTAAAGATGAGATGAGTCTGTTCTTGGGTAGTTGGACCTCACTTCAGTCTGTTGTTATACTCACTTTTTTTTTTTAATTACAGGTGATTTTTATTCTTTAAAAAACTGTGTTTTCTTACTAATCTTCAGTGGGGAATATGTAACTTTAGAAGCATTCCAAGAAAGAATGCTACAATGGTACTAACTGGTTATTCTTAGACTCACAGAGCTTTTCTGCGAGTGTGTAGGCCCAGGAAGTGACATCTGAATCACCTGATTCGCGCCTCTTTCCAGATGCTTTCTGGAATGTTTTCCTGCCACGCATTGATACTCAGAGCTCAGAGAGGTTCAGTGATTTCTTCAAGGTAACACATCCAGTAAGAAGAAGAGCCAAGATTCAGATTCAGAGGGTGAGAAACTGCTCGTCAGGGGCAGCCACCCACTGCTCCCCAGAGAGGGCTCTCAGAGGCCAGGCCTGCACATCAGAGGCCAGCCTCAGCTGAGACCATCATCCTGGTGAGGAAACCAAGGCCGAGTGGTTTGCTCTGACTTGGGCTCTAATGGCCAGAGCACTGAGGGGGCAAGGACATCAGTGCTCAAGTGCAGCAGCTTGACCACAGATGAGTGCAGAGTGGCTGTGTCCCTGGAAGGTAATGTGCACTCTGATGGCCTGGGGAGGTTGCTAAGGTGCACCTGTGCCCAGTCACCTCAGAGGCAACGTTTTCTTTGCTTCCACAGCCGGACTGGAACATTTTCTGTGCCTGCATTCCTTTGTGATGAACTGGAGGCACCACTTCTTGTTTGTTGAGTGATTTCTGTGATTGGTTTTGCTAAAGACGTATTTTTAGACAAGGAGGGGCAGGTGGCACAAATTGGTTGCTAGCATCCATTTGCCTTGTGGCCAGGAGTCCTTAATGGCCTCATCTCCCCATATCAAAGGCGCCAGGCTCTGGGGTTGGTGCCTGCTGCCTCCAGGCTTTTAGGCCGGGCTGTCTGGATTAGGCATTTTCCCCTCTTAACGTCAGTCAACTCCACAGGCTGTTACAGGTCCCCTTTCCAGCTGTCACACTGCCTGGCTGAGCACTGCCACCGGGAAGGATGGCAGAATTTGCATCTGGTCAGAATGGCAGCCTCAGCATCCAGGCAAACGTCTGAGGGGTAGTGGTGCAGGTGCAGTGTCTTAAAAATTGCCACCTGAGACAACGCTGTACAGTCCTGTGCTGTATAGTGACATTTCGGTCAATGACAGCCCACACATAGGGCGGTGGTCCCATACGATTAGTACCATATAGCCTGGCTGTGTAGTAGGCTGTACCTTCAGGCTTGTGTAAAGTGCACTCTGTCGTGTTCGCACAGCAACGAAATTGCCTAACGATGCATTTCTCAGGACTCATCCCCGTGGTAAAGCGACTCATGACTGTATCACATTTGCTGCTTTTGCATCAAGAACCTCTAGAAGGATAAAAGAAACCATTAAAAGTAGTTTCCAGTTCAGAGGGAAGGTGGGGAATGGGGCAGATGATGACAGGGGTGATAGTAAAGGCATTTAAAACTTTTTTATTCTATTTCACTGAATGTCACTTAGCCACATGAATGTATTACCTATTTAAAATAACAATAACAACAACAACACTAACAACAATAATAGTAAAGCCACAAGAGAAGGAAAGCGCCCCTTTTCTGGAGAACTGGTGTGGCTCTGTGGATGTGGAGATCCTTGAGTCGTGGGCACACCTGGAGCTGGTGGGGGTGTCCATTTCGAAGGCTCACTGTGCAACAAGGCAAGTCAGTTTAAAGGCAAACAGCTGGAGCCTCAACACCTGCCTGAGGGTTGTCTGCTCATTACCCTGAGGGCTGGGCTTCGTGAGATGTAATGTCAGCGTAGATGGGCAGTGTTGTGAAGACGGGTCAGCAGGCCTTTGACACCTTCTGAGACACAGTAAACATCCCTCCTCAAGGGTGCAGGTGACTTGGGAAACAGCCTGCCTGTCTGGAACTGGACATAGTGGGAAAGTGGGTGAAGACACTGGGCCACGGGGGCCTTGTTCCCAATGTGGACCCTGAAGACACGAGAAAGGGTTTCTTGAGTTGCTCCAGTGAACCATGGTGGTGACCCCTAGGAAGGTCACTGATCATTTGGCTGGAGAGCAAGTGTTGACTCTGGTGGTGCCCCACTCAGAGGGGAGTACTCTCTGTGGGATGTGCACATTCCAGGACGGTGCACTCAGGGTCTGTGCTTGTGCCCAGAGCGGCCCCTCAGAGGGCTGCGTGTGAACAGTCCCGTCTGCTGTTGATGGGGTGGGAGTTGGGATGGCCTTTCCCACCGTGATGGCATTTACTCCTCCCAATAGACCTGCTGGGTAGGTGTAAGCATCCCCATTTCGGGGGGGGGGGGTGGCTAAGTCTCGGAGGATAAGTCACTTACCAAGAGGCATAGCCACGATCAGGCCCAGTTGGGCTGTCTCCAAGCCTGTCTGCCTCCTAGCCAGCCATTTCCCCTCATGGTTTACTGGGTCTTGTTTTTCAGGTAACGATGCCTGGGGAGCCTGTGGATGTGGCATGTGGTGTGGATCACATGGTGACTCTGGCAAAGTCATTCATCTGAATCTCCTGCCTGACCCACTCGAGCCCGGCCCTGGCCTCAGAACCACTTGGACTGCTTAGTAGTGGCAGCCAGCTGGGTTTCTTGATTAGGGTCAGAGAGGATTAGGCCCTTTGTGAAGTGTGACGCTGTCGCCTCAAGCCCTCAGCAGGAACATACTGGAAGTCCCGGGATGTGGTCCCTTCTCCAGCTAAGGATGAGACCTGCTAAATTCAGCACAGGACGGCTGCCTCTAGCGGGCCGAGCTCCAGTGAGACGAGTCCCATGGCTGTGTGATCCCGGCAGGGCAAGGCTGATTCACACGTCTTGGTTCTTTCCAGGGAACCTGTGATGGCTTCTGGTGTCACATCTGGCCCCAGAAACTGGTCTTAGGAAAGGTTAGCTCACAGTGTATCATTTTACTTGAACTTCAAAGGTGGCCTGACAGAGTTCAGTGCTCGGGAGGGCTTCTGTGGCCCCTCTGCCCACAGAAAGGTCTTGGTTGGTGTCTGGGCAGGCTTTGCTTGGGCATCAGGGGAAACCCCAGTCCCACTGAGGGAGCAGGCTAGCTTTGGCCTGGGGTTTTCATTCAGGTCCCCCTCCCCACTCAGCCATTTCCTGCCAGCTGTCCCCAGCCAGCTCACTGCCGGGACCCACTCTGAAATCCCTTGGATTGGGGTTCTCCCTGGGGATACCAGTGGGCGCCATCCTCGTACCCAGTGGGCCCAGTGCTGTCACCTGCCTTGTATCCATTCTCACTGCCTGGCTTGGAAAAGAGAAGCCTCCACAGAAGAAGATCGAGGCCAAATTCCTGTGGGCTGAGGACTCTGAACACATCCCGCAAAAGCTTGGCTGGAGAGCCAGCCTTGGAGAAGAAGAAATTGTGAGAAATATTTGAGTTAGTAACATAACTTTTCTTTAAGCATACCTTTTAAAAATATCTTTTGGAATAAAGTCTATTTTCTGCCTTTTTATTTTTAAGAGCTAAAGAGGTCTTTTTATTTTACCTGATCATCTAGAGATTAGCTTTCAAAAACAAGGCTGTTTGATAAAGAAGCAACTAGAAGCCAGTGAAAAGTACTTGAGAAGATAGCCATACTTGGAAACTCTTCTCTGTCTGAGTCTACTCCCACGGTTCAGTTGGGAGGAAACAAGGACGTACAAACATCACTGGTAATCATGCCACAGACTGGGGTCTCCCTCCCTGCCTGCCCGTGCCCCCTTCCTTCTGTTCATTCACTCACCAGATCCCCCCTGTGGCCCCTCACGAGCCGGATCCTGTTCATCACACTGGGTCACGTGGTGACAAAACTCCCTGTAAATAGGTCTCATGAAGCTTAAGTTCTAGAGGACGAAACAGACTAAACAAGCAAAATGCAAAGTCTGCTGGATGGTTGTGTGGACTGTGAAGAAAAATAAAGCAGGCAAAGGGATGGATGAGGTTAGGCTAGTTGCAATTTATACGGGAATGGTCCCTGGGTAGATGTCCTTGCTGAGACTGAGGAGTGGGCACTAGCCAGCTGGTGTCCAGGGTAGCAGCCCTGGGACCCCTCATCTGGGCTCATGTTGCCTCCACTTCTCTGTGGGAGACCATTCTTATGTTCATTACAGCCCAGCTTTTCCATAAACTTTAAAGTGAAAACAATTTGTCATTTTCCTTCCTGAAACTCCTGGTTGGGCCAGGTACCCTGTCGCCCCAGGGTGACAAACAGTAATCTGTCCTCAGTGAACTGCACCCCTTAAAGCATGTCCTGATTTATGGAAGGGGGGCCCCTCCAGAGGTCAGGCCCAGGGTCCCACAGTGGTGTCCAGGGCCACTAGGTGATGGTGGTGATGGAGTACCCTGATGGTGATGGAAGGTGGGCGTGGTTTTTAAGTCTCCCACCCCAGTGACCACCAAGATTCAGTTCCAATGAGAACCTCCACCTTGGACGTGGCCACCAGGGTATAATACGGGGCATCCTTGGATTTGTCTTAAAACCCAGTGTCTTCCCTTTGGGCTTAGTCAGCCTGGCCCGGCAGTGTGGCTGTGATCCTTCTGGGTGATGGGGGTTCCTGGTTGGAACTCATCTGCCACACACCAGCCCCTTTCCAGTTGTCCTCTGTGTTCATGTCCTTTCCCAGGTTTTGTCCCCTTGTTCCCAGCCCCTCCCAGCATTTAACACACAGGGAAAGAAACCTTCTCTGCCATTAGCTTGGTCACTATGATTTATCCTTTTGTTCTTGTGAACAGTCCATGTTTGCACGCTCCAGGCTCCTCTCACCTCAGCGAGCGTGTGAATGACACCCTGAATGAAGTGACCACGGACTGACTCTGACGTGTCCTCTGGCCATTCCATCTTCTTACCCTCAGACTGTCCGTTCACATATATCGGGGTCACTAGCCACGGCCAGAGCAGAGCCTGAGTGGCAGGCGTGGTCTGAGAAAGTGTAGGGACTCGTCACTTGGTGGCCACCACTGTCTCCTCCAGTGGACAGTTGTTACTAATGTGCTTGGGTCTCTGTCTTCCATTCCCTGAGCCTGCCAGATGCATATGCTGCCGCTCTATAATGATTTCTGCAGGAGGGATGGCCCTTACTGCCATGCAGAACCTTAAGTCAGTGAATAAGGGCACTTAGCCTTCCCTTCTTGTCAGGTCAACCTCAGACACGTGCAGTAGAATCCTGTCCTGACCATTCTTGTTTCTTGAATGTATGGCTGGCTCATATTTTCATGAGTTCAGGAAATAATTATGCACTTACTGTGTTGCACATGACAAAGTCGGATGCTGAGAACCAAACAGTAGTGACGGTGCTCTGACTTGGCACAGCAGGTGGCAGTCGGGCTGAGTGTGTGGTGCAGGATAGACACTCGGACTGCATTTGCAAAGATGCACAACATTCTCTTTTCTTGCATTATGCCCTGGTCCCAGCACCTGAAGGGGCCTGGCCCCTCCTGACCACCAAAAGAGTTACTCAAACTGCTCTAAGGCCCTTCTCCCTGCAGTGGCTGCAGCAAAACTGATCACATGCTTTGGCCTAAATCTTAACAAATGCTCCATATGTACTTGAAAGATGTGTAGTATTTGTCGAGTGGAGTGTTCTGTAAGCATCAATTAGATCTAATTACTTAATAATGTTCTATTACTTCTTCAAATATTTTTTGTCTCTCCTGTTTCCACTCTTTAAGGACTCCAGTTATATGTATATTAGGCTGATTGAGGTTGTCCTAAAGCTCACAGATTCTCTGTTCATCATTTTTCAGATTTTTTTCCTATCTTGTTGCATTTTGGATAATTTCCATTGCTATGTCTTCGTACACTCATATTTTCTTTGCAGTGCCCAATCTGCTGCTTATTCCTCCAGTGTGTGTTTCATTTCAGACATTGTGGTTTTCAACTCTAGAAACTCGTGTATTTGTTCTATCTTCCTTGTCTCTGCTAACATGTTTACTCTTTCCTCTAGCATTTTAACATGTGGACTACAGTTGTAATAAGTGTTCTAATGTCCTTGTTTGCCAATTCTGTCTGATCTAACCAATATGATGAGTAAGATACCCCAAATTGGTCTATTGAGTCTCAGTTCTGGGTTGGTTTCAAGTTGCTGATTTTTCTATTATGGGTAATATTTTCCTGTTTCTCTGCATGCCTGATAATTTTTTATTGAATGCTAGATGTTGTGAATTTTACCTTGTTATGTGCTGAATGTTTTCGTATTCCTACAAATGTTCTTGAGCTTTGTTCAGTTACATTATTGGGAGTCTGATCATTTTGCCTCTTGCTTTTAGGATTTGTTACGCAGAACCATAAGATGGTTTAGTCTAGGTCTAATTATTCCTCACTACTGAGGCAAGAACCTTCTAGTATTGCACCCAGTACTCCAAAACGGGTTTTCCAGTTTGGCTGGTAGGAACAGGCACTGTTCCTGGCCTGCCCCATGTGTACGTAGTGTTCCCCCAATATTTTCAGGTAGTTCTTTTTCCCAACCCTGAGTAGTGTCATCAAGCACGTGAGCTGATCAGTACTCTGCTCAGTACCTGAGGGAGAGCTCCTCCACATCTCTAGGTTTCTCTCAGTCTGCAGCTTTCTTCTCTCCAGTACTCTGCCCTGCTAATTCCAGTAGGCTTGGGATTCGCAGACTCTCAACTCATCTCCTCAACTCAGGGAGGTACTTTGCTTCCACCTGCCTTATTCCTCCATCACTGCAGACTGGCAACTGTCAAGGCAGGGATTACTGTCCTTTTTGGTCTAATGTCCAGTGCCTTAAACTCTTGTTTTATACATTTTGTGCAATTTTTTAGATGTTTCAGGCAGAAGGGAAAATCCCACCCATGTTACTGCATCTTGGTCAGAAGCAGAAATCGCTACAAGTACGTTTTAAGCAATTAGAAAAGCGTTCTTTTCTCACACTCAAACAGTCTCTTTCCCTCTTTTTCTATTTTAACTAGACAACGTTTTATTTACTTGGAATTCTTGAGCACATTAATACTTGTCATATTCTAATTAAATTAAATAACTCTCATGTGTAATATACATTATTATAAAGTGAATTCTAATGTGGGTGTGTATAATCAGAGAAATTCAAGGACGTGTTAAATTCCTGGTTTATTTTCTAACCAATCTTGGTAATGTGGTTATATGAAATTGCTTGTGGTCAGAAAATTCCAATCCTGTTTTAGATACCGGGAGTGCATCATTCTTCAAAAGAGGAAATAAGCACTCATTGTTGAAGTAACTTGTCTGAGATCGCATAGCCAGTAAGTATTGGAAATGGGATTTGAACTCAGTGTCTTTGGCCCCATAATTCGGTGCTTAATCACCATACCACCCAGATTCTCTCAGTGGACCACTGAGAGCTCTCTTAACTCATGAGGTTGGTTAGGTATCTCTCTTTTTAGCTTTTCTTCACTCTTTACTTATATTTTTGTACACTTAATCTTTCTTAGACCGAGAGAGGTAGATTAATGTTTTCCTCCTGCAGTTTGTTTCCCCTTGTAGTTCCTATAGTTTGGCTTTATTAACTGTTGCTGCTGTGTGAGTGCTTACATTTTTGTAACTACTGTATCTTCATATAGATTGCACCTATTTTTACAATCTTTTACAGATTTTAGTTTCAATGTTATATACACTTAAAATAATACCCTTTATCATTACAATATTTTCTTTTTGTCTTCCATGCCTTTGGAATTGAATTCTAATTTTTCAGATGATAAGATCATAGTCCTTATTTTTTACAGTTTTCATTTAGCTCTGCCCATTCTTTCATTTTTTAGCTTTGTGAACTATTTTTTATAGAGATATGTTCTTTTATACTGCATAGAGTTCGACTTTGCTTTGTGATCTAATTCGAAAATTCTTTTCTGTGTATAACAGGGTTAAGTCCATTTGCATTCATTAATAGCCCAGGTGTCTTTGTTTTGAATCCTGTCACATTGTATTCAGATGTCACCTGCTCTTACTTTTTATTTTTTAAACTTTATTTTTAGTTAGGTAACATTGATTTATAAAATTATATAAATTTCAGGTGTACATCATTATATTTCAATTTCTGTGTAAACTACATGTTCATCACCCAAAGACTAATTACCATTGTCACCATACACATGTGTCCTTTTACTCCTTTTGCCCACCCCCTTCCTCCTTCCCCTCTGGTAAACATCAAACTAATCTCTATATCTATGTGTTTATTGTTGTTGTTGTTTTTATCTTCTATTTATGAGTGAAATCATATAGTATTTGGCTCTCTCCATAATAACTTGGAAATTAACTTCTTTTCAGATAGATGACTTATTTCGCTTGGCATAATAACCTCAAGATCCATCCATATTGTTGCAAATGGCGAAATTTCATCTTTTTTATGGCTGAGTACTATTTGATTGTGTATATGTATACACATCTTCTTCACCTGTTCATCCATCGTTCGACCCTTAGGTTGTTTCCAGGTCTTAGCTGTTGTGAATAATTCTGCAATGAACATAGGGGTGCAAATATCTTTTTGGATTAGTGTTTTCATGTTCTTTGGATAACTATCCAGAAGAGGAATAGCTGGATCATATGGTAGTTATATTCTTAATTTTTTGAGGAATCTCCATGCTGTTTTCTATAGTGGCTGCACCAGTTACATTCCCACCAGCAGTAGATGAGGGCTTCTTTTTGTCTACATCCTCTCCGACACTCGTTACTTCTTGTCTTGTTAATTATAGCCATTCTGATGGGTGTGAGGTGATATCTCATTGTAGTTTTGATTTGCATTTCCCTAATAATTAGTGATGTTGAACATCTTTTCATGTGCCCATTGGCCATCTGTATATCTTCTTTGTAAAAATATCTGTTCATATCCTCTGCCCATTGTTTGATTGGGTTGTTCATTATTTTTTGCTGTTGTTGAGTTGTATGAGTTCTTTGTATATTTTGGAAATTAACTTCTTTTAAGACATATGATATGCAAATATTTTCTCCCAGTTAGTGGGCTGTTTTTCGTTTTGCTGATGTTTTCCTTTGCTTTGCAAATGCTTTTTAGTCTGATGTAGTCCCATTTGTTTAGTTTTTCTTTTGTTTCCCTTGCCTGAGTAGACATGGTTTTTGAAAAGATACTGCTGACACTGATGTCAAAGAGTGTACTGCCTATATTTTCTTCTAAGAGTTTTATGGTTTCAGGTCTTACATTCAAGTCTTTAATCCATTTTGAGCTATTTTTTGTGTATTGTGTAAGACAATGGTCTGCTTTCATTCTTTTGCATGTGGCTGTCTACTTTTCCTAACACAATTTGTTGAAGAGACTTTACTTTCCTCATTATATGTTCTTGGCTCCTTCGTCAATGATTAGCTGTCCATAGATGTGCGGTTGTATTTCTGGTCTCTCAACTCTGTTCCATTGACCTGTGAGTCCTTTTTTTTACTACTACCATCCTGTTTTGATGAGTATAGCTTTGTAGTATAATTTGAAATCGGGGAATGTGATACCTCTCTTAATTCTTCCAATCCAAGAGCACAGAACGTCTTTCCATTTCTTTGTGTCTTCTTCAATTTCTTTCAACAATGTTTTATAGTTTTCAGTGTACAGGTTTTTCACCTCCTTGGTGAAGTTTATTCCTAGTTATTTTATTCTTTTTCTTGTGATTGTAAATGGGATTGTATTGGTAATTTCTCTTTCTGCTACTTTGTTGTTAGTGTATAGGACTGCAACTGATTTTTCTATGTGGATTTTTTATCCTGCATCTTTACCATATTCATTTATCATTTCTAAAATGTTTTTCGTGGATTGTTTACGGTTTCCTATATGTAAAATCATGTCATCTGCAAATAGTGAGATTTTCACTTCTTCTTTTCCAATTTGGATCCCTTTTCTTTCTTTTTCTTGCCTGATTGCTTTGGCTAGGACTTCCAATAGTATGTTAAATAGGAGTGGTGAAAGTGGTCATCCTTGCCTGGTTCCTATTCTTAGAGGGAGAGCTTTCAGTATTTTCTCCATTGAGAATGATATCAGCTGTAGGTTTGTCATATATGGTCTTTATTATGTTGAGGTATTTTCCTTCTATACCCATTTTATTTAGAGTTTTTATCATAAATGGATGCTGTATCTTGTCAAATGCTTTCTCTGCATCTATTGAGATGGTCATGTGATTTTTATTCTGCATTTTGTTAATGTGGTGTGTCACTTTGATAGATTTGTGGATGTTGAACCATCCCTCATCCCTGGAATAAATCCCACTTGATCATGGTGTGTGATGTTTTTAATGTATTATTGTATTTGATTTGCTGGTATTTTCTTGAGGTTTTTTACATTTATGTTCACCAGTGATATTGGCCTGTAATTTTATTTTTTTATATTGTCCGTGTCTGGTTTTGGTATCAGGGTAATGTTGGCTTCATAGAATGTGTTAGGAAGCTTTCCCTTCTCTTCCATTTTTTGGACAAGTTTGAGAAGGATAGATATTAAGTCTTCTGTGAATGTTTGGTAGAATTCACCAGGAAAACTGTCTGGTCGGGGATGTTTATTTTGGGGAGGTTTTTGATTACTGTTTTGATCTCCTTACTGGTGATGGATCTATTCAAATTTTCTATTTCTTCTTGATTCAGTTTTGGAAAGTTGTATGATTCTAGGAATTTAGCTATTTCTTATAGATTATCCAATTTGTTGGTATGTAACTTTTCATAGTATTCTCTTACAATCTTTTGTATTTCTGATGTGTCTGTTTAATTTCTCCCTTTTTGTTTCTGATTTTATTTATTTGAGGCTTCTCTCTTTTTTTCTTGGTGCGTGTAGCTATAGGTTTGTTAATTCTGTTTGTCTTTTCAAAGAAGCAACTCTTGGTTTCATTGATTTTTTCTATTCTTTTTTTAGACTCTATTTCTTTGAAATCTGCTCTCTTTCTACTGATTTTGTTCTTCTTTTTTCACTTCCTTTAGGTGCACTGTTAGATTGTTTATTTGAGGTTTCTCTTGTTTGTTGAGGTAGGTCTGTATTACTATAAACTTCCCTTTACAAGAGCTTTTGCTGTTTCCCGTAAATTTTGGCGTGTCATATTTTTATTTTCATTTGTCTCCAGATATTTTTGGATTTGTCCTTTGATTTCTTCATTGAGCCAGTCACTGTTCAGTAGCATTTTCTTTAATCTCCAGATATTTGTCTCTTTTCTGATTTTACTTCTGTATTTGACTTCTAGTTTCATAGTATTGTGGTCAGAAAAGATGCTTGATATCACTTCAATCTTTTTTTTTTTTTTAAGATTTAAAAAATTTTTTTTCCTTGTTCTCCCCAAAGCCCCCCAGTACATAGTTGTATATTCGTCGTTGTGGGTCCTTCTAGTTGTGGCATGTGGGACGCTGCCTCAGCGTGGTTTGATGTGCAGTGCCATGTCTGCACACAGGATTCGAACCAACAAAACACTGGGCTGCCTGCAGCGGAGTGTGTGAACTTAACCACTCGGCCACAGGGCCAGCCCCCAACGCTTCAATCTTCTTAAATTTATTGAGATTTGTTTTGTGGCCTAATATGTGATTAACCTTGGAGAATGTTCCATGTGAATTGAAAAGAATGTGAATTCTACAGTTTTTGGAGGGAATGTCCTGTATATATCTACTAAGTCCATCTGGTCCAACGTGTCATTTAAGGCCAATGTTTATTTATTGATCTTCTGTTTGGATGATCTATCCATTGGTGTAAGTGTAGTGTTAAAGTCCCCTGCTATTATTGTGTTACTTTCTATTTTTCCTTTTATATCTGTTACTAATTACTTCATATATTTATGTGTTCCTCTGTTGGGTGCATAGATATTTACAAGTGTTATATGCTATTGTTGGATTGTTCCCTCTATCATTATGTAGTGCCCTTCTTTGTCTCTTGTTAAAGTTTGTGCTTTAAAATCTATTTTTTGGGGGCTGGCCCCGTGGCCGAGTGGTTAAGTTCGCGTGCTCCGCTGCAGGCGGCCCAGTGTTTCGTTGGTTTGAATCCTGGGCGTGGACATGGCGCTGCTCATCAAACCACACTGAGGCAGCGTCCCACATACCACAACTAGAAGAACCCACAATGAAGAATATACAACTATGTACGGGGGGCTTTGGGGAGGAAAAAGGAAAAAGTGAAAAAAATCTTAAAAAAAAAATGTTAAAATCTATTTTTTGTCTGATATAAATATTGCTACCCCAGGTTTATTTTCATTGCCATTTGCATGGAGTATCTTTCCCATCCCTTCACTTTCAGTTTGTTGGTGTCTTTAGATCTGACATGTGTCTTTTGTAGGCAGCATATATATGGGCCTTGTTATTTTATCCAATCAGCCAGCCTATGCCTTTTGTTTGGAACATCTAGTCCATTGACATTTAAAGTAGCTATTGATAAGTATGTACTTATTTCCATTTTGTTATTTTTTTCTGGGTGTTTTAGTAGTTCTTCTCTGTCCCTTCTTCTCTTGCTCTCTTCCCTTATTGTTTAATGGCTTTCTTTAAGAGTATTATGTTTGGGTTCCTTTCTCTTAATTTTTTTTTTTTGAGGCAGATTAGCCCTGAGCTAACATCTGCCATCAATCCTCCTCTTTTTGCTGAGGAAGATTGGCCCTGAGTTAACATCTGTGCCCATCTTCCTCTATTTTTTTTTTATATGTGAGACACCTGCCACAGCATGGCTTGCCAAATGGTGCCATGTCCGCACCCAGGATCCGAACCAGTGAACCCCGGGCCACCAAAGTGGAATGTGTACACTTAAAAGCTGAGCCACTGGGCAGCTCTACTCTTTTACTCCCCTCCTCCCACATTTTGTGTTTTTGGTATCACATATAACCTCTTTTTTTGTGTGTGTGAGCATGTCCATTACCCATCTTATCATGGAAATAGGTAAGTTTAGTACTTTTGTCTTTTGACCTTCATATTATATTCATGAGTGGCTGAACTGCTACCTTTACTGTATCTATGCCTTTCCCAGTGATTTAATGCTTTTTTGGGGGGGATAATTTTCTTATTCCTATTTGTGGTCTTCTCTTTCCACCTAAATAAGTCCTTTTACCATTTCTTGTAAAACCGGTTGCTTGGTGATAACTCCTTTATTTTTTGCTTGTCTGGGAAACTCTCTATCTCTCTTTCCATTCTGAATGATAACCTTGCTGGGTAGAGTATTCTTGGCTGTAGGTATTTTCCTTTCAGTGCTTTAAATATATTGTGCCACTTCCTTCTAGCCTGTAAGATTTCTGGTGAGATGTCAGCTGATAACCGTATGGTATTTCCTTTGTATGTAACTAGTTGCCTTTCTCTTGTAGCTTTTAGGGTTCTCTCTTTATCTTTAATTCATGACATTTTAATTATAATGTGTCTTGGTGTGGGCCTCTTTGGGTTCACCTTGTTTAGTGGTCTCTGTGCTTCCTGTACCTGGAAAGTTTTCAGCTATTATTTCTTCAAATAGATTCTCTGCCCCTTTGTCTCTTGCTTCTGGGATACCTATCATATGGATGTTAGTGCACTTGCTGTTGTCCCAGAGGTCCCTTAGACTATCCTCATTCTTTTTAAATTTTTTTTTTATCTGTTTAGCTTGGTTGATTTCCTCTAGTTTTTTGTCCAACTTGCTGCTCCATTTTTCTGTATCATCTACTCTCCTATTGAGTCCCTCTAGTGAATTTTTCATTTCCAGTATTGTATTCTTCATTTCTAATTGGTTCCTTTTAATATTTTCCAATTGTTTGTTGATGTTCTCACTGAGTTCTCCATTCTTCTCCCAAGATCAGTGAGCATCCTTATGACTTTTTGATTGAACTCTTTGTCACGTAGATTGTTTATTTCTGTTTCACTTAGTTTTTTTCCTGGGGTTTTGTCCTGTTCCCTTACTTGGAATGTATTCCTTTGTCTCCTGACTTTGCCTCTTTCTCTGTGCTTATATCTGTGTACTAGGTAGGTCAGCTACATCTCCTGATCTTGGAGAGAGGGCCTTATGTAAGAGATGCCTTATGAAGCCCAGCTGTATGCTTTCCTCTTGTCACCAGTTCCAAATGTCCCAGGAGTGAGCTCTGTGGGGGCTACATGTGTCCTTCTGTTGTGACAGCATTGCTCTTGCTGCAGGTGCCTGGGGAGGATAGGCTGTCCCATGGCCAGTTATTTGTCATGCTCAGCTGTGTGTGGCTGTGATGGTCACTTCAGTCACTTTATCAGGCATGGGGAGCCCTAGCACAGTTGGCTGCAAGGTTTAATAGGACATTCGTGTTGCAGTTCTTCTATTAAGTGAGTAGGTCCTCAGCATGGCTGGTTGCTAGGCTCAGGAGCTTACAATTGCTATAGGCCTCCAGCCTGCAAAGCTGTTGTTAGCTCTCTCAGGGTTGCAGCTGAGTGGTGCCAGCTCCATGCATGGGAGCACCCAATTGTTTCTGGCTTTGGAGAGTGGGGCCAATCCTCTTTGTGGCTGTTTGAGAAGCACAAGTCTGCTGCAGCTGAGAAGCCCCAGTGCTAACAGGGCCACACACCACGTTAACATAGTCCTGCCCCATGTGCACACCCTGACCCACTGAAGCAGACCCAGTCCCCCTTCTGCAGAGGCCCCACACACTCCACCAATGCAGGCCCACCCCTGCCTCACAGATGTGGACCCACTTGTCCAGCTAGAGAGGCTCCAGGCACCCCACCTATTCAGGTCCGCAAGTTCCCTGAGAGCTTGCTGTTGGGTGGGCCCAGCCCCTATGGCAGGCTTCCTGCCCTGGCTGAACTGGATTAAATTAGTTCTCTAGTTGGTGGGGCAGACCCTGGGCTAACAGGCTAGGGGAAGAACTCCAATGGGGTTTGCCAGCATCTGTGTCAGCACCCTGAACTAGGTCACAGTGATGGCTGCTACCAATGTCTCAGTCCCTTGGGAGGTGGTCCCAGCCTGGGGAGATCTCACCTCTCACTGAGATGTGATGAGAGCCTATCAAGTGAGTCTCTTTTCACCAAAGGACTGTGCACCTTTCATTCTGGTGCTTTATGTTGCTTTTCAAAATGGATGAATTTGTGTGTGGGGCCTTAAAGAGCAGGCTTTTTCACCCTATGTCTGATAGCTTTTCTGAGTGTATCCCCTGTTGCTGTTAATAGCCAGGAAAGCCAGACATTATGACGCTTGTTTCAGATGTGCTGAGTCCAAAAGCTGCTTATTGTGATAATGCTCCCCCGCTCAGATCCCCCACTCCTCCAGGGAAGGTTTCATACCCTAAGATTTCTCCCAGCTGGCCATGAAGCACTGAAGCTAGAAGGTGGCATTTTCCTCTCCAGAAAGGAATTTCTGCCTCTTCCACCTCAGTCAGCACTGTACCTTGTTGTGGGGGATCCTTTTATCCAGGTTTTCAGTTCTTGCTCAAGGATAATTGTTCCAAGAGAAATTGTTATGTCTGTGTAAGGAGGTGATTTTAGAGTCCTTCTATGCCACCATCTTGACATTAAATGAGTTGATTGGTTATTTTTTAAAGTTTCAATCTCATTGGTACAGTTCTCCTTCTGCTCATTGATTTTATTCCTGAGCTCATTAAATTACCTGTATGAATTTTCTTGTAGTTCATTGAGTTTCTTTATGATAGTTGTTTTGAATTTTTGTTAGATCATAATCTTTGATGACTTTATGTTTTGTTTCTGGAGAATTGATTTCTGTAGCAGACATATCTTTCATTTAGGTACAGTTTTGTTTTGAGTCAAACTTTTCAACTGCTTGGAGTTTAGAAGCCTTTCTGTTTTTTTCTCAGTAGGTGGCGCTATAGTGCTAGTTTTTGGTTTCTGTTACGTAACTGCCTCTCTCTATATTTGAGGATCTCCATCTTCTAAACTCCACCACCTGTATTTTGGGTATTGTTGATATTGTTGTGGTTGCTGCTTGCACTTCTGGGGGGGGGGGTCACTGATGCCTTGCTGTTGCTGGTGTCACTGTGGTTGCTGGTTTTGCTGCTGAGGCACAGCAATGGCTCATGCCTCACCCATGTCTGAGGTCACCTGGGTCAGAAGTTCCACTGGAGTGGTGGGGGGATGGGTAGGATGTGGAGGGAGCCTGGTACTTGGGGCACTATCTCAGCTGTTGCCTGTTACCTTGTGGTCCCAGGTGCCACTGAGTTTGAGATGTAGGAGTTTTGTGCACACCTCTGCCACTGCTGCTAACCTCTGAGTTGAGGGCAGGGGCTATGGATCTTAGGGCTCCACCTCCATTGCTGCTCTACTTCCCAGGGCGGCAGGTGCTTCTGCTGCTGTCTGGCTGTAGACATGCATACAAACCTCTGCTTCTGCACACTGGGTTCTCTGGGTCTGGGAGCAGCTGGGTCAGCTGCCATGGCTGGGGGTTTAGGATCCTAGGCTCTGCCTCTGCTGTTTCCCCATTTAACCTCCTCTGTGTGCTCCAATTCACTCACCTTCATATGTATTGATGTGTGGATCTTTCTGGTATCCTAGGGTGTTTTGCAATGTAGCTTTTGTTGGGTTATGGATGACTTAATCACTGCAGATTGAAGGGGAGAGGACAAAGGATCATTTCACACCACCATGATGATGATGTCTTTGATTAATACAAATTCTTTACCCAATATGATATACCGTTATTGCTTATTTATTAGTTTTACCTATAAGTCCCACGGAGGAAGGGACTATGGTTACCTGTTAATCACTGTACACGTGCTACCCAATACAGTGCTTGGGAGATAGCAGATGTTCATCACATATTTGTCAAAAAAGTTAATGAATTATATAAATACTGTATCTGCCTTAATTAGAGATAATTTGTATTCTGGTGAGAAGGAGAGCACCAGGTAAAATCATTAGATGGTACAATTTGAAGTAAGTGATGATATATTGGGCCTACTCAAAGAATAAACAAGGTAAGCTTAGTGAAGTAAGACATTTTATCATCTGAGTTGAGATAGAGAAACAAAGAATAGTTCAACAGGTCCTTATAGTAGAGAGGAAGAGAAGGCTATGAGAATGAGATGGGAGTAAATAAGAAGGAGATATATGGATACACCATTTTCTTCTTTTACTTCTGTACCTGAAATCTTTTCACATGTTATATTAATGTAGTCTATAAAATTGAAATACCACCAGATTGGGTGGGAAACATAGTGGTAATTTCCGGCCTCCATTCCTTGACTTCTCATCTATCTTAAGGCACATGGGGAAACACTCAAAGGGTCCTGTGGGCAATAGAGACTAGATCTTTCTCAGACTGTCTTCTCAAAAGGGTTTGATAGAAAGGGGATAGAGAGATCTGGGTTCCAAGATTAAAAACAAGCCAGAGACTCTAGGAATTGTTGTCTTCACGGTTAGTTAGCCCTTGGAGAAGGTATTCCCATGTTGTCTTCAGAGCCATGCTCATCAAAGTAACTCATTCTGACTCCTACAAACAAACTCCAAGAAAGCCCTTTGGGAATGCTCATCTCAATGCGTACACCAAGTCTAATTGGCATCTTGAGTAATGGTTTGCAGAAGAGATTCAGGATATGTCCTCTGGGTTGCTATCCCTGACGCAATATATTTAGCACCTTCAGTTTGCCCCAGCTGACATCAAAGGTCCTCTGGGTTATGAGGATGTTTTATTTCTCACAGATGGTGCTCCTCTTCCCCCATGATTGGCTCACGTCTTGCCATGTCTGCCCTCACCCTAACCCCCATGATTCCTGCTGAGGAAACATTCCACAGTCAAGAAGGCACTTATTCTAAAAACAAATGCTAGAGGCAAATTCTGATCTTATTAATTTGGAGGAGGTGTAAAGTGAGGAAGAAAATGTCCGGCGTGATCCCAAATTGCAGAAAATAGAAAACATGTTTTCTTTTGACTCTGGACTCTTTAATAATTACGCTGGTATTAAATGTAGCTTCTTAGTCAGGTAACATTAATGGAAATCCTTTTTGCCCAAGCTCTCATTGCCATTTTGCTATGGAGATGCACCTGAAATATATGTTTAGAAACAGCAGAAGCATATGCATGATTCAAAGGCCCAGCTAGTAGAGGTTAAAGAAGCTCAGTTACTTAATATGTCCTGACGTGTGCTGATGGAGTTCAAAATCTGAGTACACATTGCAAGAGCATTACAGAATTACATGTGCTGTTGCTCCTGATTATGCCCTGTCACTAGGATAAGTAGTGTGGAGGACACAGGATGACTGTGGAGGACATTATCTTCTATGCCATTCCAGCAGTAAATGGATATCTCCAGCATTAGAGAAGGAAGTCTGATGAGCACCTTAGAAAGACTTGTTTGGATGATCAGTAGCCAATGTTTGAGTCAGTGTGGACCTATCCTGCCCTCGCCATTTCACTTCTATGCTTGTTCTACCCACAAGTCTCTGCAGAGGAAATTCCAGGTAAGGAAATTTTGGGGCTTGACGTATCCAGGAAACCTTTATTAGAAACTAGGGCATCCTCTTGCATTGTCACCTTGTTTCTCCATCCCTTAAGTCAGAGGGTGATGTCTTGTCAGTCCTTGAGGAAAGCTTCCTGAGAAGGCAGAGGAAAACATCAGCTGGAGAACACAAGTCAGAATGGGAAATTTTTAGGTAAGTTGCCTAAGGGAGGAAGAGAGACATGAATCAGATGATAGAAAACTTACACTATGGAGATTTACAGAGAAAGAGGGAAACTAATGAGGAAAGAGATAGGAAAGTATATGAATACATAGTAAAATGAAAATGTCTAGATGTCTTTTTGGGATTGGAGCCATCAAGGGGAGCATGGGAATTCTGGGTCCTTAGTCAAGAAGAAGCTGAGTTTGAAATAACAGTGTGAGGTGACAGCCACAAAGATGATCTTAGGCTGTATTAACATGGAGAGAGATGATACATGTGACCTCTTTCTTACAGGTCAAAATATAGTTTGAAGAATACACTCAGTTCTGAGTTCTTTGCATTAAAACATAAGTAGATAGTGCGCAATACGTGAAGATCTAGGGAGATGTTTAGGAGAAAAAACACAAAGAGGCATAAGGTGGATAATCTGGGGATCAATTTAGATTATTATTTCTTTGAGTTGGGCTTCACCATGGAGATGAAGCTCTCATTCTGATCAGTATTTCTGTGAGGAGTAGATAAAGGGCTTATTAGGAAATTTGGCTTATTAAATTTTAAAATCCTAGTTTTATCAGCTTGATCATAATTTGAAAGCTCTCAGGTCTATGAAGACGTATCTCTTGTTTTATTTTTCAGGTGTGTAACTATGGTGGCTTTGTTATGTGTCAATTCAGCACCCATACACATTTCATTAAACTATACCTAATCCTCAACTTAAGACAATACCAAGTTATCCTTCCACTTAACATGGTAAAACCAAAAATATGTTAACCTTTCCTCAAGAAGAGGATATAAACCATACCCACTGTTTTCCCATAAGAGGATACAGAATCCTTTTTTTGTCTTTAGCTGAAATTCATTCTACTATCTGATTCAAGTTATAATGCTTTTAGGCCTTATAACTTAAATACTCAGATATGAACCTAACTATATTAATGTATCTTATGTTATAAAAAAGGTGCCCAAGGGGACAAAAACGAAAATATGTAGTTAATATATATGTACAAGTTATTCATATCAAAATAAAGAAGAAATGCCTATAACTATTACAGGTTTTGATTGCGAAGCTGCTCATGTGCTCATGGCTGGTGCTTGTAATAACCTTCTTTCACTATCCGTTCGATATTCCCTTTGTCCACAGTTGATATGCTTCTTTGTGTGGTGGGGTGACCCAAACCTTCATTCCTGAAAGATCTAGGCCATTAGCTGTCCTGTGTGAATTCGGTTGTTGTAGTGTTTTACTGACTTTCATCACAGGCCATCTGAGTACAGAGGTGCACCCTAGAAAATTACCTGCATTATAGACATGCTCCTCTTTATCTCCAAGGTGTAGTAGCAACTCAATTTCCCCTTGCTAGTCAGGATCAGTGACTCCAGGCAGTACATCGTAACCTCCTTTGCTTGTCGATTCAGTGATATGAGGAGCCAAGTGTGGCAGGGTGGCAGTCTCAATTCTCTGTAAATGAAATCATTGTTGTCTCACCTGGTGGAAGAATTTCCTCCCTTTGGAACTAAGACCTCTAAACCAGCAGAACCTAAAAGTGCAGACACAGGAATCAATTTTTCTGGTGGATCAAAATTATAAATTTTATAGTGAGAGGACTCACTCCCATTTCCACCTCTTTATTCCTGGTCCTATAAGCCCTTGTGACATAAGAAACAGCATCATAAATTAGATGCAGATTAGGAGGATTTACCTCATCATGGAGGACATTGTTCCAGCAATGTGAGGTGTTGCCAACTAGCTGTTGCTGTAACTGAATCTTCAAAAGCCCGTTCCACCATTATATTAAACCACTTGTTTCAGGGTAATGGGGAATATAGTAAGACCAGTGGGTTCCATGAGCATGGGCCAATTCCCACACTTCATTTGCTGTGAAATGAGCTCCTTAGTTAGGAGCAAAGTTTCGTGGAATACAATTTTGGTGAGTAATGCATTCTGTAAGTCAATAGGTAGTAGTTTTGGCAGGAGCACTGTGGGAAAAGAAGGCAGATCCATATCCAGAGTAAGGGTCCATTCCAGTACAAACAGCATGCTATTCTTTCCATGATGAAAGCTATCCATTGTAAACTGTCTACCACCAAGTAGCTGGCTGTGCCCTTGTGGAATGATGCCATATCAGGAACTCAGTGTTGGTCTCAGCTATTGGTAGATTGGGCACCCAGCAGTGGCTGTAGTGAGATGGGCCTTGGTGAGTGGAAGTCCCTGTTGCTAGCCTATGTGTAGCTTCCATCCTGGCTGTCATGACCACCTGCTTTGTGAATCCATTGGCATTAACAGGAGTGACTGAGAAAGAGTGCTAACTAACATCACAGAATGGTTTAGCACTTGGAGAGGATGACTCATTCTGTGGACAGTAGTAATGGATATTTCTTCCCTGTTTTATAGGAATATTTGGCATCTTTTCAGTTGTATGCAGGATAGTTACACCATGTTAGGCAAAAGGATGACTTTGTTGTGTTTGTTTTGGGATTAAGTGTGGCTTAAGGAGATGTGCATGTGTGCCAGATTGACAGGGGATGGACTCTGGTGGTTTTGTAATGTGTCTACATGGCTATGATGGACTACCTTTCCCAGAATTCCCATTTTTATGTGTTTCTGGTTAAGGTAGGCCACAAGAGAGATTAGAGAGATTGAGAGGGAGAAGGGAGCAGCCATTCTGTAGTTTGCAGACATTGTTGGTGACCTGCTGACTCACCTCAGTAGTACGAAGCAGCAGCTGGGCCTACAATTGCTCCAGCTTCCCCTGGATCTTCCTCTAGCTTCTCTGACTTTGAGGCCAGGTGTACGTGTTTCTGCCTCATGAAGAAGGACCCCAGCTTCTGCAAGATAACCCTACCACCAATTCCAGAGACAGCAAGAACCTACGTGGGTTTCAGTTTACCTTGTGGGGTTGCAGCTCATGCTCATGGGTTCCAGCCTGCCCTTGATCTACAACACTTTATACCCATCTTCCCTTCCTGACTGCTTGCCCCCTGGGCTTCAAGTACCAGCATCAGACAGAAGGTGACAGCCTTACGTAGACTGCTTAACTAGCTTTCACTATTGTGTAAGGCCAATTTCTATACAATCCATTAAATGTATGCTTATATGAATGTATAAGTCTCTTAGTGGTTCAGCTTCTCTGGTTAATCTATGTCTGAAATAATAAGTAAAAAAAGTATATATGTATACTTTATATATATATATATATATATATATATAAAATTTAGTGTGGATATGTGTGTGTGTGTGTATGTATGTTTATTCCTTAATGAGGGAGACTCTTTTTTGAAGTTTGGCACTTAGAGCCTAGATATTCTGGAATTTCAGAGTGATCGTGTTTTGAAGAGAGATTTGACGTTCTTTCTTTTTTTAAAAGGTTATTTCAATAATATGAATTGTTGAATAATTAGAAATAGAAAAAAATTTTCTCCAAAAATTCTTTTGTCGATCAAAAGGTCTTATTGTCAGGTATGCTGAACACCAGTATTTCTGATATCACACTTCATCTCCACTTCCTGTTTCCCCAGGGACTGAGAAAGGGGAGATGTGGCAGAGGAATCAGACCTCTCTAGCAGACTTCATCCTTGAAGGCCTCTTTGATGATTCCCTCACCCATCTTTTTCTTTTCTCCTTGATCATGGTGGTCTTCCTGATTGCGGTGAGTGGCAACACCCTCACCATTCTCCTCATCTGTGCTGATCCCCAGCTTCATACACCCATGTACTTCCTGCTCAGCCAGCTCTCCCTCATGGATCTGATGCATGTCTCCACAACCATCCCCAAGATGGCTACCAACTACCTATCTGGCAAGAAGTCCATCACCTTTGTGGGCTGTGCGACCCAGCACTTCCTCTATTTGTGTGTGGGTGGTGCTGAGTGTCTTCTCCTAGCTCTCATGTCCTATGACCGCTACGTTGCCATTTGTCATCCACTGCGTTACACTGTTCTCATGAACAGAAGGGTGGGACTGATGATGGCTGTTGTGTCATGGTTGGGAGCATCCATAAACTCACTAATTTATACAGCAATGTTGATGCAGTACCCTTTTTGTGGTCCTCGAAATATCCGCCACTTCTACTGTGAGTTTCCAGCAGTTGTGAAGTTGGTATGTGGAGACATTACTGTTTATGAGAATACAGTATTCATCAGCAGTGTCCTACTTCTCCTCCTCCCCATCTTCCTTGTTTCTACATCTTATGCCTTCATTCTCCACAGTGTCATTCAGATGCGTTCAGCTGGGAGTAAGAGAAATGCCTTTGCCACTTGTAGCTCTCACTTCACTGTGGTTTCCCTCTGGTTTGGTGCCTGCATGTTCTCATATATGAGGCCCAGGTCCAGGCGCACTCCATTACAAGATAAAGTTGGATCTGTGTTCTATAGCATCATTACTCCCACACTGAATCCTTTAATTTATACTCTTCGGAATAAAGATGTAGCTAAGGCTCTGAGGAGAGTGCTGGGGAGAGATGTTATCACTCAAAGACAGCAATTGCAGTTGTCCTGAGTATAAGAGTGGAATGGGATAAGCTCCTTAAACTGATCTGGGTAAATCCCTAACAGATTTCAAGGGTCCAGATCCCTGATGACTACTGCAAAAAAGAAGTGGTCAACAAATAATTCCAGTATTCTAACTTGGTCTCAGGTCTCTAAGCACCATAGTGTACTATCTTAGTCCATTCAGGCTGCTATTACAAAAATACCATAGAGTAGGTGGCTTAAACAACACACATAAATTTCTCACAGTTCTGAAGACTGGGAAGTCCAAGATCAAGCCTTCAAAATCCTAGACATTCTCTCATTTCCTTTTGATCTTTTTTTTTCAGTGTAACCTTGACAAAACATGCTTCCCTGAGTACCCTATCCAAATAGCACTCTTCGTTTTCTGTCCCTTGCTTCTAATTTGTAACACTACTTTACATGATGGTGCACAATATATAATATAATATTATATTTATTGTCTGTTTTACTAGAATGTAAGCTCCCTGAAGGGAAGGACTTTACTTGGGTACTATTGTCTCACCAGAGTCAAGGAAAGAGCCTGATATGAAATAACTTTCTCAATAATTATTTGTTGCATGGATTAATAAGTAAAAGGGACTTTGATTGTTTTACAAACCCATATGACATTGATGATATTTAATTCAGAGAGGGGAAGATATTATAACAATGAATAATATAGTGGATGGCTTGGTAAGAATCATTTGTCTCAGATAGTCAGATATTAATCCCATGTGTATGCAGAAGCCTGACATCTCTGTGAACTTTCCTGGGGTCTAGTGGTCTGATGGATGCCAAAGTGAGGGAAAAATTTTTATAGCCTACTTCCCCTACTATTAAAAATGTCGTGAAGCCCTGGGACAATCTTCAAAAGAGTAATACTTAAGGTTTGAGAGCCAAGTTGTACTCTCTTTGACAAGTAAGTATTTTCCCTTTGAGAAACAGCTTTTTCACATTCTGTAATAAAGTGAGCTATCCATCATGAGTTGGGGGTCATCTTCCACACCTTGCCCAAAGGTTGGATTTTCCCTTTAACACTCTAATGTCAAGAGAATTAGTTTTTACAGAAACCACACCTGGGTTGTTTGGAGACACAAAGGTGTTGCCTAAACAGCTGGCTCACAATCCCAGTTAGAGACAGGTGGTTGTTCCTCTGCTCCCTCTCTCTGTATACACACACAACTATGGCCTTGTCAGGAATCTTATAAGATTATTTGAAATTGAAACAATCTAAGCTAATTTTTTAGATGGTTATTTGTGTAATGCCGGTGTCTGCTAAATGTAAACAATACAGTGGTGTGTGGGCTCCCCTTGAAAAGAGATGTAACACTATGTGATTGTAATTGTTCTTTGTATATCCTGGATATTAACTTCTTATCAGATAGGTTGTTTACAAATATTTTAGCTCATTCCATAGGTTACCTTTTCACTCTGTTGATTGTGTCTTTTACGAACAAAAGTTTTTAAATTTTGAAGTAGTCCATTTTATCAATATTTACCTTTGTTTTCTTAGCTTTTTGTGTCGTATTCAAGAAGTCATTAACAAATACAATGTCATGAAGACTTCCCCCTATGTTTTCTTCTAAGAGATTTATAGTTTTAGCTCTTACATTAGGTTTTTGATACCTTTTTAGTTAACTATTATATCTATATTGTGTAAGGTAAGGGCCCAACTTAATTCCATTTACAATGTCAATGAAAAAGAATAAAATACTTAGGAAGTAACTTACCCAAGGAACTGATAGAGTTGTACACTGAAAACTATAGAACACTGCTGAAAGATATTAAAGAGACATAAACAAATGAAAAGATATCCTGGGCTCATGAATTGGCAGACTTACTGTTGATAAGACATCCATACTACCCAAAGTGAGCTACAGATTCAATGCAGTGTCTATCAAAATCCCTGTGGCATTTTATTCAGAAATAGAAAAACCTATGCCAAAATTTGTATGGAAACAAGCAATCTCAAATAGGCAAAACAATCCTGAAAAAAATAAAACTGGAGGATTCATACTTCCTGATTTCAAAACGTACTACAAAGCTACAGTAATCAAAATAATGTGGTCCTGGTATAAAGACAGGCATATGATCCAATAAAATTGAATAGAGAGTCCAGAAATAACGCCTCATACATATGGTCAAATGATTTTCAACAAGGATGCCAAGATCCTTCAATAGGGATATGACAGTGTTTTCAATAAATGGTGGTGGGAAAACTTGATATGCAAAAGAATTAATTTGGACACTTACCTTACACCATATACAAAAATTAACAGAAAGCGTATCAAAAACCTAAATGTAAGAGCTACAACTATACAACTCTTAGGAAAAATCATAGGGGGAAAGGTTTATGACATTGGATTTGCCCAATGATTTCTTGTATATAATACAAGAACACAGGCCACAAAAGTAAAAATAGATAAATTGGACTACATCAAAATTTTAAAAATTTCTGTTCATCACAGGACGCAATCAGTAGAGTGAAAAGGCCACCTGTGGAATGGGAGAAAATACCTTTAGAGCATTTACTTGATAAGGATTAATATCCAGATTATATAAAGAATGGCCAGAAGACAACAACAAGAATAAAACAACCTTTTAAAAAATGGGCAAATTACTTAAATGGATAGTTCTCCAAACAAAGTTTACAAATGGCCAAAAGCACAAGAAAAGATGCTCAACATCACTAATAATTAGGGATATGATTAGGAGAAATCAACTCAAATTGGATTAAAGACTTGAAAGTGAGACCTGAAACCATAAAAGTTTTAGAAGAAAACATAACAGCTAAGCTCCTGGACATTGGTCTTGGAAATGAATTTTTGGATTTGGACCAAAAGAAAAGGCAATAACAAAAGCAAAAGTAGACAAGTGGGACTACAACAAACTAAAAAGCATCTGCCCAGCAAACAAAACCATCAAGAAAATGAAAATGCAACTTACATAATGGGAGAAAATATTTGCAAATCATATATCCAATAAGGGGTTAATATACAAAAAATCCAAAGAACTCATACAGCTCAGCAGAAAAGAAACCCTAATATCTGATTAGACAGTTTTCCAAATAAGACATACAAATGGCCAACAGGTATAAGAAAAGATACTCAACATTACTGATTACCAGGGAAATGCAAATCAAAACCAGAATGAAATATCACCTCATGCCTGTCAGAATGGCTATTATTAAAAAGATAAGAAATAATAATTGTTGAAGAGGATGTGGAGAAAGGGAACCCTTGCGCACTGTTGGTGGGTGTGTAAATTGGTACAGCCACTATTGAAAACAGAATGGAGATTCCTCAAAAAAATTAAAAATAGAACTACCATATGAGCCAGCAATTCCACTCCTAGGTTAATATCCAAAGGAAGTGAAAGTACTATATCAAAAAATATCTGTGATCCCATGTTCATAGCAGCATTATTTACAATAGCCGAGACATGGAAACAGCTTAAGTGCCCATCTATGGATGAATGGATAAAAATATGTGCTATATATATATATACATATGCAATTGAATATTGCCGTAAAAAGAAAGGGTATCCTGACATTTGTGATAATAAGGATGGCCCTTGAAGGTATATGCTAAGTGGAATAAGTCAAAGAAAGACAAATTCTTTATGATTTCATTTACATGTGGAATGTAAACAAAATGAACTCAGAGATATAGAACACAGGTTGGTCATTGCTAGAGTTAGGGGATTGGGGTGGGGCAAGTGGGTGAAGGTGGTCAAGTTAAAAACTTCCAGTTGTAGGATGAATAACTTCTGGGGATGTAATGTACAGCACGGTGACTATGCTTAACAATACTATATTGTATATTTGAAAGCTGCTAAGATAATAGATCATAAAAGTTCTTATAACAATAAAAAATGATGTAACTTTGTGAGGTGATGGATGTTAACTAAATTTACTGTGGTTATCACTTCATAATATATACACATATCATATCATGGTGTTGTACACCTTGGATTAATATAATGTTATATGTCAATTATATCTCAATAATACAAGAAAAAATAAATCTCCCAGTTTAATAAAAAGAAAGGAACAAACAGCACAATAAGACACCACTTCATACCCATTAGGATAGCTATTATTAACCAAACAGAATATAAGTTTTGGTGAGAATGTGGAGAAATTGGAACATTTGGGCACTGTTGGTGGGAATCTGAAATGGTACAGTAATTATAGAAAAGAGTTTGGCAGTTCCTCAAAAAATTAAAAATAAAATTACCATATGATCCAGCAATTCCATTTCTGGATATGCCCAAAAGAATTGAAAGCAAGATCTCAAAGAGATTTTTGTGCACCCGTGTTCATAGCATCATTATTCACGGTAGCCAAAAGGTAGAAGTAACCCATGTGTCCACTGATGAATGAATGGAGAAGCAAAATGTGGTGTATGCGTACAATGGAATATTATTTAGCCTTAAAAAGAAAAGAAATTCTGACACGCTACAACATGAATGAACCTTGAGGACAATATGTGAAGTGAAATAAATCATTGATGAAAAGACAGATACTACGTGATTCCACTTATATGAGATACCTAGAGTAATAAAGTTCATAGAGACAGAAAGTAGAGTGGTGGTTGCCAGAGGCTGGGGAAGGAGGGTTTGGGGAGTTTAATGGGTACAGATTTTCAGTTTGGGAAGATGAAAAGAGTTCTGGAGACTGAATGCACACAATATGAAGGTACATAACAGAATTGAACTTCACACTTAAAATGGTTAGGATCATAAATTTTATGTTATGTGTATTTTATCACATTTTAAAAATTTATATAAAAAACAGCTTGGGTTGAATACAGGGAATTCTCATCATTAATGAGATATTCATTTGGATGGCAACTACAATTTTGGTGGTGAACATGAGGTAGTCTATATAGAAGTCAAAATATGATGTACACCTGAAATTTACATAATTGTTATAAATTAATGTTACCTCAATAAAAGAATAAATACAATTCATATGGAAGTTAAAAAAATGGTATGATCAAAAACTTACCACAAACATAAATTTTAAAGGAAAAAAAACCCTTAGGAACATTTTCACTAAAGCCAGGAACAATAAAAGCTTACAATTACTACTACTATTAGGCACTGTAACAGAGATTCTTGCTAATACAATAAGAAAGGAGTAAGGATAAATCTTGTGCAGAAAGAAACATTTATTACGTTATTTTTTACACTTTAGAAATCCAAGAGGATCAACTCACAAATAATTAGAACTAACAAGTAACCTCAAGAATTGTACAAAACACAACACATTACTTAACAATGCAAATAACCAGTCAGAAAATATAATAAAACATTGATAAATAAAATGAAAATGCTAAGATAAATGGAGATAAATCAGCTTCCTGAATGGCAAATATTTTATTGCAAAGAAATCAGTTGTTCCTCAAATTAATCTTTAAATTCAATGCAATTTCAATACAAACCTTTTAGTATATATTACGGAATTGGACAAGATAATTCACCAAGTCAAACCATCTAGAAAATCTCTAAGAATAAAAACAGGATCACTGAAAAAGAGCAACAATGAAGAGCATGTGGTATCAGCTGTCAGAACATGCTATGAAATCCAGGATATTAAAACAGTGTGGTATACATTCAGGGAAGGAATCAATGAAAGAACAGTGAGTCCAGAAAACAGATTTGTATATAGGTATTTAATATATAATAACCATGATGCTTCAAATCAGGGGAAATGATGTTAGAACATTGAGGTATCTTGGCAAGATGTGGGGCAAGAACTCTTTAAGGTATTGCTTAATTTTAAAGTCTTCTAAATGTTTCAGGAAATCTATGAAGAAAAGTCTTAGAATATTTATTTTCCCCCAGAATTTCTTTGAACCCTTAATCCTGGAAGGGTGTTCCTATCTGGCTTTAGGGGAATATTATAGCACGTGGAGGCAAAGATGAATCCTGGTAGCCAAGCACTGGAAGCCATATGAAAAAGATCTCCACAGCCACCATGACCTTCCCCTTGGGGCTGTTACACACAGGGAGGAAGGTGATCCAGACCCTACAGAACACCAGCATGCTGGATGTCAGCTTGGCTTCATTGAAAGTGTCAAGCAGGCTTCTGGCCAGGAAAGCCAAGGAGAAGCTTGCAAAGGCCAAGGAGCCCTAGTATCCTAAGAAAAGGTAGAACATAATGACAGAGCCTTTATTGCACACAATGATAAGGAGTGTAGGCTCAGAATGTGCATCTATGTCAAGAAAATGGGGAGAGGTTTCCAACAAGACTGCACAGAACGTCACTTGAATCAATGAGCAGATGGGGATGATGGAATTGGGTGCCCCTGATAGCAACCACTGCCTCATCTTTCTGCCTGGTGTTGTGATCTTCAAAGCCAGAATTAGTGATGGTTTTAGCCAAAATGGTGGAGACAGCCACAGTAAACACAACTCCAAATGACATTTGTTGGAGGATGCAGGTGGCAGTGCTGGGACAACCAATTGAAGAGTAAGGAGCAGAAGATGAGGGCAGTGAGCAGGATTGCTTTGGCTATCTGTGGTCTTTTGTTGTTCCATATAAATTTTAAGATTCTTTGTTGTATTTCTATGAATAACATCATTAGTATTCATGTTGGGATTACATTGAATCTGTAGATTGCACAAGGTAATGTGGATATTTTAATTACGTTAATTCTTCCAATCCACGAGAATGGAATATCTTTCTGTTTCTTTATGTCTTCCTCATTTTTTTTCCAACAATGTCTTATAGTTTTCAGTACATAGGTCTGTCACATCCTTGGTGAAGTTTATTCCTAGGTATTTTATTCTTTTCATTTTGATTGTAAATAGGATTGTATTCTTCATTTCTCTTTCTACTAGTTAGTTGTTAGTATATCAATATGCAACTGATTTTTCTATTTTGATTTCATACCCTGTGAATTAACTGTATTTGTTCATTATTTCTAATTGTAATTGTTTTTTGGTGGACTCTTTACAGTTTCATACATATAGAATCATTTCATATGCAAATAGTGATGGTTTTACTTCTTTCCAATTTGTATTCCTTTTAGTTCTTTTCCTTGCCTAATTGCTCTGGCTAGGACTTCCAATACTATGTTGAATAACAGTGGCAAGAGTAGGCATCCTTATCATTTTCCTATTCTTAGAGGAATAGCTTTCAGGTTTTCACCATTTCATATGATGTTGCCTGTGGGTTTTTCATATATGGCCTATATTATGTTGAGTTTATTTCCTTCTATACCCATCTTATTAAGAGTTTTTATCATGAATTATTGTTGAATATTTTCAAATGCTCTCTCTGAATCTATTGAGATGATCATGTGATTTTGATTCTTCATTATTTAATATGGTGTACCACATTGATTGACTTATGGATGTTGAACCATCCTTGCATCCATGGAATAAATCTGACTTGATCATGGTGTATGATCCTTTTAATCTATTATTGTATTTGATTTGCTAATATTTTGCTGATGATTTTTGCATTTATGTTCATCAGTGATATTGGCCTGTAGTTTTCCCTTTTTTGTGTTGTCCTTGTCTCATTTTGGTATCATGGTAATCTTCGCCTCATAAAATGAGTTAAGAAGTATCCCATCCTCTTCAATTTTTTGGAAGAGTTTGAGAAGTAAAGGTATTAAGTCTTATTTGAATGTGTCATGGAATTCACCAGAGAATCCATCTGGTCATGGACTTTTGATTTTTGTGAGGTTTTTGATTACTGTTTCAATCTCTTTACTTGTGATTGGTTTATTCAGAATCTCTATTTCTTCTTGATTCTGTTTTGGAAAGCTGTATGATTCTAAGAACTTATCCATTTTCTAAGTTATCCAATTTGTTGGTGTACAGCCTTTTGTAGTATTCTCCTATAATCCTTTTTATTTTTGTGGTATCCATTGTAATTTCTCCTCTTTCATTTCTGATTTTGTTTATTTGAGCTTTCTCTCCTTTTTCCTTAGTGAGTCTAGCTGACGGTTTATATTATATTTTATGTTATATTTTCAAAGAACTAGCTCTTAAACAATCAGGCAAGAAAAAGAAATGAAAGGGATAAAAATTGGAAAGTAAGTGAAACTGTCACTATTTGAATATGACATGATTTTATATATAGGAAACCCTAAAGAATCCAACAAAAAACTATTAAAAATAATACGTGAATATGGTAAAGTTGCAGGATACATAATCAACATACAAAAATCAGTTGCATTTCTATACACTAACAATGAAGTTTCAGAAAGAGAAATTAGAATACAATCCTATATGCAATTGCAACAAAAAGAATGAAAAACCTAGGACTAAATTTATCTAAAGACGTGAAAGACCTATACACTGAAAATTAATAAAAATTGTTGAAAGAAATTGAAAAAGACACAAAGAAATGGGTAGATGCCATGATCTTGGATTGGAAGCATTAATATAGATAAAATATCCATACTTTTAAAGTAATCTACAGATTCAATGCAATCCCATCAATGGTACAATACATTTTTCACAGAAATAGAACAAAGAATCCTAAAATTTATATGGAACAATAAAATATCCTGAATAGCCAAAGGAATCCTGAGAAAAAAGAACAAAGCTGGAGGTATCAGACTCTCTGATTTCAAAATATACTACAAGCTATAGCAAACAACACAGTATGGTACTGACACAAAAACAGACATACTGATCAATGGAATAGAATTGAGAGCCCAGAAATAAACCCACACATACATGGACAGCTAATTTTTGACAAGGGAACCAAGAACATACAATGGACAAAGGAAGGCTTCTTCAATAAATGGTATTGGGAAAACTGGACAGCCACATGGAAAAGAATGAAAGTAGACCATTTTTCTTACGCCTTACACAAAAATTAACTCAAAATGGATTAAAAATTTGAATGAAAGTCCTGAAAACATAAAAATTCTAGAACATAGACAGTATGTTCTTTGACATATGTCTTAGCAGTATATTTTCAAGTACCATGTCTGACCAGGCAAGGGAAACAATAGAAAAATAAACAAATGGGACTACATCAAACTAAAATTCTTCTGCACAGCAAAGGAAACCATCAACAAAAGGAAAAGACAACCTAACAATTGGGAGAAGATATTTGCAAACTATATGTCTAATAAGGGGTTAATATCCAAAATATACAAAGAACTCATACATCTCAACAACAAAAAAATTAAGAAGCCAATTAAAAGATGGGCAAAAGTTCTGAACAGACATTTCTCCAAAGAAGATATACAGATGGCCAACAGACACAAGAAAAGATGTTCAAGCTCACTAATGATTAGGGAAATGCAAATCAAAACTACAGTTATATATCACCTCACACCCATCACAATGGCTAGAATTAGCAAGACAAGAAATAAGTGTCAGAGAGGAAGTGGGGAAAAGGGAACTCTCATACACTCCTAGTGGGAGTGCAAATTGGTGCAGCCACTTGGAAAATAGTATGAAGGTTCCTTAGAAAACTAAAAATAGAACTATCATCTATTTTTAGTGATGATCCAGGTATTCTACTGCTGGTTATTTGTCCAAAGAACATGACAACATAAATTCATAAAGATGTATGCACGTGTATGTTCATTGCAGTATTATTCACAATTGCCAAGACTTGGAAGCAAACTTGGTGCCCGTCAAGGGATGAAAGGATAAAGAAGATGTGGTATATATACACAAAGGAAACTACTCAGTCTTAAAAAAAGATGAAATCTTGCCATTTGTGACAAGATGGATGGAACTTGAGGGTATTCTGCTAAGCTAAATAAGTCAGATGGAGAAATTCAAATACCCTATGATCTCACTCATAAATAGAAGATTAAAAACAACAACAAACAAACACATAGAGATGGAGATTGGACTGGTGGTTACCAAAGGGGAAAGGGGGAGGCAGGAGGACGAAAGGGGTAATTAGGCACATGTGTATGATGATGAATGTTAATTAGTCTTTGGGAGGTGAACATGATGTAATCTACACAGAAATCAAAATATAATGGTGTACACTTGAAATTTATATAATGTTGTAAACCAATGTTACCTCAATAAAAAAACAAAAAACAAAAAACCAAAGAACCAGCTCTTAGTTTCCATAGTTTCCTTTCTTTGCTTAGTCTCCATTTTGTTTATTACTGCTCTGATTTTATTATTTCCTTCCTTCTACAGACTTCGGGCTTTGTGTGTTCTCTTTTCTTGTTCTTTTAGGTATAGTGTTAGAATGTTTATTTGATATTTCTCTTTTTTCTTGAGGTAGGCCTGTATTGGTTTAAATTGTCCTCTTAACACTGCTTTCACTGCACCCCATATGTTTTGTTATGTTGTGTTTTCATTTTCATTTGTCTCTGGGTAGTTTTAAATTTCTACTTTGATTTTGTCATTGATCCAATAGTTGTTCAGGAGCATGTTGTTTAGTCTCCACATATTTGTGACTTTCAACTTTCTTTTCACAGTTGATTTCTAGTTTTATATCATTGTGGTTGGAAAAGATGCTTGATAGGATTTCAATCTTCTTAAATTTATTGAGACTTCTTATGTTTCCCAAAATATGATCTACCTTTGAGAATTTTCCATGTGCACTTGAGAAAATAGTACCTGCTACTTTTAGATGGAATGCTCTCTATATATGTACTAAGTAATTCTTCCCTAATGTTTCATGTAAGGCTGATGTTTTCTTGTTGATTTTCTGTCTGGATGATCTATACATTGATGTAAGTGAGATGTTAAATTTTCCTACTGTTATTGTGTTGCTGTCAATTTCTCCCTTTAGGTCTGTTAATAATTGCTTTATATACTTTGGTGCTCCTATGTTAGGTGAATGTATATCAAGAGGCGTTATGTCTTCTTGATGGATTTTCCCCTCTGTTGTTATATAATTTCCATCTTTGTGCCTTATCTGTTTTGTCTTGAAGTCTATTTTGTTTCATATAAGTATGGCTGCATCCACTTTCTTTTGTTTGCATTTGCTGGGAGTATCATATTCTATCCCTTCACTTTGACCCTTCCTTAGTCTTTAAATCTGAGATGGGTCTCCTCAAGGCAGCATATTGTTTGGTCTTATTTTTTAATCCATCCAGCCACTTTCTGTGTTTTGATTGGTGAATTCAATCCATTTATGTTTAGAGTGATTATTGATATATGAGGGCTTAATACTACCATTTTATCTTTTGTTTTCTTGTTGCTCTATATTTCCATTGTTTTTTCTCCTATACTTCTGCCAGGGATTTCAGCTTGGTGGTTTTCTGTGATTTGTTTCTCAGTTTCCTTGTTCTTTCTGTTTTGTGATTCTGTTCTGAATTTTTGTTTTGTATTTACCATGTGGTTTGTAGAAAAGGTCTCATAGATAAGACAGTCCTTTGTCTGTTGACTGCCTCTTATCTTCATTTTCCTAGGAAACTTCTACCATTTCATCTGAAAACCTCTTCTGGGTTTTTGTGTCACAATTTATCCTGTTTTGTATTGTGATATTGTTACCAAATTGAAGTGGTTACAGTTATCTTTAGTGCTTCTTTCCCTTTAAACTTTATGTTATAATTAAATGTATACTAATCTATTCTTATGCAAATTATAAGTATTAGGATTATATCTGTCTATTTATCACCTTGCTCCAAGATTTGTATACAGTTGCCTTTTGTTTCAGATAGGAGGGCTCCTTTCAAAACTTCTTGTAAGTCAGGTGTAGGGGTGATGAACTCCCTCATCTTTTGTTTGTCTGGGAAAATCTTTAGTTCTCCTTCTTATCTGAAAAATAACTCTGCTGGATAGAGTATTCTTGGTGGACAGTATTTATCCTTCCACATGTTGAAATATATCTTTCCACTTGTTGCTGGCATGTAGGGTTTCTGCTGAGAAATCTGCTGACAGACTAATAGGCATTCCTTTGTAGGTTGTTTTCTTTTTTCCCCTGGTTTCTTTTAATATTCTTTCTTTGTCATTGATGTTTTTTCTTCTCCCCAAATCCCCCTAATACATAGTTGAATGTTCTAGTTATAGGTCCTTCTGGTTGTGCTATCTGGGATGCCACCTCAGCCTGGCCTGGTGAGCAGTGCCATGTCTGCACCCAGGATCTGAGCCAGCAAAATCCGGGGCCACTGAAGAGGAGTGCGCAAACTTAATTAACCACTTGGCCATGGGGCTGGCCATGACTTTGAAATTGATTTTTGACAGTTTTATTATTATGTGTCTTGAAGAAGTTATTTTTGTGTTGAGATAATTGGGTGTTCTATTAGCTTCCTGGATTTGTGTATCTAGTTCCTTCTCCAAGTTCTGGAAGTTCTCAGAAATTATTTATTTAAATAAGCTCTCTGCTTCCTATTCATTCTCTTCTCTTTTTGGAATCCCCACCACCATTATATTGCCTTTTCTAATGGAGTGAGACAATTCTCATAAAATGTCTCTTTTTGAAATGTCTTAGTTCTCTCTTCTCATACCTGCATCATTTCTAGATTTCTATCCTTGAGCTCATGAATTCTCTTCTCCGCATGATCTGCTCCACTTCCACTGCTTTCTAATTCATTCTTCATATAATTTATTGAGTTCTTCAGCTCTAGAATTAGTTTTTTTTTAAGTTTCCATCTCTTTGGTAAACTTCTTTTCACTGATTTTATTCCTGAGGTCATTGATCTGCCTTTCTGAGTTTTCTTGTAGCTTGTTGAGTTTCTTCCTGATAGCTACTTTGACTTATTTATCAGTTAGATCAGAATCTTCCATGACTTTATGTTTGGTTTCTGGAGAATTCTTTTCTGTAGCAACCTCTTTTATTCAGGTACAGTGTTGATTTAATTGAAACTTTTCAGCTGCTTGGAGATTAGAAGACTTTCTTTAGTTTTTCAGTATGTGGAACTATGTCACTAGTTTTTTTTCCCTCTTACTTGAGCAGCCTCTGGCTGTATTTCAGTATCTGCAAGTTCCACCCTCCACTACGAATGTCAACTGTACTTTTGTTGTCACTGCCTGTGTCTCTGGGGGCTACTATGCTTTCCTGTTGCTGTTGTTGTGGTGGTGGCTGGCTTTGCCACTGGGGCACAGGGATCGCCGATGCCTTATCCACATCCAGGATCATCTGGTGGGAAGATCTACTGTAGATGTACTGTGTGGGGAGGGAGAAGGTGTGGAGGGAGCCTGGTACAAAGGGTACCATCTCAGCTGTTGCCCACCGCCTTGTGGGCCCACATGAAACTTTGGTTGGGATGTAGGCGTCCTGTGTGCACCTTTGCCACAGCTACCAGGCTCAGAGCTGAAGACCACCAAATCACAGGGGTTTGGATCACAGGGCTCCACCTCCATTGCTGCTCCACTTCCTGTGGCTGCAGGTCACACTGTGGCTGACTGGCTGGAGTTTCATACACACATCTGCTGCTGCTCACCAAGTTCTCTGGGATTGGGGGCAGCTGGCTCACCCTCCACAGCTCTGGGTATCCAGGATCCTGGGCTCTGTTTCTGCTGTTCTCCCATTTAGCTTCCTCTACTTCTTCCAATTCACCCACTTTATATGTACACATTGGTACATATATTGGATCTTTCTGGTGTCCTGGTGTGTTGTGCAATGTACCCATCATTGGGTTATGGATGTTTTAATCACTGTACATTGAAGGGGAGTCACAAAAGGACGCTCTCACACCACCATAATTATGACATCCTCCAATTAATACAAATTCTTAACCCTATATAACATGCTATATTTGTTTATTTATTAGTTTTACCTGTCAGTCCCATGGAGGAAGGGACCATGCTTTCTTGTTAATCACTGTACAAGTGCTACCCAATACAGCACTTGGGACATAGCAGATGCTCATCAAATATTTGTCAAGTAAATTAATAAATGATATAAATGTCATAGCTGCCTTAAGTAGAGAGATATTATATTCTAGTGAGAAGGAGGGCACCATGTGAAAGTATTATACAGTAGGTTTAGGGAAACTGGTGATACTTTGAATATACTCCAAGAATAAGCAAATAAGCTCAGTGAAGTGAGACATTTTAGCATCTGAGTTGAGAGAGAAACAAAGGATGGCTCAACATATCCTTATAATGGAGAGGAAGAGAAGGCTATGAGAATGAGATTGGAGTAAACAAGATGTATGGATATGCCATTTTCTTCTTTTATTTCTGTATCTAAAATCTTTCGCATATTATATTTATGTAGTCTAAAATATAGGAAGATGACCAACAGCTTCAGTGGGAGAAGCTAGTGCTACTTTCCTGTCTTCATTCCTTGACTTCTGTACTATGATATGGCACATGAGGAAACACTCAAAGGGTCCTGTGAGCAATAGAGACTAGATCTTTCTCAGACTGTCTTCTCATAAGAGTTCAATAGAAAGGGGATAGAGAGATCTGGGTTCCAAGACAGAAAAACAAGCCAGGGACTCTAGGAATTGTTTCTGTCAGTGGTTAATTGGCTCTTGGAGAAGATATTCCCATGTTACCTTCTGAGCAATGCCGCTTGAAATACCTCTGAAATTCCCCTGACACTTACCAACAAACTCCCAGAAAGCCCTTTGGGAATGCTTATCTCAATGCATACAACAAGTCTAATTGGCATCTTGAGTAATGATTTTCAGAAGAGATTCAGGATGTTCCTCTGGGTTGGAATCCTTGCTGCCTTACATTTAGTGTCCTCAGTTTGCCTCAGGTGACATCATAGGTTCTCTGGGTTAGGGGGCTGTCTTATTTTTCACAGATGGTTCTTCTCTTCCGTCATGATTGGCTCATTCTGACTAAGTCTGTCTTCATTCTCACCCCTATGATTCCTGCTGAGGAAACATTCATGTAGTGAGGAAGAAGCTTATTTTGAAACCACCAGTGCTAGAGGCAAATTCTGATTTTATTAAGTAGGAAAGGAGGTATAAATTGAAGAGAGTGCCTTGAGTGATCCAAAATAGCAAAAAAAAAAAAAAAAAAAAAAAAAACCAAAAAACAAAAAAAGATTTTCTTCTGACTTTGGACTTATTGATGGTCAAGCTGGTATTAAATATAGCCTCTTAATCAGGTAACATTAATGGAAATTCTTATTACCCAAGCTTTCATTGCCATTTTGGGATGAAATGGCACCTTGGATATGTGTTTAGAGGCACAGAAAGCATATGCATGATTCAATGCCCCAGCTAGTAGAAGCTAAAGAAGTTCAGTTACTTAACCTGTCCTGATGTGTGCTGATGGAGTTCAAGATCTGAGCACACATTGCAAGAGCATTACAGATTATAGGTGCCGTTGCTCCTGATGATGCTCTGTCACTAGATAATTAGGGTAAACGATGATGACTGTGTAGGACAATATCCTCTGTGCCATTCCACCAGTAAATTAAGATTTCCAGGGTTAGACAAGGAAGTCCGATGAGCACCTCAGACAATACTTGCTTGGGTGATCTGTAGCCAATGTGTGAGTCAGTTCGGACCTATTCTTCCCTGTCCATTTCACTTCTGTACTTGTTATGCCCACAAATTTCTGCAGAGGATATTCCAGGTAAGATAAAGTCGGGGCTTGCAGTATCTAGGAAACATTTATTAGAAAGTAGGGTGCCCTCTGGCATTGTCAGCTTATTTCCCCATCCCTGTGTCAGAGGGCTATATTTGGTCAGTCCACGAGGAAAGCTTCCTGAGAAAGTAGAGGAAAAAGGTCACCTGAGTGTCACAAATCAGAAGGGGAAATTATTAGGAAATTTGCCTAAGAGAGGAAGAGAGACATGAATCAGATGATGGAGTAACTTTGGCTATGGCGATTTACAGAGTAAGATGGAAACTAATGTGGAAAGAGATAGGGAAACGTGCGTAATTAAGTAAAATGGAAATGTGTGGATATTTTGGGATTCGAGTGATCAGGTGGATCATGGAAAAGTTTGGCCCTTAGTCCAAAAGTAGCCTACTTTTAAATAACAGTGTGAAGTGACAGCCAAAATGATGATCCTAGGCTTCATTAGTATGGAGAGTTAATATATATGACTTCTTTCTTCCTGGTCAAATTATACTTTGAAGAATGCATTCTGTTCTGAGTTGTTCACTTTAAGCAGTAGGTGGATAAGTTGGAATGCATGAAGTTCTAGGGAGATGTTTAGGAAGAAAAACACAAGGAGGGGTAGGATGGACATTTTGGGGATCAATTTAGATTACTATTGTCTTGCTTGGGGTTTCACCATGAAAGTCAAGTCCTCATTCCGATCAGTATTCTTATGAGAATTAGATTAAAGGGCAGTTGGGAAATTTAGCTGATTAAATGTTATAATCTCAGTTTTATCAGCTTGATCCATAATTTGAAGGCTCTCGTGTCTACCAGGATATATTTCTTGTTTGTTTTCCTATACATATCTATGGTGGTTTTGTTATGTGTCAACTCAGCACCTATACACATCTTTTAAAACCATATTTAATCTCCAAATAAAGACAATGCCATTATTCCTCCACCTAATATGGTACAACTATCCATGTACAACCAAAAACACGTTAACATTTTCCCAAGAAGAGGATATAATACACACCAACTCTTTTCCCATAAGAGGATACAAAATCTCATTTTTGTCTTTAGCTGAAACTCTTTCTACTCCTACTCCTGATTTATACTTCCCCTTTTGATACCCTATAACTTAAATACTGAGATATGAAGCTAAATATATCATTATATTTTGTGTTACAAAAGGGGATGACTGAGATTAAGAAAACAAAAATTTTTAGTTAATACATATTTAATAATATATTTAATAATAATATAGTTAGTATTGTATTTATATATGTATGTTGTATGTATATTTATATGTATTTTTGTATGTTTATACACAAATATGTATGTAAATATATAAATACACATATACACATACAATGTTCATATAAAAACAATGAAGAAATGCCTACAACTACTACAGTTTTTGCTCCTGTAGTTGCTTGTCTCATGTCTGGTGTTTATAAACACCTTCTTTCACTTATCATTCCATATTCTCATTGTCTGCGTTTGGTCATGGTTACTCGTCTGTTGGGATGACCCAAACCTTAATTCCTGAAGGATCTTGGCCATTAGAAGTCCTTTATGAATTGGGTTGCTGTAGTTTTGCACTGACTTTCATCACAGGAATTTTGAGTTCAGACATGTACCTAGAAAATATCCTGCCTTGCAGACATTCTCCCCCTAATCCCCATGGTATAGGAGCAGCTCAGTTTCCTCTTGCTAGTAATGATAAGTCACGCCAGCCACTATATAGTAACCTCCTTTGCTTGTTGATTCAGTGATATGAGGAGCCCAAAGTGACAGGGTGGAGTCTCAATTCTCAGTAAATGAAATGGTTGTTGCGTCACCTGGTGGAACAATTCCTCTCTTTAGAATAAGACCTCTAAACCAGCAAAGTCTAAAAGCACTGACACAGGAAGGAAAAATTTTGCTGGTGGATCATAGTTATAAATGTTATAGTGAGAGAACTCCTTTCCATTTCCACCTCTTGATTCCTGGTCCATGAAGTCCTTGTAATGGAAGAAACAGCACCAAAAATTAGATGCAGATTAGGAGGATTTACTTCATCCTGGAGGACATTGCCCCAGCAGTGTGAAGTGTTGCCAACTAGCTGTTGCTGTAACTGAGTCTTCAAAAGCTCATTCCACCATTATATCAAACCAGTTGTTTCAAGATGAAGGAGAATATGGTAAGACTGGCAGATTCCATGAGCATGGGCCCATTCCCACACTTTATTTACTGTGAATTGAGTTCCTTACTCAGAAGCAAAGCTTTGAGGAACACCATTATGGTGAGCAAAACATTCTGTAAGTCCATAGGTGGTAGTTTTGGCAGCAGCACCGTAGGCAAAGAAGGCAAATCCATATCCAAAGTAAGTGTGTATTCCAGAGAGAACAAAACACTGTCCCTTCCATAATGGAAGCTATGCAAAGTAATCAATTTACCCCCAAGTAGCTGGCTGTTCCCCTGGGGAATGATGCTATATCAGGGACTCAGTGTAGCTCTCAGCTGTTGGCAGATCAGGTACCCAGTAATGGCCTCAGTGAGATTGGCCTTGGTAAGTGGAAGTCCATGTTGCTGAACCCATGTATAGTCCCCATCCTTGCTGCCATGGCCACTTTGTGAGTCCATTGGCATAAAGAGAAGAGACTGAGAAAGAGTGCTAACTGACAACCACAGAGTGGGTTAGCACTTGGATAGGATGACTCATATTGCGGACAATAGTAATGGGTCTTTCTTCCTTGTTTCCATATGAATAATTGGCATGTTTTTGATTGTATGCAGAATAGTTATATCATGTTAGGGAAGTGGGTGATTTTGTTGTGTTTACTTTGAGATGAAGTATGGCTTAAGGCGATTTGCATATGTACTGAATTGACAGGGCATGGCCTCTGGTGGTTTTCTAATGTGTCAACTTGGCTAGGATGAACTGTATTTCCCAGAAAGTGTGTTTCTGGAATGGTAGGCTACAGGAAAAATTCTCAGGGACATTTAGAGGCAGAAGAGAATTAGCCATTTTGTAGTTTATACATGTTGTTGCTGACTCACCTCATCAGTGTGAAGATACAGCTGGGCCTGCAATTGGTCTACCTTCCTCTGGGTCCTCCTTTAGCTTCTGTGACTTCTGGGACACTTGTGTGTGTTTAGTCTCCTGAAGAAGGGTCCCAGCTTCTGCAAGACAACCATACCACCAATTCCATTGGCACAAGAACTGACATGGGTTTCAGTTTGCCCTTGTGGGGTTACCCTTCATGCTTGTTGGTTTCAGCCCATCACTGATCTACCACACTTTATATCCATCTTCCCTTTCTGAACTGCTTGTTCCATGGACTTCAAGTTCCAGCGTCAGGTGACAGCCTTACACAGACTGCTTACTTAGCTTTCACAATTGCATAAGGCCAAATTTCTGTACACTCCGTTAAATGTATGTTTATATGTATGTATAAATATCTTAGTGGTTCAGCTTTTCTGGTTAAACTCTAACTGATATAACAAGCACAAAATGTATATATGTATAGCTTACATATACTATATACTTATAAAGTTTAGTATATACATACAACATATATATATATATATATATATATATAAATTTCTTCCCTAATGAGGAGAGACTCCTGTTTTGAAATTTGGCACTTAATAGAGTCTAAATATTCTGGAATTTCAGAGTGACCATATTTGTGAAAAGATACTCTTAGTTTTCTATCTTGTTTTAAAAGGATATTTCAATAACTTGAGCTATTGAATAATAATAAATAGAAAAATGTATCTTCGAATTTCTTTGTAGATCAAACAGTATTATTGTCAGGTGTGCTGAACTCCAGTATTTCTGATATTACACTTTATTGCCACTTTCAGTTTCCCCAGAGAAAGGGGAGATGTGGCAGAGGAATCAGACCTCTCTGGTAGACTTCATCCTTGAAGGGCTCTTTGATGACTCCCTCATCCACCTTTATCTTTTCTCCTTGACCATGGTGGTCTTCCTGATTGTGGTGAGTGGCAACACCCTCACCATTCTCCTCATCTGTGCTGATCCCGGCTGCATACACCCATGTACTTCCTGCTCAGCCAGCACTCCCTCATGGATCTGATACATGTCTCCACAACCATCCACAAGATGGCTACCACCTACCTATCTGGCAAGAAGTCCATCTCTTTTGTGGCTTGTGTGACCCAGCACTTCCTCTATTTGTGTGTGGGTGGTGCTGAGTGTCTTCTCCTAGCTCTCATGTCCTATGACCGCTATGTTGCCATCTGTCATCCACTGTGTTACACTGTTCTCATGAACAGAAGGGTGGGACTGATGATGGCTGTCATATCATGGTTTGGAGCATCCAGAAACTCCCTAATTCACACGGTAATATTGATGCTATTCCATTTCTGTGGTCCTTGAAATATCCGCCACTTCCACTGTGAGTTTCCAGCTGTTGTGAAGTTGGTATGTGAGGACAACACAGTTTATGAGACCGTGGCATACATCAGCAGTGTCTTACTTCTCCTCCTCCCTTTATTTCTAGTTTCTACATCCTATGCCTGCATCCTCCACAGTGTCATTCGGATGTATTCAGCTGGGAGTAAGAGAAATGCCTTTGCCACTTGCAGCTTTCACCTCACTGTGGTTTCCCTCTTGTTTGGTGCCTGCATGTTCTCATGTACAAGGCCCAGACCTCAGCACACTCCATTGCAAGACAAAGTTGGTTCTGTGTTCTATAGCATCATTACTCCCACACTGAATCTTTCGATTTATACTGTCTGGAATAAGGACGTAGCTAAGGCTCTGAGGAGAGTGCTGGGGAGAGATAGTATCACTCAAAGACAGCAATTGCAATTGCCCTGAATATGAGAGGGGAATGTGATAAGCTCCTTAAACTGATCTGGGTAAACATATGAGAGTTTTAAAGGGTCCAGATCCCTGATGACTAGGGCATAAATGAAGTGGTCAACATACAATTCCAGTATTCTAACTTGATCTCAGGCATCTAAGTTCCGTTGAGTACTATCTTTAACCTTTCTGGCTGCTATTACAAAAATACCATAGACTGGGGTGGCTTAAATGACAAAAATTTATTTCTCACTATTCTAGAGATTGAGAAGTTCCAGATCAAGTTTTGAAAGTGCTAGACATTCTCTCATTTCCTTTTAATCTCTTTTTAAGTGTCGCCCTGCCCTAATGTGCTTCCCTGAGTACCCCATCCAAATAGCACTCTTCATTTTCTGTCCCTTGCTTCTAATTTGTAACACTACTTTGCGTGATGTTGCATAATATTATACTATATTACATTTATTGTCTGTTTTACTAGAATTTAATCTCCCTGAGGGCAAGGACCTTACTTTGTGTACTATTCTCTCACCGGGACCAAAATAAGAGCCTAACATGAGCACAAAATGTGCTCAGTAACTATTTGTTGGATGAATTAATAAATGAAAGGGACATAGATTGGTTTACTATTCCGATGACGTTAATGATATTTAATTCAGAGAAGGGAAGAGTGTATAAAAATGAATAATGCAGTAGATTGCTTTGTAAGAGTCATTTGTGTCAGATAGCCAGACATTAATACCATGTATATGCAGAGGCCTGACATGTCAGTGAACTCTACTGGGGTCTAGTGATCTGAGGGCTGCCAAAGTGAGGGACAAATTTCTGTATCTTGCTTCCCCTACTAGTTAGAAAATGTCATGAAGCCCGGGAACATTTTCAGAAAAATAATACTCAAGGTTTGAGAGAAAAGTTATGCTCCCTTTGACAAATATTGTTTTCCCTCTAAGAAACAGATTTTTGGCATTCTGTTATCAGATAAGCCACCCATCCCGAGTTGGGTGTCATCTTACCCACCTAGCCCTAATGTTGGATTTATGCTTTAACACTCCAATATCAAATAGAATAAGCTTTTCCAGAAACTGTGTCTGGGTTGTTTCTGAAGGCACAAGGGTGTTGCCTAAACAGCTAGCTCACAATTCCACTAAGAGACAGGTGGCTGTTCCTCTGCTACTTGTCCCTCTTTAAACACACAACTTTGGCCTTGTCAGGAATGCTATAGGATTATTTGAGAATGAAACAATCTAAGCCAAGTTTATGGATGTTTATTTATGTAACACTAGCATCTGACAAAAGTAAATAATATAGTTTTATATGGTATCTCCTTGAAAAGAGATATAACACTATAATATTATTATCATTCTTTATATATTCTGGATATTAACCCCTTATTCAAAAGATGGTTTACAAATATTTTATCACATTCCATAGGCTGCTTTTTCACTTTGTTGATTCTGTCCTTTGATGGGCAGAATTTTCAAAATTTTGATGTAGTCCAAAGAACGTGTTTTTACTTTTGTTTCTGTTCTTTTTGTGTAATATCCAAGATGTCACTTGCAAATCCAATGTCGTGAAGCTTTCCCCTTATGTTTTCTTCCAAGAGTTTTAAAGTTTTATCTCTTACATTAGGTTTTGATACATTTTCAATTACCTTTTATATCCATATTGTGTAAAGTAAATGCCCAACTTCATTCCATTTACAATAGCAATCAAATAGAATCAAATTCTTTGGAAGCAACCTAACCAAGGAACTGGAAGATTTGAACACTGAAAACTACAAAACACTGTTTAAAGAAACTAAAGAGACATAAATAAATGAAAAGACATCCTGGGTTCATAGATTGGAAGACTCACTGTTGTTAAGACATCAATACTACCCAAAGTGACCTACAGATTCAATGCAATTCCTACCAAAATTCCAATGGTATTTTTTCTTTTTTGAAAATTTTTTTTTTCCTTTTTCTCCCCAAAGACCCTGGTACAAAGCTGTGTATTTGTTGTTGTTGTTGTTGTGGGTCCTTCTAGTTGTGGCATGTGGGACTCCGCCTCAGCATGGCCCGATAAATGGTGTTGTGTCCACATCCAGGACTCGAACCGGCAAAACCCTGGGCCCCCAAAGCAGAGTGAGAACTTAACCACTCAGCCACGGGACCGGCTCCCTCCAGTGGTATTTTTTCAGAAATAGAAAACCTATGCTAAAACTCATATGGAAACAAAGAACCTCAAATAGCCAAAACAATCCAGAAAAAGAACAAAACTGGAGGACTCACACTTCCTTATTTCAAAACTTACTTCAAATCTATTGTAACCAAACAGTGTGGTCCTGGCATAAAGACAGGCATGTCAACCAATGGTACGGAATATAGATCCCAGATATAAACCCTCATGTATATGGTAAAATCATTTTCAACAAGGATGCCAAGATCGTTCAATAAGGATGTGAAAGTTTTTTCAATAAACGGTACTGAGGAAATGAGATATGGAAAAGAATGAAGTTGGACCCTTACCTTACACCATATGCAAAAACTAACTGAAAATGTATCAAAAACCTAAATGTAAGAACTAAAACTATAAAACTCTTAGGAGAAATCATAGGGGAAAGGGTTTATGATATAAGATTTTCCCAATTATTTCCTGGATGTGACACAAGAACATAGGCAACAAAAGTAGAAATCGATAAATTGGACCACATCAAAATTTTAAACGTTCCCTTCATCACACGACACAATCAATAGAGTGAAAAAACAACTTGTAGCACGAAATAAAATACTGTAAACCATCTATCTGATAAGGGGTTAATATACAGAGTATATACGGAATGACTAAAAGTCAACAACAACAACAACAATAATGCAACCCAATTAAAAAAAATAGGCGAAGGACTTGAATAGACACTTGTCCAAACGAGTTGTACAAATGGCCAACAAAAACATGACAAGGTGCTCAACATCAGTAATCACTAGGGATATGATTAGGAAAAATCAACTCAAATCAGATTAACCAGTTGAAAAAGTAAGACCTGAAAGAATACAACCTCTAGAAGAAAACACAACAGCTAAGCTCCTGGACATTCGTCTGGGCAAAAATTTTTTGGATTTGATACCAAAAGCAAAGGCAACAAAAGTGAAAATAAACAAGTGGAATAACATCAAAATACAAAGCTTTTGCTCAGAAAAGAAAACATCAACAAAACAAAAAGGCAACCTATAGAATGGGAGAAAATATTTGCAAATAATACATCTGATAAGGGTTAATACCCAAAATATATAAAGAACTCATAGAATTCAATAGCAAAAAAACCCCCAAAACAATCCAATTAAAAAATGGGCAGAAGATATGAATAGATAATTTTCCAAAGAAGACACACAGATGACCAACAGGTACATGAAAAAATGCTCAACATCACTAATCATCAGGGAAATGCAAATCAAAACCACAATGCCTGTCAGAATACCTATTATTAAAAAGGTGAGAAATAACAACTTTTGGAGACGATGCAGAAAAGAGAACACTTGTTCACTGTTCATGGGAATGTAAACTGGTACAGCCACTATTGAAAACCATATGCAGACTCCTGAAAAAGTTAAAACTAGAACTATCATATGACCCAGCAATTCCACTACTAGGTATATATCCAAAGGGAGCAAAATCACTGTCTCAAAAAGATATCTGCACCCCTGTGTTCATTACTCATCATTTACAATATCCAAGATATGGAAATAACCTAAGTGTCCATCTGTGGATGAATGGATAAAGAAAATGTGTTATATATACATGCAATGGAATGTTAGTCAGCCATAAAAAAGAAGGAAATACTGCCATTTCTGACAACATGGATGTACCCTGAGGACATTATGTTAAGTGAAATAAGTCAAAGAAAGATAAATATTGTATGGTATCACTTATATGTGGAATCTACAAAAACTGAACTCAAAGATAAGAGAGTTAACAGACTGATGGTTGCCAGAGGTGTCAGGTAGGTGAGGGCAAATTGGTGAAGGTGTCAAAAAGTAAAAACTTCCAGTTATAAGATAAATAAGTTCTGGGGATGTAATGTACAGAATGGTGACTATAGTTAACAATACTGTATTGCATATTTGAAAGTTGCTAAGAGAATAGATTATAAAAGTTATTATAACAGGAAAAACATTTGTAATATTTTGAGATTATGGGTGTTAACTAAACTTACTGTGGCAATCACTTCAAAACATTTACATGCATCAAATCATTGTGTTGTACACCTTGGATTAATAGAATGTTGTATATCAATCATATTTAAATGAAACAGGAAGAAAAGTCTCACAATTTAATAAAAACAAACAAACAAGGAAACAAACACCACAATGAGATACAACTTCATACCCATAAAGATAGCTAGTTCTAAACAAACAGAATACAAGTGTTAGCAAGGATGTGAAGAAATTGGAACCCGTGTGCACTGTTGGTGGGAATGTAAAATGGTACAGCCATTATAGAAAACAGCTTGGTGGTCCCCCCAAAAATTAAAAATACAATTACCATACGATTCAGCAATTCCATTTTTTGGTATATACCCAAAAGAATCCAAAGCACGATGTTTAAGAGATATTTGTACACCCATGTTCATAGCAGCATTATTCACAAAGATCAAAAGGTAGAAGCAAGCCAAGTGTCCACAGAGGAATGAATGGATAAACAAAATGTGGTATATACACATACAATGGAATATTATTATTCAGCCTTTAAAAGTAAGGAAATTCTGACACATGCTACAACGTGGATGAAACTTGAGGACAATAGGCTAAGTAAAATAACTTCACAAAAAGATGTATATGATTCTACTTATACAAGATGCCTAGGATATTCAAATTCATAGATTCAGAAATTAGAATGGTGGTTGCCACAGCCTGAGGGAAGCAGGATTTGAGGCATCATTTAATGGGTACAGATTTTCAGTTTAGGAAGAAGAAAAGAGTTCTGGAGATTCATTGCACACAATGTGAAGGTATGTAATGCTCCTGAACCGTACAGTTAACAATGGTTAAGATGGTAAACTTTATGTTACGTTATTTTATCATATTTTAAAAATTTATGTAAAAATCTAGCTTGGTAGGGCTGGCCCAGTGGCATGGTGCTTGGGTTCTCATGCTCTGCATTAGCGGCCCTGGGATTGCTGGTTTGGATTCTGGGTGTGGACTCACACGCTGCTCATCAAGCCATGTTGCAGCAGTGTCCGACATATAAGATAGAGGAGGATTGGCACAGATGTTAGCTCAGGGAAAATCTTCCTCACACATACACAAAACTAGCTTGGGTTGAATACAGGGCACTCTCATCATTAATGAGATATCCATTTGGATGGCAACTAGACTTTCAGTGGTGAATAGGAGGTAGTCTACACAGACATCAAAATATAATGATGTATACCTGAAACTTATGTAATGTAAATCAATGTTACCTCAATAAAGGAATAAATAAAATTCATATGGAAGCATAAAAAATGATATGATCAAAAACTTACCACAAACATAAAATTTAATGGAGAAAAAACTTTGAGAATATTCCCACTAAAGCCAAGAACAATAAAAGCCCACAATTACTACTACTATTCTAGTATCAGAGCATTGTACCAGAGAAACTTGCCTACACGATGAGAAATGAATAAGGACAAAGGTTGTGCAGAAAGAAACATTTAATTATATTACTTTTCATAAATTAGTAGTTCAAAAGGATCAACTTATAAATAACTAGAACCAACAAGTAACCTCTACAAATGTACAAGGAACAATACATTACTTAACAACCCAAATAACTAGTCAGGAAATACAATGAAACATTGATAGATAAAATGAAAATGCTAACATAAATGGAGATAAAGCACATTCCTGAATGAGAAACATTTTATTGCAAAGGAGTCAGCTATTGTTCAAATTAATCTTTAAATTCAGTACAATTTCAATCCAAATCTCTTAGTATATATTATGGATTTTGCCAAGACAATCCAAAAAGTCAAATCAAAGAGAAAATCTGTGAGAATAAACACAAGATAACTGAAAAAGAGCAACAATGAACAGGTGTTATCAGCAGTCAGAGCATGCTCTAAAATCCAGGAAATTAAGCATAGTACTATTCATTCAAAAACAGAATCAATGAATGAATAGTGAATCCAGATGACAGATTTATATATAAGAATTTGATATTTAATAACCATGACATTTCAAATCAGGGAAAATAATGTTCTAACATTTTGGTGTCCATGGCAAGTTATGGGGCAGAACTATTTAAGGTATTTCTTAATTTTCAAGCTTTCTAAATGTTTTATGAAATCCACGAAGAAAAGCCTTAGAATATTTATTTTCCCCCAGAATTTCTTTTACACTTTAATCCTGGCAGGGTGTTCTTATCTAGCTTTAGCAGAGTATTACAGCACTTGGGGGCAAGGATGCATCCTAGTAGCCCACCACTGGAAGCTGAGATGGAAAAGATCTCCACAGCCACCATAACCTTCCCCTTGGGACTGTTATACACAGGGAGGAAGGTGATCCTGACCCTACAGAACACCAGCGTGCTGAATGTCAGGCACTTGGCTTCATTGAAAGTTTGAGGCAGGCTCCTAGCCAGGAAAGTCAAAGTGAAACTCTCCTGAGCCAAGAAACCCAAGTATCCTTAGCAAAGGTAGAACATAATGACAGAGCCCTTTTTGCACACAATGATAAGGAGTGTAGGCTCAGAATGTGCACCTATGTCAACAAAATGGGGAGAGGTTCCCAACCAGACTGCATAGAAAGTCACCTGAATCAATGAGAAAATGAGAATGATAGAATTAGGTGCCCATGCTAGCAACTACTGCTTCATCTTTCTCCCTGGTGTTGTGAACTTGAAAGCCAGAACTACAGTGATGGTTTTAGCCAAAATGGTGGAAACAGCCACAGTAAACACAACTCCAGATGTCATTTTTGGTTTATGTAGGTGGCAGTGTTGAGATCGCCAATGAAGAGTAAGGACCAGAGGAAGAAGAGGATGAGGGCTGTGAGCAGGATGTAGCTCAGAGCCCAGTTATTAGCTTTGGTGATATGGGAATGTCCCTATACTTCACAAAAATGCCAAGAACCACAGCTGTGAGGACAGACAGACAAAGGGCTTTGCTGACAAGTACCATCCCCATAGGATCTGCACAGGCCGAGAAGATCACAACCTTTGGGAGGCAATGATCTCAAACACTATTGGGTATTGATTGTCTGGACACTTCATACATTGCTTCAAATCTAGCAAGAAAAGCAAGGTGTCATTAACTTGGATTCAACGATTCTCATGAGCCCCCAAAATACTCACAATTGGCCAAATTGCTATAATTAGAGATCCTAGCCCCAGTCATAAAGGGATGTTATAGGGAGAAAAATTTCAGGTTAATGATTCCTGTTTTTTTTCTTGGTATATCAAAGGTCAAGGAGCTCTAGCATCAGCTCTTTTGTTCATCTTCTATATTCAAGGGAACAATTTTTTCCTTAGAAACAAAAAATAAACAAACTATATCACAAATATAGGTAGGATAGGACATATCCTGGATTTGTTCACTCCAAAGTGCCCATTTATTGATAACCTTCACTGACTCAGACAATTTCCCAAGTTTTGCAGATATGGAAATGACCAAGACATAAACTGTCACTTAGCTTCAAAATTATATTATTTCTGCTATCCAAATAATTAAAAACCAATCTCTAATTCATTGACTTCTATCTGTTTTGTTCAGATTTGAATTACTTGTCTCTTAACAAAGTAACTCCCTAATAAGTCTCCCTGTCTTCTGTCTTGAATCTCTCTCATCTCTCATCCATTCAACCATACTTATTAATGTTTCTATTATTATATCCATTCATGTAATTTCCTTTCTTAAAATCCCACCATTACTCTCATCATCTTCTAGAGCACTGATTCTCCAACATTAACGCACATTAGAATCACCTGGAGGGCTTGCTAAAGCAGTTTGCTGGACGCTACTACCAGAGTTTCTAATTGGGAAACTGAGAGTTTACATTTCTAATCAATTCCAAAGTGATGCTGATGCTCTTGGTATAGATGCTACACGTTGAGAACCACCATTCTAGATGGAGTCCCAACTCCTAGCGCAACAAAAAAGGTCCATTATTACCTACGTTCTACCTACTTCTTCTGTAGCGCCTTTTCTTAGAGGTGTTTTGTAGCAATGATAAAGGAATAAATTTTAATGTGCATCTGTGATATTCCAGACAATTTGCTTGATATATTGCATAAATATCTCACTTAATTTTCACAGAGTCTTGTGAGGTAGGTAGATAGTATCAACTCATTTTGCAGAAGAAAATAATTGAGGCTTAAAGAGCTTAAGTAACTTACCTGAGATCTTGGAGGCATTGAGGGCTGGGCTAGGATCCAGACTTAAGACAGCGGGCTAGATTAGTGTCAGGCAAACAAGACACAAGAGGTGTAAAATTTAAGGAAGCACTCACTTTCAGGTGCTGACCCTGCCCTGCATGACCCTGAGAGAGAGTGCCTCCTTAAATTTTGTACTGCAGACACCTCACCCTATCTTTCCCTGATCCTGGCCCCACTCAATAGGGTCTGACTCCATAATCTGTGATCTTTGCATTACACACTTTTGCTAACTTTAACATCCAGTACAACCTTTTATCTTAAAAAGTCATCATTCTTGGGGCCGGCCCTTACCTGGGTGGTTAAGTTCAGGTGCTCTGCTTCAGTGGCCTGGGGTTTAGCAGTTTGGATTCCAGGCATGGACCTATGCACTGCTCATCAGGCCATGCTGTGGCTCATCCCACATAGAGGAACTAGAAGGACTTACAATTAGGATATACAATTATGCAATGGGGCTTTGGGAGGAAAAAAAAAGGGAAGATTGGCTACAGAATTTAGCTCAGGTCCAGTCTCCCTCTCCAAAAAAACCAAAAAATTGTCATTCTCTTAGAATTATAGGACTTAGAGAAATTTCTGTATTTGATAATTTTTATTGAAAGGAATTTCTAAATATTTAATTTCATGAATTTAATGTATCACTAAAAAGAAAACTATAGGCCTCTCTTTTATGAAAAGCTAAACTGTAAATAAAATATTCAAAAATATAATCAAGTACATTAAAGAAATAGCACAACAGAGTCAATTAGGGCTTTTTAAATGTTTCAAAGGAAAGAACTTTAAAGAACTTTTAACTTACAGGGAGGCAGAACTGAGTTCAAAATAGTCCAGATATCGGCATCAATTTTATATTGAATTAAAAGAAAGAAAAACAAACAATAGGATTCTTGAAGCTTTCCTTCTTTTTAATTTTATGATATAGCTCAAATTGAGTGAAAATTATCTATTTCCTGAAGATTTGATTAAATTCCCACGTGAACTTATCTGGACCTAGTGCCTTCTTGCATGGGTAGCCCTTTGATTTCTTTCAACACTATTAAAGTCTTAAAAGAAATCTATCTTCAATTCTTAAAATGCTCCATTATCCTCATACCTGTGTGTATAACTTCTCTTTCTCTTCTTCCTCGGACGTCTTTTCTTCCCTTCTACACCTGACTAACTATAAACACCTGTCCCTAAACTGAGCTTGAGTGATTTCACCTGAGTGGCAATCCTTGCCCACGTAAGGCTTATTGACTCCTTACTTCCCCAACACATCCTATTTATATTTTGATAATCACTTTTCACTTTACTGCAATTTTTCTTTACTTGCCTGCTTATATCCTTAGGCTGAGGGTGTTCAATGAAAATTGGCCTATTTGAAAGAGAATAAGGTTTGGGATTAGAACAGGATTGAAATTTGGCCTCTTCCACTTATTGGTGGTCAAATCTTATTAATCAACTTTGTTAATAAAAATTATTAAAAATTTGGGAATAATGGAAGAGGATGCCTGAATGTCCTTTCAGTTGCACATTCTAGCATTGTCTAATCAGCCAACCTAAGGCTTATTTATTTATCCAGGACAATGCATCTGTTTGACTTTATGATTTACTCTTTGATTAGAACCCAAATGCTGTGCAATTACATGTTAATCTGTAGATTTCTGTCCAAGAGAAAGATAAACCCAAAGATTATGGTTTTATTGCCCCGTAGGACATTAATCATTTTTCTATGTAACCTAGCAATCGTATTCTAACATTGTTTGGTTGATGTTGTGTTTTCCAAAGTGCTCTTACAGATGGACTATAGAAACCCCTGTTTCACGAAAACGGTTTGTGGTGCTTGGAACCTCTTTGGTCCTCTTACTGATTTCCACATTATTTAGTTAGTTGAATAAATCTTTCATACATGTTTATTCTATATTATTGACAGCTATAGGCTTAACTTTTAAAACCTTGTGCTCACAGTAATCTCAATTCACAGAAAAAGGGTAATGATGATAACATCTACCCCCCATAGGCATTTTTATGGAAAAACTGAGTATGTATGTATGCACCTGTAGCATAGTCTCTCAGTAACTGGTACTTGTAGTTAGCTTTACTTCCTTTTGACTCGGTATATTGCACCAACTAGGCACTCAATATACATTTGTCAAAAACATATATTGTTGAATACAAATACAGTTATTTGTTAAATAACTGACTGAATTATCAACAATAAAAGGGACAACATAGCCACAGCTTCATCTTCAATAAGTCTGAACATCTATGTGTTAGCTGACACTGAAAATGCTGTGTTACAGTCTGTTTTCCTAGATCTGAGCTATGCAATTTTTTACTTAAACTTTCTATTTTCAGATAATTATAGATTCACATGCAGTTAGAAATTATACGGGGAGATCCTGTGCACCCTTCACACAGTTTCTTCCAAGGATGACATCTTGCAAAACTCTAGCACAATGTCAAACCAGGATATTGACTTTGATGATGTTCAATCATTGGTGAAACTTTCTATTTCTTTGCTGAGGCTTTCTATTTTTCCGTTAGTCTCAAGTGTGTTCACAATTACTCAGTGGACCATTTTATGATAATTGCTTTAAAATACTTATTAGATAATTCTGAGATCTCTGTGATCTTGGTCTTACCATCGTTTGTTTTCTTTTTTCATTCAGTTTGATAGCCTGGTTCTTGTAATGATGAGTGATTTTTGATGGAAACTAGAACATTGTGGGTATTGTGATATGAGGCTCTGGATTTTATTTAAACCTTCTGGTTTGTCTGACTTACTCTGCCATGGATCTGGCTGGGAAAGGGTGGGGGAACACTGCTTTGTTTCTGCAAGGGAGGCAGAAGTCCGAGTTTTCCACTCGGCCTCTATTGACACATGATGAGAGAAGATCTCTTCATTTCTCCTGGGTGGGGTAGGAGTTCTGACTCCCCACTAGCCCTCCGTGACACCTCCCTGGTTGGGAGGAATGGGAGTGCCTCCTTTCTGCTTCCCATGTGGCTTCACTACACTCTGGGGGAGGGTGAGCCTTGTACTACTGTGCTGTGGTAAAAACTCTGACTCTGCCCTTGGCCTCCCCTAAGACCACATCAGCAGGGAGGTTTGTTTTATATATATATGCCCAGCATTTTGGTTGTACCTAGAGTGAGGAATAGGGAAAAGTACATCTACTCCTTCGTCCCAGAAGTGGAAGTCCTCTGAAAACTAAGGTTTATGTTCATTCTGAGGAAGAGAAACTTCAGGAAAATCTATTGTCTTTTATTTTTTTTCTATAGTCAGTTTCTGCTGACTGGGTAAGTACTCCTGTTCCTTAAGATATTTCAATATTTGATCAATATTTATCTTGATTTTCTTCCATTTTTTCTGTGTCGACACAAATAATCCACGACCAACCTATAAATCAAAATTGGGGTGAGTTTATTACGAGCCAAAGTGAGGATTATAACCCAGGAAGGCCTTAGAAGGTGTTCCAGAGAAGCATGAGCTTCAGTACAGTCTTATAGCTTTTTAGGACAAAGAAGATACATTACACACAGCCAGGATGCATTATCATAGAAGTATTCCATTGCAAATTAGCAGGTCAATGTAATCATGATGCCAGGAAAGGAACTAATCCTGGCGTTACCAATAGCGCATCATCAATAGGGTGTTGTTACCAATAGGGTGTAAGAGGGGAAGTGTGCATTCTTTATCTAAAGAGAGATTCTTTATTTTTATGGATAAGCAGATGTACAATGCATGTTTGATAGGCCAAAAGTCAGGCTTTCTACTTCCAGCTCAATCAGTTTTGAACTTGAATAGCTACCCATACACCTCAATATGTGAAAATATCTGTATATTGTTAATATCTAGAAAAAATTAAAATTGAGCTATGGAAGAGAAAATAGGAAAAAGTGGTTGACATTGTTGTTTAAATTTGGTCTCTGAAGATAGAAACAATTAATTAGTCAAGGGGGCAGCAAACTGTATTGGCTAAATGCATGGGCAATGTAGCCAGATTATCAGATTGAAATTTGATTTCACAGTTCCAGCTGTGTGACTTTGGGCAAGTTTCTGTGCTACCATTTCCTCATCCTTAAATGGGGATGCTATTGGTACCTGCTTTATAGGATTGTTGTTAAATGATTTAACATGTGAAAAGCATTTGGAACCATGCCTAGCAGCTAATAAATATGATCCAAATATTTGACATTTCTAATCATTTGCCTATTGATTTATTAGACATAATTCCCAGCTGTACATTACTTACAGTACTTAAATGTGTATTTTTTGTAGTATCCCATTTTTTATTGTCAGATTTAAAAATACATTTTAATATCTGTCAATAAATGTCTCTCATCTATCAAAATTCTTAGAATATTTTCTCCAAATTATTCTCTGTACCAACATTATAATATATTACATGAAGGTCCACATTTTCAGTAACATTTCAGTATGCAATGCATTCAATTTACAATTAAATTTAGTAAGTTTTGCTATCTTTCCAATTTCACATTTCCTATCAGTAAATAATGTGAGCCCTTTGCTTATTCAAAAACTGTTTTGTAGTCATAATTAAAGTTTAGACATTTTCTTCATAGCAATGTCAATGCAAATAATCCATAACCAACCTATAAATCAAAGATGGGGTGAGTTTATTCTGAGCCAGAGTGAGGACTATAACCAGGGAAGGCCTCAGAAGGCGTTCCAGAGAAGCATAGGTTTCAGCAGTCTTCTCTCTTTTTAAAACAAACAACATACATTAAACACACCCAGGATACATGTCCATCAACATTTTAAAGAGGTTTTCAGTTGCAAATTAGCAGGTGAACATGACCCTGCTGTCAGGAAAGGGTCTAATCCAGGCATTAGCAATAGGGTGTTACCAATGGGGCATAAGAGGGGAAGTATGCATTCTTATCTTAAGAGAGTGCATTCTTTACTTTAATGGATAAGCAGATGTATAATGTGTGTCTGATAGGGCATAAGTCAGGCTTTTTAGTTCAAGCTGCATGAGTTTTGAACTCGAATAGTTACCCCACATACCTCAATATGAGAAAATCTTTTGTCAGCAGATTTGCACACTTCTTGCAGTTTATTACTAAACATCTTAAATGTATTGCTTCATTGTTGGAATATTTTTCTGATATTTATTTAATATGGTTATCACTTGTACATAGAACAGTTACTGCTTTTTGTGTACTTACTTGGAGAATGGACTTTTTACCAAACTGTGGCAAAAATGGTCATTTTTGTCTTGTTTTTATTTTTAAATGAGTGCTAGAACCACATTGAAGAAAATTTAGGTTTTAATAAACTTTAATATCTTAAATTGGATTTTTTTCCCTAATTAGTGTAGGGGAGGAGGACATTTCCTCTCCCCAAATGTGGGTTTGATGCGGGGTCGGTGAGCCGAGGAGTCGAAAGAAAGATTTCTTAGACTCTTAAGATCTGGCAGTAGTGCTCTTTTATTTAGAGAATAGTGTAGCATGGGGACAGGACCCATGGGCAGTCAGAGCTTCTGCTGCCGCCGCTTCTGCTGCCCCCGCTGGCATGGGGACAGGGCCCATGGGCAGGCAGAGCAGCTGCTGCTGCCCCCGCTGGCATGGGGACAGGACCCATGGGCAGGCAGAGCTGGTGCGTGGGGACAGGACCCACGGGCAGTCAGAGATCCTGCTGCTGCAAAGTTGGGTGGAGAGTAAGGCTAAATTTAAGGCACAGGTATGTGAGTTATCTCTTTACAAGACAAAGAATATGTAAAAAAGTTAAAATGGTATCAGTGCCCGTATGGTCTGGCCATTTGGCGGTCCCACAACTTTTAGATAAGAATCAAACCGGATTGAGTAAATGGCAGAAGTCACCGCTTGAATTTTATCCTCGGCTAAAGACAAAGGAGGATTTGTGGGGGTGGGGGGGGGGTGGGGGGGGTGGGGGTCAGTTACATGAGGTTGCCAGACAGTAACCAACTTAAGTTCTTGCCTCTGGCATTGATTAAGAGCTTCTAGAGATAAGACCATCCCCCCTTCTTCCTGGCACAGAGAGGGAGGCATCTTCACAGATAGAGGTTTCCCTTAGAAATGTAAATGTTTCCCAACAAAGGGGCAAACAAATTCCACTCCTTGGAGCCTGAATCTCATCTGTAGTTTTAAAACTAACCAGCCTAAAAATACTCATCATAAGCCATTTTAAAATTAAGCAGCCTAAAAATCCTCATCAGGTTCGTCTGGCTGGAGAACAAATTAAATTCACATGAGACAGAATAGCAAGAGAAAATTAAACAAAGCTTTATGAGGAATCATGGCCCGGGGCCTTTCTTCCCGAAGGAAGAAAGGGCACCCAAGAAGTGGGGTGCACATAGTGGTTATATACCCCCAAACTGGGTGTTTCACATGTGATTGAAATGTCCCTTCCACAATAGTCACAAGATTGCCCTGTCGGCACAGAGCTTGATGGACACAGCAGGTAGTGGTCTGCTGTCTCAGAGGGCGTAGCCGGAGGCAAGTCTATTGTCTGGAGCTGGGCAGTCACAGGTGAGCGCAGCAATCAGTTCCTTCCCTAAGGAAAGATGCTTAATCCTTAAAGAAATGCCAATGTTGGGAGGGGGAGGGAAGTCAGTTACAGGAGGTTACCAGAGAAGCACAATAAAATGCAGATTTAAGTCCTTGCCTTCAGGTATTGATTAAGAGTTTCTAGAGAGAAGGTCATCGACTCTCTTCTTCCTGGTACAGAGAGGGAGGCACCTTTTACAGATAGAGATTTACCTTACAAATGTAAATGTGTCCTAACAAAGGGCAAGTTCCATTCCTCAGAGCCTCCTTCCCTGCCCCAGTTTATCAAAAGCAATCGGCCTCAAATAATCCTGATGCCAAAGAGACATATCTTGGGGTGGCCAATTCCAGGTCCCCACATTAGTCTCCTGTATAATTATTTTCTTTGAATTGATTTTTCTCAAATATGAAATTTAGAATAATTTCAAAAAAAATGAGTGTTCTGACATGGTCATTTATAATTTCTTTTTGCCTACTAATTATTTCTGACTAGATTAAGATATTTATAACATTCCAAATTCTTATTCTGTAAAACAGGTGTGTGTTACATGGACAGTAGGGGGGATCTATTATATAGGAAAAAGCAAGGTCATCCAGTATATCAGACAGAAATAAGAGGAGTAAATTAGTGAATTCAGGAGAATTTTTACTTTAGAGTCAGACTTGTGGATACAGAGAGAGAAAACTGGCAGAACTTATAGTGTGCTCTGTGTACTTTTGACATCAAATCTGTGAGAAGCCAAGAACATAATAAAAATCTGATCAAGTAAAGTAAGTTTCCTTTTCAGGGCATGTGATCTACTGTAAGCTGCTCTGGCAATGAGATGCCAACTTATGGCAATGGCATTCTAATGAGAAAAAACATGCAAATAAGGCCAACACGAATTCAAAGTGAGCTATTCAGCAGACAAATTTGCAAAGGGTTTCTGCTCAAAGGATAAGAGAAGAAAGAATTTGAGTTTACCTGATAGGATGATTTGAAACTTGTGCTCCTGAGAGCTCCTAGGCACTGACCTGACCTAACAGTCAGTTACCCTGGTAACGAAACCAGCTCAACACAAGGTTGACATAAGGGAAGCCATATTGTAGAAAAGAGACCATGTTTGTAACTTTGAATGACCTCTGACTAACTAACCCAGCTGGATTTGCACCCTCCAGGAGATCCACCTGTTCTGTAGATATTATGACCCCTGCTAGTGCATATACCTCCCAGGTGCAATAAGACGATGACTTCGTTATTTTGAGTTCCTTAGGAATGTGATGACCCCCCAAACAGAGAGCCTATGCTGATAGCCATCATCAGTGAAAACTGAAAGATCTGGTGTGGCGACTCCCAGTCTGTAACACCAGAGGGTCAACATTCCTAACCCCCTCCCCTATAACCCACTGGACTATATAACTGCTTCAAGATTCTGTGCCCCCTTAAGATGGTTCTTTTGGACATTAGTCGGCCATCTTCTCTCTTACTAGCAAGCTGTAATAAAATGCCCTCTCTTTGCCACCATCTTTCCTCTTGACGATTGGCTTTTGTCCTGCAATGAGCAGATCATGCCCTTTTGTGCAGTAACAGTAATAAACCCTATCCATGGGCATTCTCTATTTTACATTGTCACCACTGCCCGTAAGCAAACTCCATGATGCATTGACTAGGCAAGTGAAGAAGTCTGCTTTTGAGGCATTCTGTGTAAATTTGCCAGAATTGAGTGAGTTGGCCACCCACTGCTTTTATTACTCTCCACACATTCTCCATTGGCCCAAGGGTGAGCCCACCAAGGGGGTGTGATTGCTGTTTTCCAGCTACATTAGATATTTTATTTTCAAGTCTCTGAAAAGCAGAGGAAATGTGCCATTTTAATTATTTCTGACAAGGACTTCTTCTTCCTTTTATTCAGCTGATGTAATTCTATTCATCTTTCAGAACTTAAAATAAAAAACTTCATCTTTTGTGAGGAATTTTCTGACATCTCAAAGGAATGTTAGATAATCCCCAAGACCTTGTATTTACTGCACTTGTATTGTGGCCCTTATAATATTTCTTGTGATCACTCATCGTGCTCATCTCCTCACTCCCTGCCTGTGAACTAGCAGAGCACAGGCATTACAGAACCGCTAGGGGTACTATAGTGTATCCTCAGCGCATTTCATATTGGCTGGCTCATAGCAGTAATAGAGGATATTTTTTTTCGTTTGTTAAATCACACAAATTATTTCTGAACACTTACTTTGTGTCGTGAATGTTGCTGGACACTTAATAAATGAAACTGAATAAGATGTAACCTTCAATGTGATCAGGGTTTGCTTGAAAGAAATTCATGCAATAAAATTAGGAGATTCATAATTCCATGTATTAAGTTCCATGGTAGAAACAAACATAGGTCACTTTTAAACTTTATGAATTGTACCATTATCTATAACACTAAAATATTCAAATACCAAAGATTAAACTTAATGAAATATGTGCAAGACCGCTAGATTACAAACAACAAAATGTTTTTAAATAAAATTTAAAAGACCTATATAAAAGGAGGCCTATAACATGTTCAGGGATTAGAAGTCTTTGTATTTAAAGATGTCAATTTTCTCCAAATTTATCTATAGAGTCAGAGCAGTGCCAAACAAAATAAAAGCAGTTTTGGGTGGGTGGGTGGGTGGGGGACTGATGTAATGAGCCAAGAATAGTCAAGATAATCGTGAACAAAAAAATAAACCCGATGGACTTACACTGCTAGATATCAAGACTTAAGCTATAATAAGTGAAACAGTGTGCTATTGTCACAAGTTTATCTAAGTAGACCAATGGAACATAATAGTTCAGATGCATACCTACACATATGACAAAGATGTTATTGTAGTACAGTGGGGAAAGGATGGTCTTTTCAATAAATAATGCTGGGCAAATTAGATATCAGTATGGGAAAGGATACATTTTGACCCCAACCTCACACCCTATACAAACACCAATTCTAGGTGGATTTGAAACCTGAAAATGTTAAAAGTAAAGCAGCAAAGAATCTTTTAGGAGAAAAAATAGAAAAATACTTATAAGCTTGGTGTAAGACATTTCTTTAACAGGACGTAAACAGACTATACAGGATAGAAATAGAAAAATTGCACTACATTACGATTAGAACTTCCAGTTACCAAAAGTCACCATCAAAATAATAAAAAGGCAAGTCACAGAGTAGAAAATCAGTATCAGTACCTGTGTTGAAGAAGGAACTCATGACCAAAATATGTAAAGAACCCCTACAATCTCACTAAGAAAAAGGTAGACAATTCAATAGAAAATAGACAAAGCATTTGAACAGGTACTTATGACAGAGAACATCTAAATGCCTGATCAACATATCAAAAGATTCTTAACATGGTTGGTCACCAGGGAAATTCAAATTAAACCTACACTTGAAGTATAGTCACTCACCTCCTATGATGGCTAAAATGAAAAATACAGACACACCAAATATTGGCGAGGAAGTAGAACAACTGGAACAACTGAATTTCTCATACATTTCAGGCTGGATAGCAACGTAGTACAACCACCCTTTTGGAAAACTATTTGTCAGTATCTGCAAATGTTGAGCATGAGCTCTTGGGAATATAGTCAATAGAAATGCTAACATATGGCTACCAATATCCATGTACCAGAATTTTCATACTAGTACTGTTTATAGCACAACAAAGTGGGAGCTATCCAAATACTCATCAATATTAGAGTGGATAAATAAATTGTGTTATATGCACACAATGCAAATCTATCTAGTAATGAAAACAAATGTCTAAACACAACAACATGAATGAATCTCACAGAACAAAACATTGAGCAAAAGAAGTTGGACACCAAAGAGGGTGTCCTGCATGATTCTAAATATATCGAGTTCAAAGGCAGGCTAAATTTATTCATGGTATTAGAAGTCAAAGTAATAGTTGCCTTTGTAGGACAGTGACTGGAAGTGGCACAAGAAGAACCTCTGGGGGGAACAAGTGACATTCTGTATTTTGTGTGTATGTGTGTGAAGAAGATTGGCCCTGAGCTACCATCTGTGCCAATCTTCCTCTTTTGTATGTAGGACGCTGCCACAGCATGGCTTAATGAGCAGTTCATAAGTCTACACCTGGGATCCAAAGCCATGAACCCCAGGCCACCAAAAGAAAGTGCACAAACTTAACCTCAATGCCACTGGGCCAGCCCTGACATTCTGTTTCTTGATCTGTGTGCTGGTGATCTGATGGGCTCACTTTGTGGAAATTCATCATGCTATGCCCTTATGATTTGTTCACTTCTCTGAATGTATATTATACTTGATAGAGGGTTTTTAAAACACATATTATTTCCACAAATATTAGAATTGAGCAGAGGGCTCAGAGGAAATAATTAAAAATATAACAGTGCCTCTGTCTTTGACAAAAGGAATTGTTAAATAAATCACACTCTTTAACCTGGAGAATCTAATTCAGGAGCTCACCAAGGAAGCAGTCTGATTTGGGATCTGATTTATTAGGCCACAAAGAATGTTTCAATTAATACCACAAAGTAGGGAACAAATCAAATCATTTGTAATGTAATCATCACTTTCACGAAGAACTCTTGGGTCAAAGAGGAAACAAAGACAAGAATCAGAAAATAATAGCAAAGAAGTGAAAAGAGAGAGAGGAAGGGGAAAGGTTGGTGAGTGAGGGGATGGAGTAAGCCTGAAATTTCCCTGGCCTTCACTCACCCTAGTAGAATGTCAGCAGTCAGCAGCTCCAGCCAAACGTAGGAAATTGAATATACATAAACCGGATAAAGTGATGATAACATTTCTGAAATACATTTTGAAAACTTACAGAGAGAAAAACAGGAAGCCCAAGAAGGGGTCAAAGAGTGAGAGAGATATTAGACAAATACTGAGAGAAGAATAGAAAGACAGGTGCAGAAGACATCAAAGAGCAAAAAGCGGTCCAATTTCCTACCTACAAGGACGTCATCTGTATTATTCCTCCCCACATGCATAGCTACCTGCAAAAGTTGTGACTTTAACTCATATGTCAACTGATACAGGTGTTAACAATGTGAAGAGGTAGAGTGTCATTCTGAAGTGTATTTTCATCTTTTTTATGAGAAAAACAAAATGTTGCACCATGATGATATTAACAGTCCATCAGACACAGGACTAGTGCAATTTGATTAAATATAGGGGAAACAAAGGAAAGCTTATGTCTTTATTAGCCTTGAAACCACTAGTAAAACAGAATCCAATGGAGAGAAAAGACATCAGAGACTGTTCATTCTCTGTCCCTTTCATGGCATCTAGACATAGGAAACCTGGGTCATTCCTAGTAAAACACGGAGAAAGTCTAGGTATTTCACAAACCAAAATGATATTTACATAGAAATTCTGTTTCTGCAGATAGGACACTGACGTTTAGAGCTTCTCTATAGGGATATTATCAATGATCATCCTCAGCTTGGACAAATTAGCAGATGTATGACTCTGTAGGAAAAAGTTTTGTATAGTCTCTTAGCTCTGCCCTCTTGCCAAAGAACTGCGTCTCTGAGGAATACCACTTTTCCCACATGACTAGTAACAGCATGGCAGGAATGAGTGGATCCAGGACAACAGACGTCGATTGAGATCCCTCCCCTTTACTTATGTCCTGGTAATGCAGGAAGAGAAGAGGTGTGGGGAGAGTTCTAATGTGAGTTCCTGATGGGAGGTGTGTAAGAAAGGAGAAGGGAAGTAGGACTGAAGGAAGATAGCTTGTTTTATTGCTCCACCTATAAAGGAAAATAGGCCAATGGAAAGAGACAGAGTAATTTAGAGGGGCTGAGGGAATGGTGGACACAGGCAGAATAGGAGAAAATGAATTTGGAGTACATTGGTTTAACCACATGAAGCTTAAATAGATATCTTTCATCATGATCACTGAAAGTAAAAATAAATAGGCTTAAAAGAGGAAAAAGAAGAAAAGATACTTACTGTAAATAATACATATCTTGTTTAGGATGGTATTGAAACTCTTTCTAAAAAAAATTCTGGATCTAGTTGAAATGAATAAAGTGAGAGAAAGCCACCTATAATCATGTCCCCATCCCTGTATAGACTGGGCTTCCTTCTTGAAAAGCAGATGGAATTATCTAAACTGCACACTGAGAATGGAAATTTCATGGCCAGAGAGAGAAAAATCAGAGAGATCATCACAGAAACATCTCCACAAATTATAGCCCAACCCTAAGTCTGTGGCGAGAGAACGGGCAGAGATGGGAGGAAGTCAGCAGCCAGCCCTGTGCAGGGAAATGAAAACCAGTGCCTGACTGCCCCTCCTCTGAGGAAACACATTGGAACCAGTGTTTTGGGGCCATATCTAAGGCCAGGGAAAACATGAGTGCACAAAGTATATACAGACATTCAGACGTCTTAGAAGACAGATGTCCTTGTTGTCAATTAGGGAGGCGTCATCCCCTCCCCTCAGCCATTTAGGACTTGGGGACTATCTTTCTCCTGAGGCTGCACATCTGAGGCTCTGTGCTCAGGTGAAACCCACCAAAAAAGAATATGTTTGCATGTCGCTCACTCCAGCCCGAGGCCCTATGATTTTATCACAGCCCCTGGAGAGCATCCCCAAGGACCACCCTCTTCTGAAGCAAAACATCCTTTCAACTGTGTCAGTATGCCAAGTTGAAACCATTATTGATAGAGCTTTTATTTCTGTATCGGGGATTTACTGAGATAATCCCAACATCATGCTCCCCAAATACCCAGGTAGAAGGACCCTGCTGGGGCTGTGCCTCCCCCACATATTCAGGGCCCGCAGCAATCATGACTGTGCCCTCTAAGGCCTCCAAAGGGCCCCTAACCTCCATGTGCTTTAGAATCATGGGCAGGACCATGTAAACCTGACTGAGGAAATGGCAGTCAGCTGTATATTATTCAGCCTTACAGAGGAAGGAAATTCTGACGCAGGCTACAACATGGGTAAACTTTGAGGATGTTATGCTGAGAAAAATAAGCCAGTCATAAAAGGACAACACCGTATGACCTCATTTATATGAGGTACCCATGGTAGTCAAATTCATAGATAAAGTAATATGGTAGTTGCCAGGGTCTTAAGTGAGGGGGGATGCGAGTTAGTGTTTAATGGGTCCAGAGCTTCAGTTGGGAATGGAAAAAGTTCTGAAGGATGGTTGTGATGGTTGCACAACAATGGGAATGTAGTTAATGCCACAGAACTGCACACCTAAAAATGATTGTTAGTAACTTTTTAAAAAATTTTTTTGCATGAGGAAGATTTGCCCTGAGCTAACATCTGTGCCAATCTTCCTCCACTTTGTATGTGGGATGCCTGCACAGCATAGCTGATGAGTGGAGTAGTTCCACACCTGGGATCTGAACCCACAAACCCAGGCCACCAAAAGGGAGAGTGTAGAACTTTAACCACTCAGCCACAGTTCCCACCCCCTAAGATAGCAAGTTTATGTTATACACATTTTATCACAAATTGAAAAAAAATAACTAACTAATTTAAAAAAGAGCTTATGTTTGAACACTGGTCTAAACAGAAGAGCAAACTTCTTATCTCACATTATAGAGTGAACTGTGTCCACCTCAAATTCTTATGTTGAATTCTTAATCCCCAGTGTGACTGTATTTGGAGACAGGCCTTTACGGAGGTAATTAAGGTTAAACGAGGTCTTAAAGGTAGGGTTGTAATCCCATAGGACTGGTGTCATTCTAAGAAAAGGAAGAGACACCAGAGCTCTCTCTCCCTGCAGGTGCACAGAAGGAAGGCCCTGTGAGCACACAGTGAGAAGATGGCCATCTATAAGCCAAGAGAAGAGCCCTCAGAATGAAACCAATCCTCAAAAATTGTGAGAAAATAAACTTATGTTGTTTAGATCACCTAGTCTCTGGTATTTTGTTATGGCAGTCTGAGCTGAATAATTTGACTCATATGGGCACATTCCTTGTTAGCATTCTCTTATGGAGAGCATCTTTCCAAGATGAAATTAAAGGTAACTGAATTCTCTCTTCATTGCTTAAAAATCACAATATATATCTGGGAAATAACAAATTGTGGAAAAGCAAGGTGAAATACCCCAGGGGAAGGGGGTCCAGCAATTCTCACGACTCAAGATATATCCTAACTGCCCAGCTTGTTGATTTATGTGCCTGGGGAATCTGAAGAATAAGGCCATCTGGATCTCTGGACTTGGTGCTGGTTCCTTGGAACTCCCCCTTAGAGCCCAGCCATGGTGGAGTCTGAGCCCAGCCACCTGAAGGGGCCATCTGGGAGTGGCCACCAAGTCAACAGCCCCAGCTGAGCTCCAGCCATGTGAGTGTGCCATCTTGGATGTTCAGTCCAGTTCAGCCTTGTGATAGCACAGCCTGCACACCATCTGATGGCATCTCTATGAAAGGCTCCAAACAAGACCTGCCCGAAAAAGCCCTTCCTAAACTCCTGACCCACAAAATATTTTCCAAAATAAAATGGTTGTTGTAAGTTGCTGAGTTTGGGGTTAATTTGTTAAGTAGCAAAAGATAAATGGAACAACCACGCAAAAGAGACACACATCTGACTGAGCCAAGGGAACTGGTGGAGAACCACATGGGAAATTGGAGGAAGCAACAAAGCTTTAAGTTATAGTGGATCACTGGAAGCAGCAGTGAGGTTGTGGGTCAGATGACAAGGAGTGCCGAGGTCTAAGCAGTCGTGATCTTTGGAGTCATATGGTTCAGGAAAAAGGAGAAGGGCAGGGTACTGACTTTATTGAGGACCTATTACGTGCTGGATTGGTGTGACACCAAGCCTTTGTGTTTTCACAATATATCTTTCAATAGGGCGCATTTTGGCTATAGGCTGTGGTAGCCAGTTTTCAAAAGCACCCCAAATGATTCTCTCCTGCTGGCATTCACACCCTTTTGTAGTCTCTTCCCACATGAATTGGGCTAACCTGTGAAGCCACTAGGATATTGTGGACATGACGGTGTCTGATTTCTGCTTCCTCCTATTTCCCTCAGTTCATGTTTCTCTTCTGGGTCCTATACATCTTACTCTACATGAAGTGAAAGAGAGATGTTCCAATTATCTATTGTGGCATAACAGACTATGCCAAAAAAGTGGGCAATATTGATTCTTTATGTTACCCATGAATCTGGGGTTGACTGGGCTCAGCTGGGCAGCTCTTTCTTGGGGTCTCTCGTGTGGTTGCAGACAGGCTGAAGCTGGGGTCATCCTGAAGTTTCTCTTCACGTGTCTGGGTTGAAAAGAGTCAAACAGGTGGAGTCTAGAATGCCTGCATCTCCTCAGACATTTCTGTCTTTCTAGATAGATACACAGATGATGATGATGAGAGAGAGAGAGGACAGAGAGGGAGGATGAATGTAGATAGATGATAGATAACCTGGTAGATGTAGACAGATGATTGAGAGATGTAGACAGATATATAGATAGATAGATGATAGAATGACAGATGCATACCTACAGTCTTACTTACACTGTTACATTTTCTAGGAGTTATTGCATCTTCCAACAGGATTCCATGGAGAGAACAATTCCTGGCCAGAAGAAGTGAATATGGAAGTTTGGACATCAAACCGAGGGTCTTCCACCCCGTGGATAATTATCTACTCTGAAGAAGCTCTCAGCGAGTCTGTCACAGATGAAGGAGTGAATCTCTGAATTGTCCAAGGTTGACTTAATATTTCCCTTGTCCTGCCTGAGTATCGTTGAGCATTGCAGGGATAAACTTTATCTGTTTTGGGCACTGCACAGCTTGAATATCACCAAGATACTTGTCAGAATTCTGGAGCAGAAAAGCAATTCTAAGGGAGGACAGTAGAGAGCCCACATGAACACAGTGGGAGCATTTCCCTAGAGTCACTGCAGTGCATCCCTCAAAGTTTGCCCAGGCTTAGTTGTGATGACAAAGCCACTCCTAGAATGGGATGTTTATATTGTTCTTAGGGAAATTATTAAATGGCATCAGCTATGACACCAGTGTTTTCATACTTAAACCTCCATGAAATATGTATGCAACTTTATTTTCTAAAATGGCAGATAAAGCTAGAGTTGATCATGCTGGAGCCCAAACTTCAAAATCAACATTGGCCTCCTGAAGACTGAGGATAATGTCTATGAAAATAATAGCTGACATTTATTAAGCTCTCAGTGCATGCTTCACGGTCTGCGTCCTAAACACTTTGCACATATCACCTGATTTCATCGTCACTTGAGATAGGTGCTGTGTTATCCCCCTATTTTGCAGATGGGGTCTCTGAAGCACTAAGTACAAAAGTACTAAGATGTTAAGTAACTTGTTTACGGTTGTATTGATAAGAAAGGTACCAGATCCCTTTCATTTGGCTGTGCATCCATTGCCAAGTTGCTGGAAGCATTGGCTATTACTAGCTCACAGTTGCCCCATTCTCAGGAGAACCATCCATGGCCAAACTAAAGCCCTTTCACCTGGGAGTTTGTGCCTCCTGGAGGGTGGGAGACCAGTCTATGATTGAATGATGGGGTACAAAAGGATGGTCCCTGCCTAAAATTAGGATCCACTCTGTAATACAATTCTGGCTCCAGAGCTCCCAATGGGATCAGGTTCCACTGAGACCACATCTTCACTCAAGTTTTCCTCCTTCCCTACTCAGCTCTCCTCACTCCCTTCTCCTGAAAACAGTCTCTCAGTAAACCGTTTGCACCAGAACCCACATCTCAGGCTCTGCTTTTAGAAAACCTGAGCTAAAACAGTGGCTAAATGGCTAACCCTGAGCTAATTTGTACACAGTGGCACTAAACTGAGAGGCATACAGGTGCTGAAATTCAGCGCAAACCCTGTGGGGAAAGCTATGCAATGAGTGTGCCTTGTCCTCATTGTCCCAAAGCCACTGATGGTCTACACTCACTCCTGGACTGAGGTAGGATTCAAAAACCAGGAGTTCCAGTTTCAGAGCCCCTCATCTCTCAATCACTGTGTTGTGCTGCCTCCTTATATTAAAATAATACAAGTAAGACTAAGGTGAGAGAGGAGAAGAGCTGTATAAGTGAAAAGGTGCCTTTGTGACATCCCTCACTCCCTGAAAACAATTACAAACTTACAGAAAATCAGTTCAAAGAACTATTTCCTGAACCATCTCAGAGTAAATTGCTGACCTGATACTTTATAACCTCCTGTATTTCCTACAAACAAGGATATTCTCCTACATAACCTCAAAATGACCTTCAAAGTCAGGAAGTTCACACTGCTACATTACTTCCATCTAATCCTCTGACCCCATTGAATCCCCCCAGTTGTCACAATAGTGTCTTCATAGCAGAAGGACTCAGCCACCGTTTTGTGTTTAAAAGTCACTTCTCTTGAGTCTCCTTCAGTCTGGAACACTTCCTCAGTCTTTGGCTATCATGACCTTGACTCTTGAAGATTACATCTCAGTCAGAGAGGAGGAGTAGAACATTCCTCAGTTTGTTTTTGTCTGACTGTTTCAGGATTTCTTTCAGCATTACCTTCTTGGAAGGACTGTCACAGAGGTGACACTGGGTTCTCACTGCATCCTGTCAGGCGATGCTCAATCAATTCACCCTGTTCCTGGTGATGCTCTCTCGCATCACTTGATTAAGGGGCTGTCTGCCAGGTCTCTCCACTGTGAAGCTACCATTTCTCTTTTGTAATTAATGGAAATTTTAAGCAGCAGCACATTGAAAGTGTGCAAATATCCTCATCAAATTGAAATTTATCAATTTATTTATATATATATCTGTATGTACTCATGTTTTCCTATTTAAAGCAATGGGTCATAATCTCTCACTATCATTCTTTATTATGATGATACAGTTGTTCCTGATTGGTCAGTGGAAGGCCGTCAGGCTGGTTTCTGTCTCCTGTTGACAATTTCCCATCAGTGTTTAGTATCCTCTTGCTTTCCAGCATAATAAGATGTTTCAGGCTTTTCTTGTACTTTCCCAGTCCCAGCCTTAGAATCAGCCATTTCTCCAAGAAGCCCTAGTTCCTTTTAGTGGAAAATGACATAGATTATGTAAGTCAAGATCTGAGCAGGAAGTGTGTTTATTGCTATTTGGGTCTCACTATTTCTAAGTCCTATCAGTGGAGAGAACTAAGAAATGTGTTTTTATAACTACACACACACACACACATACACACATCTATCTATCTATCTATCTATCTATCTATCTATCTATCTATCTAATCTATCTATAAAGAAAATTCTGAATTTACATCAATACATTTAATTGCAATCTGACCCCACAGGGTTCACTGGATTTCTCTCTTTCTGAATCAGTGACTCCCTTCTCCAACAGTGATAAATATGGCTCCCATCATCCTCAGTATATTCACTTATTTGATCAATCCCCTTTTATGTGGCCAATCCCCCTCCATCTCTTTCCACTCAGGGATGCTCTCCTCATCCTAAGTGGGTTCTCTATACTCTATTTAGGCTCCGGTTGTCTTGCTAGGCCACCCTCTGCATGGATCCCCTTCTCACCTTGATTGCTCTCCGATGCGCATGCCAGGCTGCCCCTCCAAGTGCACACCCTCTCCACCATAACTTGTCTCTGACTTGGAGCCATAGCTTCCCTTCTCTACCCATGCAACTCAATATGTGGCTGCCACCTTATTGTGCCCCACCTACTGGCATTGGGAGTGAATTGTCCAGGAAGGGAAAAGGAGGGACAGGAAGAGGAGGAGAGGGAAGGGGAAGGAAGAGGCAGAAAAAGAAAAGGAAGAACCAGGGCAACTTCTGATACCAATAGAAGCTGACAAATGCTTTTAGACTTTCTGCCTGTCAATTGATCTATCAACCATTTAAAAAAATTATTTTATTGAGGGCATATTGTTTTGCAACACTGTATAAATTTCAGGTGTACAGTATTCTATTTCAGCTTCTGTATATACTGCATTGGCTTCACCACAAATAATCTAGTTTTTGTGTGTCACCGTACATATGTGCCCCTTTTGCTCTCCCTCTGTGCCCTTCCCCTCTGGTAACCACCAATCTGTTCTCCTTATCTATGTGTTTGTTTTTATGGTTTATCTTCCACATATGAGTAAAATCATACAGTATTTGTCCCTCTCTATCTGACTTACTTCCCTTAGCATGATAGCCTCAAAGTCCATCCATGTTGTTGCAAATGGCATGATTTTGTCTTTTTTAATGGCTGAGTAGTATTCCATTGTAAATACCATGTTTTTACTATTAAATTATTTTATTGAGATCATATGGGTTTTTAGCAAAGGGTAAACAAGATAAGCTCAGTAAAGTAAGACATTTTAGCATCTGAGTTGAGATAGAGAAAGAATAGCTCAATATATCCTTATAATGGAGAGGAAGAACAGGGCATGAGAATGAGATGGGAGTAAATAAGGAGATATATGGATACGCCATTTTCTTCTTTTTTTTTTTTTAAAGATTGGCACCTGAGCTAACAACTGTTGCTAATCTTCTTTTTTTTTCTGCTTTTTCTCCCCAAATCCTCCCAGTATATAGTTGTATATTTTAGTCCTGGGTCCTTCTAGTTGTGGCACGTGGGATGCTGCCTCAACATGGCCTGATGAGTGGCGCCATGTCGGTGCCCAGGATCCGAACCAGCAAAACCCTGGACTGCTGAAGCAGAGTGCATAAACTTAACCGCTTGGCCATGGGGCCGGTCCCTCTTCTTTTATTTCTGTACCTGAAATCTTTTTACATGTTATATTAATGTAATCTATAAAATTGAAGTATGACTAGCAGCTAGAGTGAGAAATGCTAGTGGTAATTTCCTGCCTCCATTCTTTGACTTCTCTTCTATGATGTGGCGCATGGGGAAACCCTCAGAAGGGTCCTGTGGGTAAAAGAGAGTACATCTTTCTCAGACCGACTTCTCAAAAGGGTTTGATAGAAAGGAGCTAGAGAGAACTTGGTTCCAAGATGAAAAACAAGCCAGGGAGTGTAGGAACTGTTTCTCTTCACTTTGACCATTAGAGAAGATATTCCCATGTTGTCTTCTGAGCCATGCTCATTGAAATAACTCATTCTCCTGACCCCTACAAACTAACTCTAAGAAAGCCCTTTGGGAATGTTTATCTCAATGCATACAAGAAATGTAATTGGCATCTTGAGTAATGGTTTTCAGAAGAGATTCAGGATGTGTCCTCTGGGTTGGAATGTCTGATGCCATATATTTAGTGTTTTCAATTTGCTTCAGCCAACATTATAGGTCCTCTGGGTTAGGAGCTGTTTCACTTCTCAAAGATGGTGCTCCTCCTCCCTCATGCTTGGCACAGTCCATGCCATGTCTCATCCCTACTTAGGAAACATTCATGCAGTCAGAAAGGGGCTTATTCTAAAAAGACCAGTGCTAAAGACAAATTCTGATTTTATTAAGTAGGAAAGGAGGCGTGAAGCTAAGAAGAGAGTGCCTTGAGTGATCCCAGATAGCAGAAAATAGAAAACATATTTTCTTTTGACTCTGGACTCATTGATGATGAAGCTGGTATTAAATGTAGCTTCTTAATCAGGTAACATTAATGGAAATTCTTATTGCTCAAACTCAAATTGTCATTTTGGGATAGAGATGCACCTGAAATATAATTTAGAGGAAGAAGAAGCATATCATGATTCAAGGCCCAACTAGTAGAGGTTAAAGAAATTCAGTTAGTTAGTCTATCCTTATGTGTGCTGATGGAGTTCAAAATCTGAGCACACATTGCAAGAGCATTACAGAATTACATGTTCTGTTGCTTCTGATGACTTGCTGTCGCTAGGATAATTAGCGTAAACAGTTATGACTGTTTAAGACAATATCCTCTATGCCATTCTATTAGTAAATGGAGATTTCCAGGTTAGAGAAGGAAGTCTGATGAGCACCTCAGAAAAGACTTGTTTGGATGCTAAGTAGCCAATGTGTGAGACCATGTGGACGTATCCTGCCATCTCCATTTCACTTCTATACACATTTCTGCAGAGGAAATTCCAGGTAAGGTAATGTTGGGGCTTGAGGTATCCAGGAAACCTTTTTTAGAAACTAAGGCATTCTCTGGCATTATCAGGTTATGTCCCCATCCCTTGAAGCAGAGGGTGATACTGGTCAGTCCATGAGGAAAACTGCCTCAGAAGGCAGAGGGAAAAAGTAAGCTGTGAACCACAAATCAGAATGGGAAATTATTAGGAAAGTTGCCTGGGGGAGGAAGAGAGAGGACATGCATCAGATGATGGAAAACATATGCTACAGAGATTTACAGAGAAAGATGAAAACTAATGAGGAAAGAGATAGGAAGATATATGAATATTTTAGTAAAAAGGCAATGTGTGGACATCTTGTTGGAGTTGGACTGATAAGGGGGAACATGGGAAAGTTGGGCCCTCAGTCAACAAGAAGCTGAGTTTGAAATAACAGAGTGAGATGACAGCTAAAATGATGATCCTAGGCTGCATTGATATAGTGAGAGATAATACATGTGACCTCTTTCTCACTGGTCAAATTATACTTTGAAGAATACATTCAGTTCTGAGTTCTTCACTTTAAATTGTAGGTAGATATTGTCAAATTCCTGAAGATCTAGGGAGATGTTTATGAGGAAAAACACAAAGAGGGATACACTGGGTATTTTGAGGATAAGTTTGGATTACTTTTGTAAGTTGGACTTCACCATGGAAGTCAGGGTCTCATTCTTATCAGCATTCATAGGAGAATTAGGTAAAGGACTGACTGGGAAATTTGGCTGATTAAAAGTGATAATCCTAGTTTTATCAGCCTGATTCATAATTTGAAGTCTCTCATGTCTACCAGGACATATTTCTTGTTTATTTTTAGGTACACAAATATAATATCTTTGTTATGTGTCAACTTGGCATCCATACACATTTCTATATACTTAATCTTCAAATGATGACAATACTGAGTTATCCTTACATCTAACATGATAAATTTGTCAATGTACGCTCAAAAACCTGTTCAGCTTTTCCACAGAAGAGGATATAAAAGACACCAACCCTTCCCAATAAGAGGATACAAAATCACTTTTTTGTCTTTGAGTAAAATTCATTCTAGTCCTACTCTTGATTCATACTTCCCCTTTTATGGCCTATAACTTAAATACTGAGATATGAACCTAATTAAATTAACAAAGCTTATGATAGAAAAGGGGGTGATGGAGGAGAAGAACACACAAATATTTACTTAATATATGTATGTACAAAATATTCTTATCAAAGCAAGAAAGAAATGCCTATTACTATTACAGTTTTTATTTCTGCAGCTGTTCACATGGGCATGGATGGTGTTTATAACTGTCTTCCTTTACTATCAATTCCACATTCCCTTTGTCTGCAGTTGGTCATGTTTCTTCAGTGGGATGAAACAAACCTTCACTCTTGAAAGATTTGGGTCATTAGAAATCCTGTCTGAAATGGGTTGTTGTAATTTTCCACTGACTTTCATCACAGACATTTGTGCACAGACAGGCACCCTGGAAAGTCTCCTGCATTGCAGACATGCTCTCCTTTATCCCCACGGTGTAGTAGCAACTCATTTTTTCCTTGTTAATCAGGATCAGTCACATCAGCCACTATTTAGAAACTCCTTAACTTCTTCATTCAGTGATATGAGGAATTCAAAGTGGTAGGGTGGCAGTCTCAATTCTCAGTAAGTGAAATCATTATTGTGTCACCTGATGGAAGAATCCCTCCATTTGGACATAAGACTTCTAAACCAGCAGAGCCTAAAAGTGCAGACAGGGGATGCAAAAATTTTGTTGGTGGATCATAGTTATAGACGTTATAGTGAGAGATATCACTGTCATCTCCACCTCTTGATTCCTGGTCCCATGAAGACTTATGATGGAAAAACTAGCACCATAAATTAGATGCAAATTTAGAGTATTTACCACAACCTGGAGGACACTGCCCCAGCAATATGAGGAGTTGCCAACTAGCTTTGCTGTAACTGAGTCTTCAAAAACCTTTTCCACTGTTATATCAAACCAGTTGTCTCAGGATGATTGAGAATACGGAAAGACCAGTGGATTCCATGAGTATGGGCCCATTCCCACACTTCATTTGCTGTGAAATGAGTTCCTTAGTTAGAAGCAAAGCTTCATGGAATATAATTATAGTGAGGAAAGCATTCTGTAAGTCCACCAGTAGTAGTTTTGGCAGCAGCACTGTAGGCAAGGAAAGCAAATCCATATCCAGAGAAAGAGTCTATTCCAGTAAGAAAAAAGCACTATCCTTTCCATGATGAAAGCTATGCAATGTAATCAATCTACCACCACGTAGCTGACTGTTCCCCTGGGCAATGATGCCATATCAACGACTCAGCATTGGTGTCAGCTGTTGGGAGACTGAGATGCAGCAGTGGCTGTAGATAGATTGGCCTTGGTGAGTGGAAGTCCATGTTGCTGAGCCCATGTATAGCCTCCATCCTTGCTTCTATAGCCACTTTGTTTGTGAGTCCATTGGCATGAAGAGGAGTGAGTGAGAAACACTACCTGACATCCATAGAATTGATTAGCACTTGGAATGGATGGCTCATTCTGTGGACAATAGTAATGGATATTTCTTCCATGTTTTTATACAAATATTTGGTATGTTTTGGTTTTATGCAGGATAGTTATATCATGTTAGGTAGAAGGATGATTTTGTTGTGTTTATTTTGGGATTAAGTTTGGCTTAAGGAGATATGTATGTGAGCCAAATTGACAGGGGATGGATCCTGGTGATGTTTAATGGGTCAACTTGGCTAGGATGAACTACATTTCCCAAGTTTCCCATTTATGTGTGTTTCTGGTTAAGGTGGGCCACAGGAAAGATTCCCAGGGAGATTTAGAGGCAGAATGGAAGCAGCTGTTTTCTGCTTTACTGATGTTTTTCTGAACAGCTGACCTTATGTCAATGTTGTGAAGCAGCAGCTGGGACTGTAATCACTCTACCTTCCCCAGGATCCTCCTTTAGCTTCTGTGACATCTGGGCCAAGTGTGTGTGTTTAGCCTCATGAAGAAGGACCTCAGCTTCTGCACAATAACCATACCACCAATTCCAGAGGCAACAAGAACTGACATGGGTTTCAGTCCACCTCGTGAGATTGCAGCTCATGATTGTGGGTTCCAGCCTGCCCTTGATTTACCACATTTTATACACATCCTCCCTTCCTGACTGTGTGCCCCAAGAACTTCAAGTTCCAGCATGAGACACAAAGGTGACAGCCTTAAATAGATTGTATAGCCAGTTTTCACAATCGAATAAGGCCAAATTCCTGTACAATCCATTAAATGTATATGTATATGTATATGTGCATATAAATTTCTTAGTGGTTCAGCTTCTCTGCTTCAACTCTGACAGATACAATAAACACAAAAGTATATATGTATATTTTATGCATATATAATGTATATAAAATTTATTGTGTGTATATATATACATATTGTGTATACATATATATATACACACACATATGTATACTTTTATAAATATATTTCTTCCTTAATGAGGAGAAACTCTTGTTTTGAAGCTTGGTACTTACGAGAGCCTAGGTGTTCTGGAATTTCAGAGTGATCATGTTTGTGAAGAGAGATTTGAAATTCTCTCTGTTTTAAAAAGATTATTTTAGTTATTCGAGCGTTGAATAATTAGAAATAGAAAAAAAATTTCTGCAAAAATTCTTTTGTTGATCAAAAGGTCTTAGTGTCAGGTATGCTGAGCTCCAGTTTTCTGATATCACACTTCATCTTCACTTCCCATTTCCCCAGTGACTGAGAACGGGGAGATGTGGCAGAGGAATCAGACCTCTCTGGCAGACTTCATCCTTGAAGGGCTCTTTGATGATTCCCTTGCCCAACGTTTTCTTTTCATCTTGATCATGGTGGTCTTCCTGAATGCAGTGAGTGGCAACACCCTCACCATTCTCCTCATCTGTGCTGATCCCCGGCTTCGTACACCCATGTACTTCCTGCTCAGCCAGCTCTCCCTCATGGATCTGATGTATGTCTCCACAACCATCCCCAAGATGGCTACCAACTACCTATCTGGCAAGAAGTCCATCACCTTTGTGGGCTGTGCCACCCAGCACTTCTTCTATTTGTCTTTGGGTGGTGCTGAGTGTCTTCTCCTAGCTCTCATGTCCTATGACCGCTATGTTGCCATCTGTCATCCACTACATTATACTGTTCTCATGAACAGAAAGGTGGGACTGATGATGGCTGCCATATCATGGTTGGGAGCATCCATAAATTCCCTAATTCACACAGTGATCTTGATGCACTTCCATTTCTGTGGTCCTCAAAATATCCGCCACTTCTACTGTGAGTTTCCAGCTCTTGTGAAGTTGGTATGTGAAGATATCACTGTTTACGAGACCACAGTGTTCATCAGCAGTGTCCTACTTATCCTCCTCCCCATCTTCATGGTTTCTATATCCTATGCCTTCATCCTCCACAGTGTCATTCAGATGCATTCAGCTGGGAGTAAGAGAAATGCCTTTGCCACTTGTAGCTCTCACCTCACTGTGGTTTCCCTGTTTTTTGGTGCCTGCATCTTCTCTTATATGAGGCCCAGGTCCAAGCGCACCCCATTGCAAGACAAAGTTGCATCTGTGTTCTATAGCATCATTACTCCCACACTGAATCCTTTGATTTATACTCTCCGGAATAAGGATGTAGCTAAGGTTCTAAGGAGAGTGTTAGGGAGAGATATCACTTGAAGACAGCAATTGTGGTTTCCCTGAATATGAAGGTGGAATGGGATAATATCCTAAATTTTATCTGGATAAATTCCTAAGAGTTATCAAGGGTCCAGATCCCTGATGACTACTGCAAAAATGAAGTGGTCAACACACAATTCTAGTATTCTAACTTGGTCTCAGGCATCTAAGCACCGTAGAACACTATCTTGGTCCAATTGGGCTAATATAACAGAACCTACCATAGACTTGGAGGCTTAAACAAAAACATTTATTACTCACAGTTCAGGAGACTGAGAAGTACAAGATCAAGTCTTGAAAGTGCCAGAGATTCTCTCATTTCCTTTTGATCTCATTTTAAATGTACCATGTCTAAACATGTTCATGACTACCCTATCCAAAGCACCACTCTCCATTTCCTGTCCTCTGCTTCTACTTTGTAATACTACTTTGCATGATGCTGCACAATAGTATGTTATATATTATATTATATTTATTGTCTGTTTTACCAGAATGTAAACTCCCGAAGTGCAAGGACTTTACTTTGTTTGCTATTATCTCACCAGAGCAAAGAAAAGAGCCTGGCATGAAATAAATGCTCAATAACTATTTGTTGCATGGATTAATAAACGAAAGGGACCTAGATTGTTTTCCTAACCCAGAAAACATTAATGATATTTAATTCAGAGATGGTAGGAGATTATAAAAACGAATAATATAGTGGATAGCTTGGTAAGACTCATTTGTCTCAGATAGCCAGATATTAATCCCATGCAAATGCAGAGGGCTGACATCTCAGTGAAGTTTCCTGGGTTCCAGTGGTCTGAGGGATGCTAAAGTGAGGGACAAATTTCTATATCTTGCTTCCCCTACTACTTAAAAAATGTCATGAATTCCTGGGACCATCTTCAGAAGAATAATACTTAGGGGTTGAGAGCAATGTTGTGCTCTCTTTGACTAGTAAGCATTTTCCCTTTGAGAAATAGCTTTTCTGGATTCTGTAATAAGGTGAGTATCCCATTGTGTGGGGTGTCATCTTCCCAACCTAGCCTTATGGTTGGATTTATCCTGTAACACTCCAATATCAAGTAGAATTAATGTTTATAGAAACTGTGCCCGGGTTGTTTTTGAAGGCAGAAGGGTGTTGCATTAACAGCTAACTCACAATCCCAATTAGAGACAGGTGGTTGTTCCTCTGCTACGTCTCTCTCTACACACACAACTATGGCCCTGTCAGGAAGCCTATAAGATTGTTTTAGAAGGCAACTTTATGGATGGTTATTTGTGTAATGGAAGCATCTGCCAAATGTAACTAATACAGTGTTATGTGGGTTCCCCTTGAAAAGAGATATAACACTATTATTCTAATAATTCTGTCTATATTCTGGATATTAACTCCTATCAGATAGATGGTTTATAAATATTTTATCTTATCCAACAGGTTGTCTTTTCATGTTGTTGATTGCGTCCTTTCATGAAGAAAGCTTTTTAAATTTTGACGCAATCCTATTTATCTATTTTTACATTTGTTTTCCGTGCTTTTTGTGTCATATCCAAGAAGTAATTGGCAAACCCAATGCCATGAAATTTCCCCTATGCTTTTTTCTACGAGTGCTATAGTTTTAGCTCTTACATCAGGTTTTTGATGCATTTTCAGTTAAGTTTTGTATCCAAATTGTGTAAGGTAAGGGCCTAACTTCATTCCATTTACAATGATAATAAAAAAGAATAAAATGCTTAAGAATTAACTTAACCAAGGAACTGATAGAGTTGTACATTGCAAACTATGAAACACTGCTGAAAGATATTAAAGAGACATAAACAAACTAAAATATATCCTGGGTTCATGGCTTCAAAGACTTACTGTTGTTAAAATGTCCATACTATACAAAATGACCTACAGATTCAATGCAGTGTCCATCAAAATCCCAGTGGCATTTTATTCAGAAATAGAAAAGCCTACGCTAAAATTAACATGGAAACAAGGAGCTTCAAATAGTCAAAACAATTCCGAAAAAATAAAAGTGTTGGACTCACACTTCCTGATTTCAAAACTTACCGTAAAGCTCCAGTACTCAAAATAATGTGGTCCTGGCCTAAAGACAGGTGATTGACCAAGGGAACTGAATATAGAGCCTAGAAATAAACTCTCATATATATGGTAAAGTGATTTTTAATAAGGGTCCCAAGTTCATTCAATAGAGATAGGACAGTTTTTTTTTTTCCAATAAATTGTGATGAGAAAATTGGATATGGCAAAAGAATGAATTTGGATGCTTATCTTAAACTATACATAAAAATTAACTGAAAATGTATCAAGAAGCTAAATGTAAGAGCTAAAACTATAAAACTCTTAGAAGAAATCATAGAGGAAAGGTTTATGTCATTGCATTTTCCTGATGATTTATTGGGCATGCCACAAGAACACAGGCAACAAAAGTAAAAATAGGTAAATTGGACTACATAAAAATCTAAAATGTCCTTTTCATCACAGGACATAATCATTTGAGTGAAAAGACTGCATGCAATGAGTTAAAATATTCATAAACCATCTATCTGATAAAGGGGTTAACATCCTGAATATGTAAAGAATGAGAGAGACTGCCTCTCAACAATAACAATAATGAAACTACCTGATTAAAAAATGGGCAAAGGACGTGAATAGACATTTCTCCAAACATGTTGTACAAATGGTCAACAAACACACGGGAACATGCTCAACATCATTAATCGTTAGGGATATGATTATGAAAAATCATGTCAAATTTGATTAAAGACTTGAAAGTAAGACCTGAAACCATAAAATTTTTGAAGAAAACATAGGGTGCAAACTCCTGGGCATTGGTCTTGACAATGAATTTTTGGATTTGATACCAAAAGCAACAAAAGCAAAAATAAACAGATGGGACTACATCAAACTAAAAAGCTTTTGAAAGGCAAAGAAAACCATCAACAAAATGAAAAGGAGACCTATAGAATGGGAGAAAATATTTGCAAATCATATACCTGATAAATGGTTAATATCCAAAATATATAAAGAAGTTATACAACTCAATAGCAAAAACTCCAAACAATCTGGTTAAAAGTGGGCAAATGATCTGAAAAGACATTTTTCTAAAAAAGACGTACTGGTGGTCAACAGGTACATGAAAAGATGCTCAAAATCACTAAGAATCAGGGAAATGCAAATCATAACCACAATGAGATACCACCTCATACCTGTCAGAATGGTAATTATTAAAAAGACAAGAAACAACAAGTGTTGGAGAGGATATAGAGACATAGAACCCTGTGCATGGCTGGTGGGAATATAAATTTGTACAGGCACTATTGAAAACAGAATGGAGATTCCTCAAAAAATTAAAAATATAACTACCTTGTGATCCAGCAATTCCACCCCTGGGCATATATCCAAAGGAAGTGAAACCACTATCTCGAAAAGCTATCTGTACCCCCATGTTCCTAGCAGCATTATTTACAATAGCCAAGACACAGAAACAAGTTCAGGACCCACCTATGGATGAATGGATAAAGAATATGTGGTGTATATATAGAATGGAATATCAGTCAGCCATAAAAAGGAAGGAAATTCTGACATTTGTGACAACATGGATGGATCTTGAGGGTATTATGCCAAGTGAAATAAGTCAGACAAAGAAAGACAAGTATTATATGATTTCATATATATGTGGAATCTAAAAAATTGAATTCAGAGATACAGAGAAGAGATTGGTGGTTGCCAGAGTTGGGGCCTGGGAGTAGGGGAAATGGGTGAAGGTGGTTAAAAGGTAAAAACTTCTAGTTGTGAGATGAATAAATTCTGGGGGTGTAATGTACACCATGGCGACTATAGTTAACAATACTGTATTGTACATTTGAAAATGGCTAAGAGAATAGATCATAAAAGTTCTTATAACAAGAAAATAATATGTAACTTTGTGAGGAGACGGATGTTAACTAAACTTATTGTGGCAATCATTTCACAATACATACATATATCAAATCATTGTGTTGTACACCTTGAACTAATACAGTGTTGAATGTCAGTTATATCCCAATAAAACAGGAAAAATAAATCTCACCTTTTAATAAAAACAAACGAACAAACACCACATTGAGTCACCACTTCATGTCCATTTTGAAGGCTATTATTAAAAAACAAAATATAAGTGTTGGTGAGGATATGAAGAATTTGGAATCCTTGTCCACTGTTGGTGGGAATGCACAATGGTACACCCATTATAGAAAACAGTTTGGTGTTTCCTCAAAAAATTAAAACTAGAATTACCATATGATACAACAATTCTATTTCTAGGTTTATACCCAAAAGAATCCAAAGCAGAATACCAAAAGGATTTTTGTACACCCCTGTTCATGGCAGCTTCATTCACAACAACCAAAAGTAGAAGCAACCCATGTGTCCGCTGATGAATGAATGGATAAACAAAATGTGGTACATGCCTACAATGCAATAGTATTCAGCCTTAAAAAGGAAGGAAATTCTGACACATGCAACAATGTGGATGAACCTTGAGGGCAATACTAAGTGAAATAAGCCACTCATGAAAAGACATGTACTCTATGATTCCACATATATGAGATACCTAATGCCGTCAAATTCACAGAGACAGAAAGTAGAATGTTTGTTGCCAATGGTTGGGGAAGGAGGGCTTGAGGTATTGTTTAATGGGGATGGAGTTTCAGTTTGGGAAGTTGGAAAGAGTTCTGGAGCCTGGTTCCACACAAAGTGAAGGTACTCAACAGTACTTAACCATACAATTAAAAATGGTTAAGATGGTAAATATTATATGTATTTGACCACACTTGTAAAATTTTTGTAAAAAACTTAGCTTGGGTTGAATACGGGGCACTATCATCAATAATGACATATTATTTTGGATGACAACTAGACTTCTGGAGGTGAACAGGAGGTAGTCTATACAGAAGTCAAAATATAATGATGTACACCTGAAATTTATATAATGTTATAAATCAATGTTATCTCATTAAAAGAATAAATAAAATTCATGTGAAAGTTCAAAAATGTGGTATGATCAAAAACTTACCACAAACATAAATTTTAATGGAAAAAAGTCTTTAGGCACATTCCCATGAAAGCCAAGAAAAGTAAAAGCTCACAATTAGCTATCAAGCATCATACTAGAGAATCTTGCCTACCCAATAAGAAAGAAATAGGATAAAGCTTGAGCAGAAAGAAACATTATGTTATATTACATACCTTGGAAGTCCAAGAGCATCATCTTACAAATAATTGGAACCAACAACTAACCTAAAGAAACATACAATGAACAATAAACTACTTATCAATCCAAATAACCAGTCAGAAAATATAATAAAACTGATAATAAAATGAAAATGCTAAGTTAGATGGAGATAAACCACATTCCTGAATTGGAAGATTTTATTGCAAAGAAGTCAGTTCTTAAATTAATCCTAAATTCAAAAATTTCCAGTCCAAATCTCTTAATATGTAATACGGAGTTTGCCAAAATAATTCCAAAACTCAAATAAAAGAGAAAATCTGTAAGAATAAACATAAGATAACTGAAAAAGTGCAACAATGCAGAACAGGTGCTATCAGCTGTCAGAACATGCTCTGAATTCCAGGATATTAAAACAGCATGATATTCATTCAAGGAAAGAATCAATGACAGAAGAGTGAGGCCAGAACACAGATTTATATACAGGAATTTAATACGTAATAACCATGGCATTTCAAATCAGCGGAAAAATGATGTGGGAACATTTTGGTATCCATGGCAAGATGTAGGGTGAGAAGTCTCTAAGGTATAGCTTAATTTTCAAGCTTTCTAAAAGTTTTATGAAATCATGAAGTAAAGCCTTAGAATATTTATTTTCCATGAGAGTTTGCTTTAACCCTTAATCCTGGCTGGGTGTTCCTATCTGGCTTTAGCAGAATATTATAGCGCTTGAGGGCAAAGATGCATCCTGGTAGCCCTGCACTGGAAGCCAGATGGAAAAGATCTCCACAGCCACCATAACCTTCTCTTGGTGCTGTTAGACACAGAGAGGAAGGTGATCCAGACACCACAGAACACCAACATCCTGAAGGTCAGGCACTTCACTTCACTAAAAGTATCAGGCATGCTCCTGGCCAAAAAAGCCAAGGTGAAGCTCACAAGGGCCAAGGAGCTCTAGTATCCTAAGAAAAGGTAGAACATAATGACAGAGCCCTTACTGCACACAATGACAAGAAGTGTACGCTCAGAATGTGCATCTACATCAACAAAAGGGGGAGAGGTTCCCAACCACCCTGCAACCCTGCATAGAAAGTCACTTGAATCTATGAGCAGTTGGGAATGATGGCAGTAGGTGCCCCTGATAGCAACCACTGCCTCATCTTTCTCCCTGGGTTTGTGAACTTGAACGCCAGAACAACAGTGATGGTTTTAGCCAAAATGGTGGAAACAGCCACAGTAAATAGGACTCCAAATGTCAATTATTGGAGGATGCAAGTGGCAGTGTTGGGATTTCCAATAAACAGTAAGGAGCAGAGGAAGCAAAAGGTGAGTGAGGCGAACTGCATGTAGCCTAGAGCACAGTAATTAGCTTTGACTATGGGAGTGTCCCTATACTTTACAGAAATCCCAAGAACAACATGTGTTTGGACAAACAGACAAAGGGCTCCACAAACAGGTACCAGCCCCATAGGATTGCACAGGCCAAGAAGGTTGCAACCTTTGAGAGGCAATGATCTCTATCACTGTTTGGGTATTGTCTGGAACTTCACACACTCCTTCATATCTGGCAAGAAAAGCATGGTGCCTTTTACTTGGGTTCAATGATTTTCATGAGCCCCCCAAAAACTCACATTTTGACCAAATTGCTGTAATTAGACTACAAATAAAGGAATGTTCTAGGGAGAAATATCCCAAGTTAATGGTGTCTATTTTTCTCTTGGTATATCAAAGGTCAAGGATCTTTAGTTTCACCTCTTTTGTTCGATTTCTGTATGCAAGGGAACAAGTTTTATCTTACAAACAAAAACTATATCAACCATATCACTTAAATATAGATAGAATAGGACATATCTTGGATTTGTTCACTCAATAGTGAGCATTTATTGACAACTTTCAGTGACCTAGACAATTCCCCAAGTTGCACATAGAGAGATGGTCAAGAGATGAAGTCTCATTTAACCTTCAAAATTACATTTCTGCTATCCAAATAATTGTACACCTATCTCCTATTCATTATCACTTCTACTATTTTTGTTCAGATTTGAACAACTTTTATTTTAACAAAATAACTCCTTAATGAGTCTTGCTGTCCTGTGTCTTGAATCTCTCTCATCTCTCATCCATTCAATCAAACCTATTAATGTTTCTATTATTTAAATCCTTTCATGTAATTTCCTTGCTTAAAATACAATAATTATTCTCATGTTCTTCTGGGGCAGTGATTCTCAAACATTAAGGCACATTAGAATCACCTGGAGGGCTTGTTAAAGCAGTTTGCTGGACCCCACCCTCAGAGTTCCTGATTCAGAAACTCAGGATTTACATTTCTAATAAGCTCCCAAGTGATGCTGATGCTGTTGGTACAGATACTACACTTTGAGAACCACCATTCTAGATGGAATCCAAACTCTTACCAATGCAAAAAAGGTCCATTATTATCCTGGTTCTACTACTTCTCCTGTAGCACCGTTTTTGAGAGGGATTGGGTAATGAGGATAAAAGAACAAATTTTAATGTGTTCCTTTAATGTGATACTCCAGGCAATTTGTTTGAAATATCACACACTATATCTCACTTAATTCTCCCACAATCTTTTGAGGCAGGTGGACAGTATCAACTTATTTTGCAGAAGAAAATAATTGAGGCTTGAAGAGCTTAAGTGACTCACCTGAGATCTTGGAGATAGTGAGGGCTGGGCTGGGATCCTGACTTAAGACACAGGTCAGACTAGGGTGAGGCAAATGAGACACCAGAGGTGCAAAATTTAAGGAAGCACTCACTTTCAGGTGCCAAGCCTGCCCTTGCATGACCCTGAGCATGAGTGCCTCCTTAAATTTTGTACTTCATGTGCCTCACCCTACCTTTCCCTAGTCCTGGCCCTACTCAAGAATGTCTGACTCCAAAGCCTGTGAACTTTCCATTACACACTTTTTGCTAACTTTAATGTTCATCACAACCTTTTCTCTTAAAAAGATGTCATTCTCTTAGAATGATAAGGTTTAGAGAAATTTCTGCATTTTTAAATTTGTCAAAAGGAATTTCTAAAAATTTAATTCCATAAATTTAATTTATCAATGAAATGTAAACTACACGCCAATCTGATTTAAAAAATCTAAATCCTTAAATAAAATATTAAAAAATATAATCAAGTACATTAAAGAAATGGCACACCACAGTCAATTAAGGCTTTTTAAGTGTTTCAAATGGAAAAAATTGAAAGAACATTCAACTTATAAGGAGGCAGAACTGAGTTCTAGATATTCCAAATATTGACATCAATTTTATACTGAATTATAATAAACAAAAACAGACAACAAAATTCCTGAAGCTTTTCTTCTTTTTTAATTTTATGATATAGTTCAAGCTGAGTAAAAATTATCTGTTTCCTGTAGGTTTGATGAAATTCTCATGTGACCCTATCAGGACCTAGTGCCTTTTCGGGTAGGTAGCCCTTTGATATCTTTCGACACTATCAAAATCATAAAATAAGTCTATCTTTAGTTCTCAAAATGCTCCATTATCCTCCTGCTTGTGCACATAACACATGCTTTCTCTTCTTCCTGGGGCATCATTTCTTCCCTTCTACACCTGACTAACTATAAACACCTGTCTCTAGACTGAGCTGGAAGCATCTCACCTGAGTAGCATTCCTTGCCTGTGTAAGGCTTATTGACTCCATATTTCTCCAATACATCCTACTCATACTTCTATAATCACTTTTTACACTTTATTGCAATTATCCTTTACTTAACTGTTTATATCATTAAGCTGGGGATGTTCAATGAAAATGTGGTTTATTTGAAAAAGAATATTTGGAGTTAGAACAGTATTGAAATTTTGGCTCTTCCACTTATTAAGGGTCTAATCTTATTAATCAATTTTGTTAATAAAAGTTACTAAAACCTCGGTAATCATGTAAAAGGATGACTGAATGCCCTTTCAGTGTCATACTGTAGCCCTGTATCACCAGCTAACCCAAGGCTTATTTATTTATTTAGAACAATGTATCTGTTTCATTTTATGATTTACTGTTTGATTAGGACCCAAACACTGTGCAGTTACATGTTAATCTGTAGGTTTCCGACCAGGAGAAAGATAAACCCATAGGACATTAACCATTTTTCTGTGTAACCTACAAATCTTATTCTAACATTCTTTGTTGATGTTTTGTTGTTAAACGTGCTTTTACTGATGAACTATATAAACTTCGTTCTCCCAAAAAGGGTTTGTGATTTTTGGAACCACTTTGATTATCTTATTGATTTTCACGTTAATTAATTAGTTGAATAAGTCTTTGATACAGGTTTGTTCTAAGTTTTTGAAAGTCACAGGCTTAACTTTTAAAAACTGATGCTCACAGTGAACTTAAATCACAGAAAAATGGTAATGATAGCATCTACCTCTGAAGTATTCTTATGGAAAAAATGAGTTTGTATGTACGTTCCTGTACCATAGTCTCTCAATAAATGGTATTTGTAGCATTACTTTCTCTTGACATGGTATATTGCATCTAATAGACTCTCAATATATATTGGTTGAATATTTATATTATTGAATACAAATACAGTTACTGTTGAATAACTAACTGACTGAATTATCAACAACGAGATGGGACAAAATAGTCACACCTTCATCTTCAATAAGCCTAAATTCCTAGGTGTTAATTGATACTAAAAAGCTGTGCTTCAGTCTATATTCCTAAATCTGAGCTATGTGATTTTTTACATAAACTTTTTATTTTAAGATAATTGTAGATTCATATGCAGTTAGAATTAATACAGAGAGATCCTGTGTACGCTTTATCCAGTCTCCTCCAACAGTAACATCTTGCAAAAGTCAAGTAAAATTTCACCACCAGGATATTGACACTGAGGTTCATTTATTATTGAGAACTTCCTATTTCTTTGATGAGGCTTTCTATTTTTTCATTTGTCTCAAGCATGTTCATAACTGCTCATTGGAGCATTTTTATGATAGTTGCTTTAAAATATTTATTAGATACTTCTGACATCTCTGAGATCTCGGTGTTATCGTCTGTTGGCTTTCTCTTTTCATCCAGTTTGAGATCTTCCTGGTTCTTGTTATAATGAGTGATTTTTGATGGAATCCAGAACATGTTTGGTATTGTGATATAAGACTCTGGATTTTATTTAAACTTCTGTTTTATCTGGCTTCCTCTGCGATTGTTCTGGCTGGAAAAAGTTGGGGGATGCTGACTTGTTACTGCCTAGGAAGTAGAATTCCAAATTTTTCACTCAGCCTCTGTTGACACAAGATGAGGGAAGATCTCCCCATTTCTTCTGTGTTGGGTAGGAGTTATGACTCCACATTAGGCCTCCATGACATCTCCCTGGTTAAGAGTGCCCCCTTACTGCTTCCCATGTGGCCCCCTGTAAATTTGAGGGGATGGTGTGGCCTTGTAACTACTAGGGCTATGGTGAAAGTCCTGACTGTCCACTTTCCCTCCTCTAAGATCAAACCAGTAGGGAGTAGGAGGGGTGCCTCATTGTTGCAGAGTTGGGGGTGGAAGTTTAGGAAGTAGAGGGCCTGGTTACTGACCAGTGATGAGCAACATCCTACCTGCCCACTTGACCTTCTCTGACACCACCCTGGCAGGTTGCCTTGTTGCAAGTGGAGGGGGTGGATGACCACATTCCCCACTTGGCCTTTCCTGGTGGGAATGGGCCACAGTTTTATTCTGTGATGTTTGACTGGATTAGAGCAGTTCTTGTCTAAAAGTTTTCTGGCTTTCTAGGCTGTCCCTTTCCTGACCCTTTGGCTAGAGAGAGCAGACTTTTTAGGGGGCATTTTAATGTTGTAAATTCCCATTGGCCTTTCCAGGTTGTTGTCTTCTTCAGATCCAAGTCCGGGAGATATAAAGCAAAAGAAAACCTAGGAAACTCACTACCATGTAATTTGTTGGTTCCCAAGGTCTTTACTAGTATGCTTTCTTCTCTCCACCTTCCAGCGTCGTCTTAGTTTTGTTATTATGTTCAGCATTTTAGCTGTACTTAGAGGAAGGAATAGTGAGAAGTATATCTCTACTCCGTCTTCCCTGATGTGGAAGTCCTCTGAGCACTAAGGTTTATGTTTATTCTGGGGAAGAGAAGCTTCAGGAAAATCTATTGTCTTTTAGTTTTTGTTTCTACTAACTGCTTAAGGACTCCTTATCCTAATGATATTTGGACATCTGACCAACATTGATCTTGGTTTTCTTCCATTTTTTCCTGGGTATTTTTAATATCTGAAAAACATTAAAATTGATCTGTGAAAGAGAAAATAGAAAAACGTGGTTGATATTGAGGTTGAAATTTGGTCTGAGAAGATAGAAACGTTTAATTAATTAGTCAAGGAAGCAGTATACTGTATTGGTTAAATGCATGGAGAGTGGAGCAAGATTATCAAATCTTAATTTGATTACACAGCTACCAGCAGAGTGACCTTGAGTAAGCTTCTGTTCCATCATTTCCTCATCTTTAAATGGGGATGCTATTCATATCTGCTTTACAGGATTATTGTTAAATGATTTATTGTGTGAAAAGCACTTGGAACTGTGTCTAGCATCTAACAAATACTATCCAATAGTTTGATATTGCCAATCCATTTGCCTGTTGATTTATTAAACATAATTATCAGCTGCATGTTCTGTTCCATATGTAAATATGTGTTTTTGTGTATTATCCCAGTTTTTTATTGTTAGAGTTTAAAAATACATTTTAATATCTGGGAATATAAGGCTCCCATATACCTAAATTCTCTTCCAATATTTTCTGCAAATCATTCTCTATATAAACTTGATTATATATTACATAAATGTCCACTTTTTCATTAATATTTCAATATGAAAGGCATTCAACTTACAAATAAACTTAGTACTTTTTGATATCTTTCAATTCTCACATTTTCTGTCAATAAATAATGCGAGCCCTTTGGTTATTCAAAAATTGTTTTATATTCATAATTAAATAATAGAAGTTTTCTGTATATCAGATTTGCACAGTTCTTGCAGTTTATTACTAAATATTTTAAATGCATTGCTTCATTATTGGAATATTTTTCTGATATTTATTTAATATGGTTATTACTTGTACATAGAAAAGTTACTGCTTTTGGGGTACATATTTGGAGACTGGACTTCTTACGAAATATTGGAAAAAATGGTAATTTTTGCTTTCTTTTTATTTTAAAATGAAAGCTAGACCTACGTTGAAGAAAGTTTAGCTTTATGATAACCTATAACATCTTAAATGGAAATTTTTCCCTAATTACTCTCCTATATAATTATTTTCCTTGAATTTATTTTTTGTAAAAATGTTATTTACAATAATTTGGTTCAAAAATGATGGTTCTTGCATTGTTATTTATAATTTCTTTATGCCTACTAATTATTTCTGAGTAGATTAAGACATTTACAATATTGTAATTCTTATTCTGTAAAATAAGTGTGTTATATGGACAATAGGGGGAATCTAGTATATAGAAACAAGGAAGGTCATTGAATATATTAGACAGAAATAAGAGGAGTTAACTAGTGAATTCAGAAGAAATTGTACTTTAGATTCAGATTTGTGGATACAGAGGGAGAAAAATGGCAGAACTTTGTAGCAGTCTATAAACTTTTGACACCAAATGTGTGAGAAGCCAAGAAATCTGATCAAGCAAACTAAAAGTCTCCTTTTCAGGGCGCGCGATCTACTGCAAGATGCTCTGTAAACGAGACCCCAACTTATGGCAATAGCATTCTAATGAGAGAAAAACAAGCACATGGAGCCTACACTAATTCGAAGTGAGCTATTCAGCAGCCAAGTTTGCAAAGAGTTTCTGCTGAAAGGATAACAGAAGAAAGACTTTGAGTTTAACTGAAAGGATAATTTGAGCCTTCTGTGTTCCTGAGAGCTCCTGGGTGCAGACCTAACTTAGTCAGTTACACTAGTAATAAACCCTATCCATGAGCATTCTCTATTTCACATTGTCATCACTGTTTATAAGCAAACTCCAAGATCCATGGACCTGGCAAATGAGGAAGTCTTCTCTTGAGGTATTCTGTGTAAATTTGCCAGGACTGAGCAAGCTAGTCCACTTACTGCTTTTATTACTCTTCCTGCTTTCACCAATTAACCAAGGGTGAGCCCACAAGAGGTTGTGAAGAAATAAAGGTATATTCTTTCATTCAACCAAGAGATATATACTTTATGTATCCATAAGTTTGTACTGTGGCTATGTACTCACTATGCATTTCTCCTTAAAGTTACCAAGACTTATATTACACAGTGTTACTATCTAAATGGAATATTTTTTATCATTTTATCTACTTGATTATTATTGAGAAAAGGAAAATATATTTTTGCATATGAATCTCCTACATGAGAGATTTTTATTTAGTCAGTTTTTTTGAGGAGAATTAGCCCTGAGCTAACCGCTGTCAATCCTCCTCTTTTTGCTGAGGAAGACTGGCCCTGAGCTAACATCCACGTCCATCTTCCTCTGCTTTATATGTAGGATGCCTACCACAGCATGGCGTGCCAAGCCATGCCCTGTCTGCACCCGGGATCCGAACCGGCAAACCCTAGGCCGCCAAAGTGGAACATGCACACTTAACTGCTACACCACTGGGCCGGCCCCGAGAGATTTTTAACTTCAAATTTTTGGAATTATACTGTTTCAGTTGACTTTTTGGAGTATTTTTGGTATAAAATAAAATATTTTAATCTCTTATGTTTTCCATTTCCATAAATGTCACCCTTTCTGTTTCATGAATTGTTGCAATATTCAGAATTCTGGCACAACGTTAAAGAACAAGAACAAAGTGAACATTCTATGTTGTCCACAAATTTGAGTGGTGGCTGGTGTATTCTGTTTTCCGTATTTTAATTAGAATGCCTCTTGGCAATTTCAAGATATTAGCTATGGTCTGAAAAGTCTTCAGAATCAGTCTATTTTCACTTTTTGTCATGGAGTCCCACCACTCCAGCCTAGACATGCTGTTCTCCAGGCACACTGAACTTTTTTTTCCAGGTCCCTGAATAGTGGAAGAAATGTGCCGTTTCAATTATTTCTGAAAAGGAATTCTTCCTTCTTCTATTCAGCTGATATAATTCTATTCATCTTTCAGAACTTGAAATAAAGCATTGAATCTTTTGGGGGAATTTTTCTGACATCCCAAAGTAACGTTAGATGCTCCCCCAAGTCTTTGTACTTACAGCACTTATATTGTGACTCCTATAACTTTCCTTGTGATCACTCGTCATGTTCATTTCCTCGCTCCCTGCCACTGAACTAGCAGAGCACAGGCATTAAAGAACAACCAGGGGTACTATAATGTATCCTGTATATGTATGTATAATATATGCCATGTATAATGTAGCACGTTGCACAGTGGCTGGCTCATAGCAGTAATACAGGATATTTTTTCATTTGTTAAATCACATAAATTATTTCTGAACACTTACTTTGTATCGTTAATGTTGCTGGGCACTTGAGAAATGAAGCTGAATAAGATGCACCCTTCAATGTGATCAAGGTTTGGTTGAAAGAAACGCATACAATAAAACCAAGATCCTCATAATTCCATGTATTAAGTTCCATGGTAGAAACAAACATAGGTCACTCTGGGACAATCCTTAAAAATATTTTCTTAAGAAGGTGATGCTAACAGTCAGAATCTGAGTAGGAATGAACCAGTTCGAAGAGAAGAATATCCTTTCATAGGGAAGATTATTAACTTTAATAGCAAAATCACGGAATAAATGAAAGAACAACTTTGAGATTTCAGTCCTATTTTAGATCTTTCCCATTTTGGGGACAAATAGAGATATGACTGAAAAGATGAGGAGGAAAATCCCTGCAGCTCTGTACCTGTGTCACTGGAAATCTCCTTCTCTGGGCAGAATGCACAGTCAAAGAAGCAGGCAGACTTTCCTCACTGGGGATTGCTTGGATCCAGGGCCACAGCTCTTGCTGCACACAGAGTGAGGAATCTGAAGAAGTCAGAGGAAAATCTTGTTAAAATCTGCAAATATGACCTAGTTTTGTGTAACCAGAGTGTTTCAGGGATAATCAACAAATTCCATTTAAAACAGGCCTCCCATTCATTCATTAGACTGGATGCTCTTAACTACTGTATGATGTTAATGATACCAAATTTTAGAATCATATACTTGGTTAGATGTATTTTTTTCATATCCATTAGGCATTAGGAAAGGAAAACAACTCAAGTTAGAGGGGAAACTAGACAATTACTCAAGTTGGAAGGGGCGAATGTGCTTCTCCTGTTGAACAGAAACAGGTCATGGAAATTCCCATGGCTGGGCTCTGTTCTAAAAATGTATAGGTCATAAACATCCAGGAATGAAACTGTTCGACAAAACTCTTTGAACCCAGTGGCCCAACCCAACAACTTGTCATATATGGAAAAATCTTGACAATGTGGAGCCTGTGGGACAAATTATCCTACTTTTACCTGAACGCCAAGTCCATCAGGAAAGTTCTAAAAGTTGAGACTATCATACTCTTTCACAAACATCCTTTTCTGATCCAAATATACCTTGTCCCAAGCACTGTTGTTAAACTGGATGCTCTTCAGAAAGGAATGGAGAGGGGAGAGATGTATTTGGGTTTTAGAAAGAATTCTGGATTTGGACAGAAGGGACCCTTTAGCTGTATGAATTTGAAAAATTTCCTTATCCCTTTGGAACTTCAAATTTAAAAGTAGTCACTTGTATCATAAAAATCAAATGAGGTAATACATATGAAAAAAACTTGATAAAAACTAAAATTTAAAATGATATTTAAATATCACATAATATACATATGATTATATATATTATACATATACATATTTATATTTTATGAAATAAATTTTGTAAATTAGCCACTATAGTTTTAGACCAAACAGACACACATCCTCATCAGTCACTTCCTTGAGGTGATGCTTGAGAACATGAGAACCAAAAGTATCTATGCACAAATTTCAGAAAATATTGACCACAGAGTCAAATTCAGACTCTCTCATTTGTCACTGGTAGCCTTTCAAAACCTCACTTTACTGTTTCGAAAAATGGAGATAAAAATGTTGCCTAAATTATTATGTAAGATAAATCAAACACATATACATATATATGACATGTATCATGCATATATATGCATAACATAAAATATTTAAGTTAGCTACTACAGTGCCAGACCTGACAAAGGCACTTCAAGAACTAGTGTTCTCTCTACTATCGTTTAAGACCATCATGAAAGAAGTCTATACTAACGATAATGAAAAAAAAAAGATGAGGTTGGCGGGACTCTGAGGCTCTTTGTGACTCCAAGAGTTCACTTTGGTAAATAACCTCTAAAATTCTGTCAGCACCATTGGCACATTTTTCTTAGTGATCATTTCTACCAAAACAAGTTGAAATTGAAAGCATCTAAGACTAGATCCCCTTCTGAGGCACTGAAGCTGGTAAAAAGTCTACTATATCTCTGAGGAAAGAACCTAAAACCCAATTTCCTATTGAAGTTCTGAAAAATTACATTTGACTATGTATTTGGACTGGATCTAAATTTTCTAGATCATCAGAGGAGGAGCAACTTGATTTGAAACATTAACTGCCCAGAGTAAACATTCAGCCTCTCTCCATCCCCCGTTGACTGCATTTCTGACTGCTAAAGTTTGTGAAGGGTTTGGGCCACAATATACGCAGCATTGTGTACATAGTAACTCCCGCCAGCCATGGTCATATCAAGCTTGTGCAAGTGGAGAGACTCCAAAGAGGCATTTGGTGGACAGTTCCCCAGTTTCTCACTGTCAGGTTCAGAAATCAATCAGTCAAAATGCAGGTACCATAATTTAGTAAGGTAAAAGTCTTCTGGGTATTTAGAAGGGACAACTGTCTGGAGAAACTATTTGAAACCAAGGATCTCACTATGCGGTTGTGAAAAAATGACAGTCCTAAGAATGTGTCAAGCATGGAATAACTTTCATTGAAAATAAAATCCCATTGTGATGTAGTGATCCAGAATTTCCCTGTCACCAAAAGGTTCCACTTTGAAAAGCTCAGTTCTAGGAGTGAGTAATAGTCACCAAAAATGACAACCACATTTGCTGGTGAATCTAATCCTTAAATAGTATTGCCAGGTCAATGAGAAATACACCCTCTCAGTGTCAGGAATCATTTCCACAAAGGCCACCCAGATGCTGCTACTGTCCATCTGTCCTCAGAAGTCCCAGAGAGACTGTCTACCTTTCTTGTCTTCTGAAAGAACCAGCCCAACCCAGATCCAATCAAAATGCAGCATCAACAAGACCATGCCAAGGGCTAGTGCTGTGTTTCTGAGGGCCATCTGATAGAGAGATAGAAACTGGCTTCTGTCACACAGGATGGGATCAAATTGCCATAGATAAGCTAAAGGGGAAAAGAAAATCATGATCCCATTTGATACCAGAGGAAGCAACATGAGGAAGCAAAGAAGCACCATCATGAGCCCATCCAACTTAAATTAAATTAAATTTAATTTAATTTAATCCAAATTAAAGTAACGGGCATCAAGCCAGATCGCCTGGTTGCTATTCAACGTGTTACCTGTAGAAAGGAATCATACATAAGCTCTGTTCATTCCATTTTTATACATCATCCTCCCTGTGAAAGTTCTCTGCAAAACAGAGAACTATCTGAACTCAGAAATCCCCAAAATGTTATCCAGTTATAGCCTCCCCTATTTGCTCCTTTCTCTCACCCTCTGCAAAAGATTGAAATATTGACCCAAATTCTTCACCTCTCACTGTCCTATTGTCCTTTGTTATGTAAACTGGCAGTTACTGTTGCTAGAAGTGGAATGTACTTCCCTGTCCCTTGACCTTATTTGTACTCACCATGTGACTTGAATTTACAAATGATGTTAGTGGACATAACACAAGCAAAGTCTTGAAATGTGGTTACTTAGTTGGGATTGACATTCTGCACTTCTACCATTACTGTGAGGAAAGTTTCTCCCAGGCATTTATTGCCCCTTCAGCATGAGCTTCGAAAGCTACACATGTACAGCAGACCTGAGAACAACCACCAGCAAGGAGTAAAACCCCATTGTACCTGCGCTCAGCTGAACCCAGCCTAGATCAGCTGAACTGCCAACCAACCTGCAGATACACAAAGGAGAGAAAATAATTGTTGCTTCAAGTTACAAAGTTTTATATAGATGTTTTGATAGCATTATCATGCTAATTACTAATGGATATAGAAATTGGTATCTGGAAGTGGGCTGCTGTTGTAACAAAAAGATAGTTTATGGTAATACTTTGGGAAAATAGTCATGGGTGGTGAGAAAACTGTTAGAGGGGTTTGGTCAAATGGCTATAAGACTATTACAGGAGACTGAAAACGGTGCCCCATAATATGGAGAGGGAAAAATATGATGACACTGTCATCTGTGGTAATTAGGAAGATAGGAAATATACCTAATAAACTGATGGACTTGGGAAAAATAGGTTTCCAGGCAGAATTTGATCTCAAATGCATATGATAAGAAAGAGATGAGTTAAGAAAACAACGGGCTTATTTGCAAAAGTAGAGTTTATAGGGAATAAAAGGAGCCCAGAAATTTCACTGGTGGAAAATTAAACCACTTCTCACAGAATCAAAGGTGTAACTATTATTATATAGCCTCATAAACAAGACCAAATTCAGGTCAATGCCAGTAAAACATAGCCTCAGAGTAAAGATCAAATAAGTGGTTTGTTTGGCATTATATTCTTTTAAGACCCCTGAAGAAATAAAGTGGTTAGCAGATCATTTCAGTTGAAGAAATTGACTTCCAGAAAGTTTAAGGATATGATCCCACAGCAATCTAAGTACCAGTACCTAAGTACCAGTGACTAAGTATAGAAGGTGGGGTGTGTTTTAAAAAGAACTGTGTGGCTTTTGACATATGCAGTTGACTAGAATCTAATACGCAGAAAACTCAAAAACTTTTTTTTTTTTTTGAGGAAGATTAGCCCTGAGCTAACATCTGTCACCAATCTTCCTCTTTTTGCTGGGGAAGACTGGCCCTGACCTAACATCCGTGCCCATTTTCCTCTAGTTTATATGTGGGATGCCTACCACAGCATGGCTTGCCAAGCAGTGCTGTGTCTGCATCTGGGATCCAAACCGGGGAACCCCTGGCCGTGGAAGTGGAACGTCCGAACTTAACTGCTGCACCACTGGCATGACCCCTCACAAACTTTTTGAGAGAATTTTTTTGGAGAAAGCACTGCCTGCCTGTAATAAAAGACACTGAGACTATTTGGAACGTAGCATGACTTGTAGATCCCCAGTTTTCTACAAATGAGGAACTACTGAAAAACCTAAGGACACACTCTGGAATGCCTTCTTCACAAGCGGCAAAGAAAAAAAATTGTGTGCTATAGTGGACAAAGAAATAAAGATCTACTTCTAAGGATCCAAACTGAGGCCTAGTCCAGAAAAAGTCTCTATTTCTAAGTCCTGGCAACATTTGCTCAGTGAGGTTTCAGAATTGCATAAATCAGGGACTGCTCTGTGCTTCCCACTCTTCCTCTATATGAATGGAAGTGTTTATTGCAGTTTTCTTGTTTCTGTTCCAACTTTCTATGCTGGGTGGGTGGGACACAAATAACTTTTGTTAATTCATAGATCGTCATATCAAGAGAAACTATATACAAAACTGGTGTGGATGCTGAGATCTTGGTCTTTAAGCTTCGTGCTGTGATTCCATGAGACTTCTGGGGATCCTAAGGGTGGAGTGAACATAGTTTGCGTGTAGGAGAGCATGCATAATTGTGATTCTAAAGGACAGATTGTTGTAGATTGAATTAACAGCCTTAATTGTTATCTCCTTATATATATGCTCTTTGCCATGTAACTTTTCAACTCCTCCTATTAGAGGCGGGAAGTACTGCCCTACCCCTTAATGTTAGGGGTCATCATATGATTTGCTTTTGCCAACAGGATACTAGCAGAAATGAGCAAGGAAGGGATTGAAACGTTTGAGGAACTGTTCTTGCCTTGGTAAGCTTTCGCCATTGACATGAAAAGAGTTTCTGCTGAGTAGCTGCTTCCACTCTAGTCTGAGCCTCAGAACCAATACAGCTGGAGAAAACCTGATCTCAAGACATAGCATGGAGGTAAGCTCAGTCAAACCCACTGCTTGAAGCAGAGCAAGCAAGCTGACACCCAGCTCACATGTGCAAGAATGCGAACAAATAATATTTTAAACCATTGATCTATAGGATGATTTTCTCCATAACGTAAGTATTGTTGTTAAAATAGGTACCCAACATACCCACCCCTGCCTCAAATAAATGATATACAACACATACAAACACAAACTCTGTATTCTATTTTTGTCTCGTGAGATGAAACCCAGTTATACCCTTTCACTTTTTTTAGGCACCTAAGAGTGGCACCCAAGGAGGCAAGATTCCATTCATCCCCACCTCATCACACCTTACCTGTGGGTATTTGTAGAGTCCCGGCAGTGTCCCCATCTGAGCTGAAATTGCCCATGTGGTTCTTGAAATAACTGCCACAGACTTGCTCTCTCTCACACAGGTGTAGTTAGGGATCACTTTGCCTAGTCAAGACAACCACATCAGGCAACTCTCCAAGTCCTTTGCTCAGTGTGCAATGCATTGTAGAGATAAAATCCTACATTTATTTTGAGTAAAAGATGGGAGTTCCTGTTTATCTCTTCAGTGGAAAAAACAAAGGCTAAAACATACTGGAAGTGTGATGAAAGAAACCTGTATGGAAGCTATAAACATCCTTAGGAAAAGGCGCATACCATGTGATTTAGGATTTTACTACCAAAGTGGTGTAATTATAGTTCTTTTTAGTGATTTCTTTCTCTTCAACATTTATGTTTATTAATTGTATATTATTCTATGGTGATGGGAATTTGCAATTTTGTGTGTCTAACACCTTGCTCAAAGTTTTGTATACATTTGCCCTTTCTTTTCAGGTAGGAGGGTTCCTTTCAACATTTCTTGTTAGGTAGATCTAGTGGTGGTGAACTCTCTTAGCTTTTATTTGTCCGGGAAAGCATTTATTTCTCTTTCTTATGTGAAAGTTAACTTTGCTGCACAGACTATTCTTTTCTGAAAGTTTTTATCTTTCAACATTTTGAGTAGCTCTTTCCACTCTTTACTGGCCTGCAGGGTCTCTGCTGAGAAATCTGCTGACAGCCTAATGAGTATTCCTTTCTAGGCTGTTTTCTTTTTCTCCCTGGCATCATTTAATAATCTTTCTTTGTCATTCATTTTTCGTGGTTTTATTGTTACGTGTCTTGGAGGAGGTCTTTTTGTGTTGAGATTATTGGGCGTTCTCTTAGCTTCATGGATTTGGACATCCAGTTCCTTGCTCAGATTTGGGAAGTTCTCAGGAATTATTTCTTTAAATAAGCTATATGTTCCCTTTAAATTTTCTTCTCTTTCTTAGATACTCATTATCTTTATGTTTCCTTTTCTAATGGAATCAAATAATTCTCATAGAATTTCTAGTTTTTAAAAAGTCTTAGTTCTCTCTCTTTCTTCCTGCACCATTTCTAGGTTTCTTCTTTGAGCTAGCTAATTCTCTCTTCCATATAATCAACTCTAGTTCCGATGCTTTCTAAGTCATACTTCATGTCATTTCTTGAGTTCTTCAGCTCTACAATTTCTGTATGATTCTTATTTAAAGTTTCAATCTCTTTGGTAAAGTATTGCCTCTGGTCACTGATTTTATTCCTAAGATCGTTTACCTGCCTTTCTGAGTTTTCTTGTAGCTTGTTGAATTTCTTCACGACAGGTATTTTTAGTTCTTTATCAGTTAGATCACACTTTTCCATGACTTACGTTTGCTTTCTGGAGAATTGTTTTCTGCAGCAAATACATTTTTTATTTAAGTACAGTGCTGTTTTTATTCAAAATTTCAACTGCCTAGAGATTAGAAGCTTTTACTTTATTTTTCAGTAGATGGCACTACAAAGATAGTTGTTTGTTTGTTTGTTTTTAACCTGAGCTGCCTCTGGGTATATATGAGTATCTGCAAGTTCCACCCTATACCACCTGTATTTGACATGTGTCAACGAAAATAATCCATAACCAATATATAAATGAAAATTTGGGTGAGCTTATTCTGGGCCAAGATGTGAGGACCATGGCCAGGGGCATTCCTTCCCTAAGGAAGGAAGGGCACCAAAGAAGTGGGGTGCACAGAGTAGTTATATACCCTCAAAGAAGATGTTTCACTTATGGTTGAAATGTCACTTTTACAATAGTCATGAGACTGCTCTGTCAGCACAGTGATTGGTGGACACAGCAGGTAGGTCTGCTATCTCAGTGGACACAACAAGCTGGCATATCTGTTGTCTCAAGCTGGATGGTCACAAGTGAGCACAGCAATCAGTTCCTAGCCTGAGGAAAGATGCTTATGCTTAAGGAAATGCCAATGTGGGGAGGAAGTTGCACCTTTATCTTAAGGCCATTTTTCTTGCCATAGGAAATGTTTAAAGCAGACATACAATGCATGCTTAATGGCCATGTCAGGCCCTTTTGGAAAAAACAAAGTCAGGCTGAATTAGGTTTACACTAAATGGCTTCCGCATATACTCCAATATATGTATTGCTTGCCATTACTATTTGTCATGTGCTAGTTGTACTCTTGTTTCCACCTGTGCTTCTGAGGACCACTATTGCTTTGCTGTTTCTGGTGTTGTTGTGGTGGCTGGCTTTGTCACTGAGGCATAGGGATGGCCAAGGCCTTAACCATGTTGGATCATCTGGTGGGAAATTCCACTGTAGTTTTTGGTGGTGGGAAAAAGTTTGGAGGGAGTCTGGTACAAAGGATGCTATCTAAGCTGTTGCCTGTTAAATTGTGGTCCCACGCACACTGTGGTAGGGATGTAGAAGTCCTGTGTGCACCTTTGCCACTGCTACCAGCCTCTGAGCAGAGGATCACTGGATCACAGGGGCTTGTGATCACAAGGCTGCACCTCCATAGCTGCTCCACTTCCACTGGCTTCAAGTGCTGCTGTGGCTGGCTAACTGGAGTCACACACACACACCTCTGCTGCAGCTCAGTGAGGTCTCTGGGGCTGGGGGTAGCTGGCTCAGCTGCTGTCTGAGTATCCTGGATCCACGGCTCTGCCTCTGTTTTTCCCCATTTAGACTCCTCTGTATCTTCCAACTCAATCACTTTATATATACAAATGGGTGGATCTTTATGGTGTCAGCCAATGTAGCCTTTGCTGGGTTATGGATGTTTTAATCACTGTACATTGAAGGGAAGAGAAAAAAAGATCCTCTTATACCACCATGATGATGATGCCATCTGATTAATATAAATTCTTAACCCTGTATGTTATAGTGTATTTGTTTATTTATCAGATTTACTTGTCAGTCACATATGATGGAAGGGATCATGCTTTCCTGTTTTCTTTTTTATTGTAGTAACATTGATTTATATTATATAAATTTCAGGTGGACCTCATTACATTTTGATTCTTGTGTAGATTATATCATGTTTGTCACCCAAAGACTAATTACAATCCATCACCATACATATGTATGTAATTACCCCTTTCACACTTCTCCATCCCCGTTCCCTTCTGGTAACCACTAACCCAATTTCTGTGTCTATGTGATTTCTTGTTGTTGTTTTTATCTTCTATTTATGAATGAGATCATAAATATTTGACTTTCTCCCTCTGACTTATTTCACTTAGCCTAATACCTTAAAGGTCCTTCCATGTTGTCACAAATGGCTGAATTTCATCGTTTTTTAATGGCTGAGTAGTATTCCATAGTGTAGATATACCACATGTTCTTTATCCATTCATCCCTTGGTGCACACCTAGGTTGCTTCCAAGTCTTAGTTATTGAAAATAATGCTGCCATGAATGTAGGGGTGCATGTATCTTTCCACATTTGTGTTTTCATGGTTTTTGGCTAGGTACCCAGCAGTGGAACTGCTGGATTTTATGATAGTCCTATTCTTAATTCTATGAGGAATCTGCATACTGTTTTCTATACTGGCTGCACCAGTTTGCACTCCCACCAGCAACGTATGAGTGTTCACTTTTCTCCACATGCTCTCCAACACTTGTTATTTCCTGTCTTGTTAATTATAGGCATTCTAATGGGAGTGAGGTGATATCTCATTGTACTTTTGATTTCATTTCCCTGATAGTTAGTGGTGTTGAACAACTTTTCAGGTGCCTGTTGATCATCTGTATATCTTCTTCGGAGAAATGTTTCTTCAGATCTTTTGCGTATTTTTAAATTGGGTTGTAAGGATTTTGTTGTTAAGATGTATGAGTTCTTTACATATTTAGAGATTAACCTGTTATCAGATATATGGTTTGCTAATATACTCTCCCAATTGTTCAGTTGTCTTTTTATTTTGTTGATGATTTCATTTGCTGTGCAGAAGCTTTTACGGTTGATGTAGTTTATTTTGAGATGTTTAGTTTAGTTTTTCTTATTGTTTGCCTTGCTTGGTCAGACATGGTACTTGAAAATATGCAGCTAAGACCAATTTCAAAGAGTGCACAGCCTATGTTTTCTTCTAGAAGTTTAATCGTTTCAAATTTGACATTCAAGTCTTTAATCGATCTTGAGTAAATATTTGTGTATGGTGTAAGATAAAGGTCTGCTTACACTATTTTGCATGTGGCTGTTCAGTTTTCCCAACGGCATTTATTGAAGAGACTTTCCTATCTCCGTTGTAGGTTCTTGGCTCCCTTGTTGAAAATCAGTTATCAGTAGATGTGTGAGTTTATTTCTGACATCTCAGTTCTGTTCCATTATTCTGTTTGTCTGTTTTTGTGCCAGTACCATGTTGCTTTGGTTAGTACAGCTTTGTAGTATATTTTGAAACAAGAGAGTGTGATACCTTCAGCTTTGTGCTTTTTTTCTCAGGATTCCTTTGGCTATTTGGGGTCTTTTGTTGGTCTATACAAATTTTAGGATTCTTTGGTCTATTTCCGTGAAAAATGTTGTTGAAACTTTGACATGGATTGCATTGAATCTGTAGACTGCTTTAGGAAGTATGGACATTTTGGCTATGTTAATCCTTTCAATCTTCTATGAATAGAATCATGTCATCTGCAAATAGTGACAATTTTACTTCTTCCTTTCCAATTTGGGTCACTTTTCTTTCTTTTTCTTGCCTGATTTCTCTGGCTAGGATTTCTAAAACTATGTTAAATAAGAGTGGTGAAAGTGGGCATCCTCGTCTGGATCCTTTTCTTAGAGGGGTAACTTTCAGCTTTTCTCTATTGAAGATGATATTAGCTGTGGGTTTGTCATATATGGCCTTTGTTATGTTGAGGTCCTTTCCTTCTATACCCATTTTATTCAGATTTTTTAAATCATAAATGAACACTGTATCTTGTCAAATGCTTCAGCCACATCTATAGAGATTATCATGTGATTTTTATTCTTCATTCTGTTAATCTGGTGGATCACATTGATTGATTTACAGATGTTGAACCACCCCTGCATCCCTGGAATAAATCCCACTTGATCAGGTGTATGATCTTTTTAATGTATTGTTGTATTCTATTGCCTAGTATTTTGTTGAGGATTTTGCATTGATGATCACAAGTGATATTGCCCTATGAATTTTCTTTTTTGTGTTGTCCTTGTCTGGTTTTGGTATCAGGGTAATGTTGGCTTTGTAGAATGAGTTACAAAGCTTTGGCTCATCTTCAATTTTTGGAAGAGTTTGAGAAGGATAGATATTAAGTCTTCTTTGTATGTTGGGTAGAATTCACCAGGGAAGCTGTCTGGTCCTGGAATTCTACTTTTGGGAAGGCTTTTGATTACTGTTTTGATTTCCTTGCTGGTAATTGGTCTATTTGAATTCTCTATTTCTTCTTGATTCAGATTTGGAAGGTTGTATGATTCTAAGAATTTATCCATTTCTTCCAGACTATCCAATATGTGGGCATGTAGCTTCTTGCAGTATTCTCTTATACGCTTTTGTATTTCTGTGGTGCCTGTTGTAATTTCTCCCCTTTCATTTCTGATTCTATTTATTTTTGCCTTCTCTCTTATTTTCTTGGTAAGTCTGGCCAAAGGTTTATCGATTTTGTTTATTTTTTCAAGCAACCAGCTCTTCACTTCATTGATCTTTGCTGTTTTTTTAAGTCTCTTTTTCATTTATTTCTGCTCTGATTTTTTTATTATTTCCTTCCTTTTGCTGATTTTGGGCTTTGTTTTTCTTTTTCCAGTTCCTTTAGGTGCATTATTAGATTGTTTATATGAGATTTTTCTTGTTTGTTAAGGTAGGCCTGTATTGTTATAAATTTCCCTCTTAGAACCACTTTTGCTGTATCCCCTAAGATTTGGCATGTTGTATCTTTATTTTCATTTGTCTCCAGGTATTTTTTCATTTCTCCTTTGATTTCTTCATTTACCCAATCATTTTTCAGTATCGTTTTGTTTAATCTCTGCATATTTGTGGCTTTTCTGATTTTCTTCCTGTAGTTGATTTCTACTTTCATTCCATTGTGATCAGAAAAGATACTTGGTATTATTTCAATCTTCTTAAACTTATTGAGACTTGTTTTGTGGCCTAATATGTGATTTGTATCGGAAAACTTTCGGTGTACATTTGAAAAGAATGTATTCTACAGTTTTTGGATGAAATGTTCTGTATATATCTACTAAGTCCATCAGGTCTAATGTGTCATTTAAGGCCAATGTTTCCTTGTTGAACTTCTGTTTGGATGATCTATCCATTGGTGTAAGTGGAGTGTTTAAGTCCCCTACTATTCTTGTGTTACTGTCTATTTCTCCTTTTATGTCTGTTAACAATTGCTTTATAGATTTAGATGTCCTATGTTGAGTGCATAGATATTTACTAGTGTCGTATCCTCTTGTCAGATTGTTTCCTTTACCATTATGTAGTGCACTTCTTTTCTCTTGTTATAGGTTTTCTTTTTTTGATTTTAATTTTTTCCTTTTTCTCCCCAAAGCCCCCCAGTACATAGTTGTATATTTTAGTTGTGGGTCCTTCTAGTTGTGGCATGTGGGACGCTGCCTCAGCGTGGTTTGATAAACACTGCCACGTCCACGCCTAGGATTCGAACCAACAAAACACTGGGCTGCCAGCAGCAGAGTGTGCGAACTTAACCACTTGGCCACAGGGCCAGCCCCATAGGTTTTCTTTTAAAGTCTGCTATGTCAAATATAAGTATTGCTACCCCAGCTTTCTTTTCATTGCTATTTGCATGGAGCATCTTTTTCCATCCCTTCACTTTCAGTTTGTGAGTGTCTTTAGGTCTGACATGAGTCTCTTGAATGCCATCTTATGCCTTGAGATTGGAGTATTTAGTCTATTGACATTTAAAGTAGCTATTGAAAAGTAGCACTTATTGCCATTTTGTTACTTTCTTTCTGGGTGTTTTAGTAGTTCTTTTTTGTTCCTTTCTTATTGTCTTGCTGTCTTCCCTGTGGTTTAATTGCTTTATTTAGTATTATGTTTGGGCTGCTCTCTTTATTTTTTGTGTATTTATTATAGCTTTCTGTTTTGTGATTACCATGAGATTCATATATAATAACCTACATATTGCAATCCATATTATTGATGGTCTCTTTATTTTGACCTCTTCCTAAAAGCTCTACTCATTTACTACCTTCCTCCCACATTTTAGATTTTTCATGTCATATCTAACCTTTTTTGTGCATGTGTATCTGTAACTCTCTTATCATGGAAATAGATCATTTTAGTGCTTTTATCTTTTGACCTTCATATTAGTTTCATAGGTGGTTGATCTGTTACCTTTACTGTATTTTTGGCTTTACCAGTGACTTTATTGCATGTTTTTTTAAAAAATAATTTTGTTATTCCTATTTATAGTCTTCTCTTTCCCACTTCAAAAAGTTCTTTTAGCATTTCTTATAAGGCTGATTTCTTGGTGGTAAACTCCTTTGGTTTTTCCCTGTATGGGAAACTCTTTATCTCTCCTTCCATTCTGAATGATAACTTTGCTGGGTAGAGTATTTCTTGGCTGCAAGATTTTTCTTTTCAGCACATTAAATGTATCATGCCACTCCTTTCTAGCTTGTCAGGTTTCTGCTGGGAAGTCAGCTGATAGCCCTATGGGGTTTCCTTTGTATGTAACTTGTTGCCTTTTTCTTGTGGTTTTTAGGATTCTCTCTGTATCTTTAAATCCTGACACTTAATTATAATGTGTCTGGGTGTGGGCCTCTTTGGGTTTATCTTGTTTAGTCTTTTATATGCTTCCTGTACCTGAATGTATGTTTCCTACCTTAAGTTAGGAAAGTTTTCAGCTAGCATTTCTTCAGATAGATTCTTTGCCCCTTTGTCTCTCTCTTCTCCTTCTTGGACACCTATAATACACATGTTAGTGTGCTCGATGTTGTCCCAGAGGTCTCTGACTGTCTTTGTTCTTTTTAATTCTCTTTTCTTTTATCTGTTTGGCTTGGGTGATTTTCTCTAGTCTTTTGTAGAGCTCACTGACCTTCTGTATTATTTACACTGCTTTTGAGTCCTCTAGTGAATTTTCCATTTCCAGTATTGCATTTTTCTTTTCTGATTGGTTCTTTTTTATATTTTACAATTTGTTGAAGTTCTGAGTCTATCCATTCTTCTCCCAAGGTCAGTAAACATCCTTATGAATTTTTATTTGAACTCTTTGTCAGATAGGTTCTTTAGTTCTGCTTCATTTAGTTCTTTTTTCCTGTGATTTTGTTCTGTTCCCTTGCTTAGAAGGTCTTCCTTTGTCTCCTCACTTTGCTTGTTTCTCTGTGTTTATACCTATGTATTAGGTAGGTCAGGTACATCTCCTGATCTTGGATAGGTGGCCTTATGTAAGAGGTGCCTTATGAGGCCTATCTGTGTGCTTCCCTCTCATCACCAGTTCCAAATTTTCCAGGAATGTCCCCTGTGTGTACTATGGTGTTTTCCTGTTGTGGAAGGGTTGCTCTTGCTTCACATGCCCAGGGATACTAGGCTGTCCCCCCTGGCGGCTCATGGTAATGGTCAGCTTCATATGCCTGGTATGGACACTTCAGTCACTTTATCTGGTATGGGGAGCCCCAGCACTGTTGGCTGTAAGGTTTAATAGCACATTCTTGTTGCTGCTGTTCTGTTAAGTTAGTAGGCCCCAGCACAGCTAGTTTCTAGGCTCAGGGGCTCACAATTGTTGTAGGCTTCTGGACTTCAAGGCTATTGTCAGCTCTCTCAGGATTGCAGCCGGGTGGAGTTGGTCCTAGACATGGGAGGATCCAATTGTTTATGTCTTTGGAAGGTGGTGCCAATCCCCTATGTGGCTGTTTGAGAAGCACAATCTGCTGCAGCTGAAAAACCTCAGCACTGACAGGGCCACATACCCTACCAATTCTGTACTGCCTCAGGCGTGCAATTTGACCCACTGAAGTGGACCCAGTGGCCCCACTGTATAGGGCCCACATGCTCTGCCAACACCTTACACTCCATCCACTCCTCATGCATGCTCTGCCCCACATAGGTGGACCTGCTTACCTGGCTGCAGAAGGTAGAGGTGCCCTACCTTTTGGGGCCCACAAGTTGCCAAAGGGCTTGATAGTAGGTGGGCCCAGTCCCTAGGGCAGGCTACCTGCCCTGGTTGAGCTGGATTAAATTGGTGCTCTAGTGGATGGAGCAGACCCTGGGCTAACAGGCCAAGGGAGGAACTCCAATGGCAGCTGCCAGTGTCTGTGTGAGTACGCCTGTACTAAGTCATGATAAAGTCTACTGCCAATGTCTCACATCTGGAGTGACATTGGAGAGGTCTCATATCTCACTGAGATACATCCAGAGCCTCTCGGGTGAATCTCTTTTCAGCCAAAGACTACGCACCTTTCTTTCTGGTGATTTTAGGTTACTTTCTGAAACAGGTGAATTTGTGCATGGGTCCTTTTAAAGCCAGCTTTTCCCCTCTTATGTTTGATAGCTTTTCTGAGGTTATTCCCTATTGTTGTTAGGAGCCATCAAAGACAGTTATTATGACACTTATCTCAGTTATGCTGAATCCAAATGCTGCTTACAGTGGTATCTCTCCCCTACTCAGATTCCCCACTCCTCCAGTGAAGGCTTCATACCTTGGGATTGCTCCTGGATGGCCATGAGGTGCCACAACTTGTGAAGGTGGCTTTTTTTCCTCCAGAAATGAATTTCTGCCACGTTGACCTCAGTCAGTACTGTCTCATTGCAGTAGTTCATTTTATCCAGTTTTCAGTTCTTTCTCAGGGTTAATTGTTCCAAAAGTAGTTCTAACTTTCTTGTGAAAATGAGAGAAGCTGAATTAAGAGTCTGCTTATGCTATTATCTTGACACTTTTCTCCATACTTTCTTGTTAATCACTGTACATACATGCTATGCAGTACAGCACTTGGGACACAGCAAATGCTCATCAAATATTTGTCAAATAACTTAATGAATTATATAAGTGTGACAGCTTCCATAACTAGAGAGATTTATATTCTGCTGAGAAGGAGAGCACCAGGTAAAATCATTTCACAGTAGGTTTAGAAGGAAGTGATGATACATTGAATCTATTCAAAGAACAGCAAATAGACTCAGTGAAGAAAGACATTTTAGCATCTGAGTTGAGATAGAGAAACAAGGAATAGCTCAAAATATTCTTATAATGGAGAGGAAGAGTAGAGTATGGGAATGAGATGGTAGTAAATAAGAAGGAGATATATGGATATGTCATTTTCTTTTACTGTTATATCTGAAATCTTTTCACATGGTATAATTCTGTAGTCTATGAAATTGAAAGATGACCAAAAGCTAAGGTGGGAAATGCTCATGGTAATTTCCTGTCTTCATTCCTCGACTTATCTTTTATCATATGGCACATAGGGAAAACCTCAAATGGTTCTGTGGGTAATAGAGACCAGATCTTTCTCAGACTGTCTTCTCAAAAAGGATGGATAGAAAGGAGCTAGAGAGATCTGGATTCCAAGATGAAAAACAAGACAGGGACTCTCAAAATTGTTGCTCTTCACAGTTAATTGGCCCTTGGAGAAGATATTCCCATGTTATCTTCAAAGCCATGCTCCTTGAAATATCTCATTCCCCTGATCCCTAAAAACAAACACTAAGAAAGCCTTTTGGGAATATTTATCTCAATGCAAACAGCAAGTCTAATTGGCATCCTGAGTAATGGCTTACAGAAGAAATTCAGGATGTGTCCATTGGGTTGGAATCCCTGAGGCCATATATTTAGTGCCTTCAGTACGCCTAACCTGACATGACATGTCCTCTGGGTTAGAAAGATGTTTTATTTCTCAAGGAGGGTGCTTCCCTCCCCTCCTGATTGGCTCGTGTCTTGCTAAGTCTGCCTCATTCTAACCCCTATGATTCCTTCTGAGGAACATTCACACAGTTAGGAAAAAGCTTCTTCTAAAAACACCAGTGCTAGAGGAAAATTATTGTTTTATTAAGTATGAAGTGAAGTTTGTGCTAAAAAGAGAGTGCCTTGAGTGATCCAAAATAGCAGAAAATCCAAAAGAGACTTTCTTTTGACTCTAGACTCATTCATTGTCAAGCTGATATAAAATGTAGCTTCTTAATCAGGTGATGTTAGTAGAAATTCTTACTGCCTGAGCTCTCATTGCAACTTTGGGATGGAATGGTACTTTGGATGCATGTTTAGGGGCAAAGGAAACAGGTGCATGGTTCAAAGGCCCAATTAGTTAGTAGATGTTAAAGAAGTTCAGTTACTTAATCTGATCTGATGTACTGATACAGTTAAGAATATGAGCACACATTGAAAGTGCATTACAGAATAACATGTACTGTTGCTCCTGATGATGGTCTATGACAAGAGAATTAGTGTAAACCATGGTGGCTCTGTAGCAAAATATCCTCTGTGCCATTCCACCAGTAAATGCAGATTTTCAAGGTTAGAGAAGGAATTCTGATGAGTACCTCAGAAGAGACTTCTTTGGATGATCAGTAGCCAATAGGTGAGTCAGTGTGAACTTATCTTGCCCTCTCCATTTAACTTCTATGCTTGTTCAGCCCACAAGTCTCTGCATAGGAAATTCCAGGTAAGATGATTTTGGGGCTTAGGTATCTAGGAAACCTTTATTAGAAACTAGGACATCCTCTGGCATTGTCAGTTTATTTTTCCATCTGTAATTCAGGGAGTGATATTTGGTAAGTTTATGGGGAAAGCTACCTGAGAAGGTAGAGGAAAGAAGTCACTTGTGCACCACAAATCAGACTGGAAAATTATTAGGAAATGTACCTAGGGGAGGATAAGAGACATGAATCACATGATGGAAAAACTAATACTATGGAGATTTGCAGACAAAGGTGGAAATTACTGAGAAAAGAGATAGGGAAATGTATAAATACTTAAATAAAATGGAAATGTGTGGATGTCTTGTTGAGATTGGAGTGATTTGGGGAGCATGGGAATGTTGGGCTCTTAGTCTATAAGAAGTTTAGTTTGAAATAACAATGTGAGGAGACAGCCAAAAAGATGATTCTATGCTGCATTAATATGGAGAGAGTTAATACATGTTACCTCTTTCTTACTTGTTGAATTATACTTTGAAGAATACATTAGTTCTGAGGTCTTCACTTTAAACAGTAAGTAGATGATGTGGAATGTATGAAGACCTAGGGAGATGTTTAGGAGGAAAACACAAAGAGTGGATATTTTGGGGATCAATTTAGATTATTATTTTTTGAGTTGTGCTTCACCATGGAGATCAAGCTCTCATTCTGACCAGTATTCATCTGAGAATTACATAAAGGGCCAACTGGGAAATTTGGCTGATTAAATGTTATAATCCTGATTTATCAGCCTGATTAATAATTTGCAGGCTCGCAGATCTACCAAGACATAGCTCTTGTTGTTTTCAGTTACATAGCTAAGGTGTATTGTTATGTACCAACTTGGCTCCCATAAACATCTCTTTAAACTATATTTAATCTCCAAATAGAGACAATACCAAGTTATCCCTTCACATAACACGGTACAACTGTCCATGTACAACCAAAAGACTTTTAACTTTTTCCCAAGAAAAGGATATAAAACACACCAACTCTTTTCCCATAAGAGGATACAACATCCCTTTTTTGCCTATAGCTGAAATTTATTCTACTTTTACCCCTGATTCATCCTCCCCCTTTTACACTCTACAACTTCAGTGCTGTGATATGAAGCTAACCATATCAATATATTTTGTGTTTGAAAATGGAATGACCAAGGAGGAGAAAAATATTTATTTATTTATATATATAGATTTGTATATAAATACATATTTTATATATGGATATTTTGTGTATATATAGATAGATAGATAGATTAGATAGATATACTATGTATATATCTTTATGAAAATATATATGTCAAAATAAGAATCAAATGCCTACAGCTATCACAGTCTTTGCTTCTGCAGCTGCTCATGTGGTCATGTCTTGTGTTTACAACTACCTTCTTTCACTACCCATTCCATGTTTCCTTTATATGCAGTTGGTCATTGTTTGTTGTTTGTTGGGATGACCCAAACCTCCATTCCTTAAGGATCTTGGCCATTAGCAGTCCTGTCTGTTTCGGGTTGTTGTCTTTTTCCACTGACCTTCATCAGAGAATATTTGAATACAGAGAGGCACCCTAAAACATCTCCTGCATTCCAGACATGCTCCTTATCCCTATGGTGTAGGAGCCACTCAACTTCCCTTTGCTAGTAATGGCCAGTAAAACCAGCCAGTATATAGTAACCTCCTTTGCTTGTTGATTCAGTGATATGAGGAGCCCAAAGTGGCAGAGTGGCAGTCTCAACTCTCAGTAGATAAAATCATTGTTGTGTTAACTACTGGAAGAATTCCTCCCTTTGGAATAAGACCTCTAAACCAGCAGAGTCTAAATGTGTTGACACAGGTAGCAAAAATTTTCCTAGTGGATCATAATTGTAATTGTTATAGTGAGGGTATCATCCTCATTTCCACCTCTTGATTCCTGGTGCCATGAAGCCTTGCGATGGAAGAAACAACACCATAAATTAAATGCAGACTAAGAGTGCTTACTATATCCTGGAGGACTTTGTCCCACCCATGCAGTGTGTTGCCAACTAGCTGTTGCTGTAACTGAGTCTTCAAAAGCCCTTTCCACTGTTACATTAAGCCAGTTGTTTCAGAGTGATGAATAATAAGGTAAGACTGGTGGATTGCATGAGCATGGGCCCATTCTTGCACTTCACTTTCTGTGAAATCAATTCCTTCATCAGAAGCAATGTTTCTTGGAATATCATTATGGTGAGTAAAGCATTATACGTGTCCATAGGTGTTAGTTTCAGCAGCAGCATTGCAGGCAAGGGAAGTAAATCTATATCCAGAGTAAGTGTCTATGCCAGTAAGAACAAAGCACAATCCCATACATGATGAAAGCTTTCCAAAGTAATCAATAAACCACTAAGTAGCTGGCTGTTAAAATGAAGAATGATGCCATATCAGGGACTCAGTGTTGGTCTCAGTTGTTGGCAGATTGGGCACCCAGCAATGGCTACAGTAAGACCAGCCTTGGTGAGGGAAAATCCATGTTGCTGAACCCATGTAAAGCTTCCATCCTTGCTGCCATGACCACTTTGTTTGTAAGCCCATTTTCCTGAACTGGTCTGGCTGAGGAAGAGTGCAAATTGACTTCCAGAGAATGCGTTAGCACTTGGATAGGATGACTCATTCTGTTAATATAGTAATGAATATTTCTTCTTTAGTTTTATATGAATATTTGGAATATTTCTGGTTGTATGCAGAATAGGTATATCATATTATGGAGAAGGATGACTTTGTTGTGTTTATTTGGTGAATAAATGTGGCTTAAGAAGATGTGTAGGTTTACCAAATTGACAGAGGATGGATTTGGGTGGTTTTGTATTGTACGAACTTGGCTAAGATTAAATATTTTTCCCAGAGTTCCCATGTTTATGTGTTTCTGGTTAAGGTGGGCCACAGGGGAGATTCTCAGGGAGCTTTAGAGGCAGAAGAGAAGCAGCCATTTTGTAGTTTATAGATGTTGTTGATCTGCTGATTCACCCCATTGATGTGAAGAAGCAGCTGGGTCTGCAATTTCTCTACCTTCTCTTGGATCCTCCTTTAGCTTCTCTGACCTCCATGTCGGGTGTGTGTGTGTGTTTAGCCTCATGAAGAAGGACCTCAGCTTCTGGAAGATAACCATACCACCAATTCTGACACGGGTTTCAGTCTAACTTATGGAGTTCCAGCTTATGCCATAGGTTCCAGGCTGTTCCTGACTTAAAACACTTTATATCCATTTTGACTGCTTGCTCTATAGATGTCAGGGTCCCATATCAGATGCAAAAGTGACAACCTTAGATAGACTGCTTAATCAGTTTTCACTATTATGTAACTCCAAATTTCTGTACAATCCATTACATGTATGTGTGTATGTACGTATATAACTCTTAGTGCTTCAGCTTTTCTAATTAAACTCGGACTCATATAATAAGCACAAACTACATACATGTAAACTTGATATATGTAATATATATGTATAAATTTAGTCTATAAATAATGCGTACATAAGCGTGTATATATATTTCTTCCTTAATGAGGAGAGACTCTTTTTTTGAAGTTTGGCACTTAAAAGAACCTAGATATTCTGTAATTTCAGAGTGATCATTTGTGAAGAGAGATTTGAAGTTCTCTGTTTTTAAAAGGTTATATCAATAATTTGAGCTATTGAAGAATTAGAAATAGTAAAATAAATTCTTTGTAGATCAAAAAGTCTTATTTTCAGGTATGCAGAACCCCAGTATTTCTATTGGTCTTCATTTCCACTTCCTGTTTCCCCAGTGACTGAGAAAGGGGAGATGCAGCAGAGGAATCAGACCTCTCTAGCAGACTTCATCCTTGAAGGGCTCTTTGATGACTCCTTCCTCCACCTTTTACTTTTTGTCTTGATCATGGTGCTCTTCCTGATTGCGGTGAGTGGCAACACTCTCACTATTCTCCTCATCTGTGCTGATTCCTGGTTTCATACACCCTTGTACTTCCTGCTCAGCCATCTGTTCGTCATGGATCTGATGTTTGTCTTCACAACCATCCCCAAGATGGCTACCAACTATCTATTTGGCAAGAAGTCAATCTCCTTTGTGGGCTGTGCCATCCAGCACTTCTTCTATTTGTCTTTGGGTGGTGCTGAGTGTCTTCTCCTATCTCTCACGTCCTATGACCACTATGTTGCCATCTGTCATCCACTGCGTTACCGTGTTCTCATGAACAGAAAGGTGGGACTGATGATGGCTGTCATGTCATGGTTGCGAGCATCCATAGAATCGCTAATTCACACAGTGTTCTTGGTGCACTTGCCTTTCTGTGAGCCTCGAAAAATCTACCACTTCTACAGTGAGTTTCCAGCTATTGTGAAGTTGGTATGTGGAGATATTACTGTTTATGAGACTGTAGTGTTCATCAGCAGTGTCCTACTTCTCCTCCCCATCTTCTTGATTTCTACATCTTATGTCTTCATCCTCCACAGTGTCATTCAGATGCGTTCAGCTGGGGGTAAGATAAATGTCTTTGGAACCTGTAGCTCTCACCTCACTGTGGTTTCCCTCTTATTTGGTGCTTGCATCTTCTCATATATGAGGCCTAGGTCTCAGCGCACCCAATTGTAAGACAAAATTGGTTCTGTGTTCTATAGCACAATTACTCCCACACTGAATCCTTTGATTTATACTCTTTGGAATAAAGGTGTAGCTAAGGCTGTGAGGAGAGTGCTGGGGAGAGATATTATCACTCAAAGACAGTAATTACAGTTGCCTTGAGTATAAGAATGGAATGGGATTAGCTCCTTAAATTTATCTGGGTAAATCCCTAAGAGTTTTCAAGGGTCCAGATCCATGATGACTGCTAGATAAATGCAGTGGTCAACACATAATTCCAATATTCTAACTTGGTCTCAGGCATCTAAGCACCATAGAGTGTTATCTTAGTCCATTAAGGCTGCGACTACAAAAATACCATAGACTGGGTGGCTTAAACAACACGCATTTATTTCTCACAGTTCTGGAGACTGAGAAGTCCACGATCAAGTCTTGAAATTTCTAGGCATTCTCTCATTTCCTTTTGGTCACTTCATAAATGTAGCCCTGTCTAAATGTGATCCTGACTACCTTGTCTAAAGCAGCACTCTGAGAAGAGATATTGCACCATATTATTATTATTTTTTTTTTTAAAGATTTTATTTTTTCCTTTTTCTCCCCAAAGCCCCCTGGTACATAGTTGTGTATTCTTCGTTGTGGATTCTTCTAGTTGTGGCATGTGGGACGCTGCCTCAGCGTGGTCTGATGAGCAGTGCCATGTCCGCGCCCAGGATTCGAACTAACGAAACACTGGGCCACCTGCTGCAGAGTGCGCGAACTTAACCACTCGGCCACGGGGCCAGCCCCGCACCATATTATTTTAATCAATATTTATATATTATGAATATTACTCCTTATTTGATATATGGTTTAAAAATATTTTATCTCACTCCAATAGTTTGCCATTTCACTCTATCAATTGTATCTTTTTTTATTGAGGTCATATTGGTTTTAACGGTATGTAAATTTCAGGTGTACATCATTATATTTCAGCTTCTGTATAAACTGCATTGCCTTTACCAACAAAAGTCTAGTTGCCATCTATCACCATACACATTTGCCCCTTTAACCCTTTTGTCCAACCTCTTTCCCTTCCCCTTTGATAACCACCGACCAGTTCTTTTTGTCTATTTGTTTCTTTATCTACCACATAAGAGTGAAGTCAGACAGTATCTGTCTTTTTGTGTATGATGATTTTGCTTAGCATTATATCCTCAAGGTCAATCAATGTTGTTGCAAATGGTACTATTTTCTCTTTTTTATGGCTGAGTAGTATTTCTTTGTATATGAATAGCACACCTTCTTTATCCAATCATCCATTGATGGGCATTTGGGTTTCTTCCAAGTCTTGGCTATTGCTGCAATGAACATAGGGGTGCATATATCTTTTCAAATTCTTATTTTCATGTCCCTTGGATAAGTCTCAGAAGTGAAATACCTGCATTATTTGGTATTTCAATTTTTAATTTTTTGAGAAATCTTCATATTTTTTTTCATAGTGGCCGCACAAGTTCCTTTCCCTCCAGCAGTGTATGAGAGTTCCTTTTTTTCTCCAAATCCTCTGTAACACTTGTTATTTCTTCTCTTCTTAATAATAGGCATTCTGACAGGTGTGAGGTGATATCTCATTGAAATTTTAATTTGCATTTCCCTAAAAATTACTGATGTTGATCATCATTTCATGTGCCTGTTGGCCATCTGTATATCCTCTTAGGTAAAATGTCTGTTCATATCTCTTCTCATTTTCTTGATAGGGTTGGTTCATTATTTTGTTCTTGAGTTGTATGTGTTCTTTACATATTTTGGAGATTAAGTCCTTGTCAGATATATTATCTGCTAATGTATTCTCCAAGTTGGTGAGTTGTCTTTTCATTTTCTTCCTGGTTTCCTTTGCTTACAGAAACTGTCTTCTGATGAAGTCCCACTTGTTTATTTTTCTTTTGTTTCCCTTGCCCTAGTCGACATGCTATTTGGAACTATCCTTCTAAGACTGAATCTTTAATCCATTTTGAGTTAACTTTTGTGTGTGGTGTAAGATAATGGTCTACTTTCATTCATTTGCATGTGGATGTCCAATTTTCCAAACATTATTTATTGAAGAGAATTTCCTTTCGCCATTGTATGTTCTTGGCCCCTTAGTCAAAGATTGGCAGTCTGTAGTTATATGGTTTTATTTTGGGGCTTTCAATTCTGTTCCATTCATCTATGTGTACCTCCAGTACTATGTTGTATAAAAGTGGGGACTCTTGTCTTGTTCCTGTTCTCAGAGTGATGGCTTTCAGTTTTTCACCTTTGAGTATGATGTTGGCTGTGGTTTTATCATATATAGCCTTTATTATGTTGAGGTACTTTACCTCTATACCCGTTTTATTGAGAGTTTATGGTTAAAATGAAGTGAATATAGCTATTTTTGATGTTTTCTTTCCTTTTATCTTTAATATTATAAAGTGTTTCCTAATCTATTCTGATATACAGCTGTAATTTTCTGATTTTGTCTGTCTATCTCTTTGCTCAAATCTTTGTAAATCTTTTCTTTTTTGTCAGGTATAAAGGCCTTCTTGATCATTTCTTGTAGGGGGCAGCTTGTGGCCATGAACTCTCTCAGCTTTTGTTTATCTGGGAAAGTATTTATTTCTTATCATATCTGAAGGGTATTTTCACTGATTAGAATATTCTTGACTGAAAGTTTTAATGTGTCATAATTCTGAATATAGAATTCCACTCTCTCCAAGCCTGTAAGGTTTCTGCTAAGAAATCAGCTGAAAGACTGATAGGGGTTCCTTTCTAGGTTATTTTCTTCTGCCTTACTGCCCTTAATATCTTTTCTTTGACATTGACTTTTGCCAATTTTAATAATATGCGGCTTGGAGGAGATCTTTTTACATTGATGTAATTAGGAGTTCTGTTAGCTTCACATACTTATAATTACAGCTTCTTACCCAGGTTTGGGAGGTTCTCAGCTATTATTTCTTTCAACAAGCTCTCTTCTCCTTTCTCTGATATACTCATAAACCTTATGTTGCCTTTCCTAATTGAGTCCTATATTTCTCAGATAATTTCTTCATTTATTTTTAGTCTTATTTCTCTCTCCTTCTCCATTTGAAGCATTTCTATATTCCTGTCCTCTAAATTGCAAATTGTGTCCTCCATAATATCAGCTCTGTTATTTAAGGACTCCACTTTTTCTTAATCTCATTCATTGTGTTTTTCATCTCCAACATTTCTCATTAGATTTTTTATAGTTTCAATCTTTATTGTGAAGAATTCCCTCTGTTCATTAATTTTATTTCTGATTTAATTGAACTGTCTTTCCAATTTTTCTTTTAACTAGTTGGCTTTATTTATGGTAGCTATTTTGAATTCTCTGTCATTTAGATTGTAAATTTATGTGACTTCAGAATTGATTTCTGGGTACTTGTCATTTTCCTTCTGGCCTGGAGTGTTAATATATCTCTTCATATTATTTGATGTGGGGGATTTGTGCCATCACATAGTGGTAGCATCTGGTCACAGATTCCACCTGACAACACTGGTGGGGGGGGGCAGGAGCTGTGTAATCTGAGCCTGCCATGATCCCTGGCACCCGTGTATGTGTTTTGGAAGCTGAGCTTACAAGGACCACCTGTATTTATCCACTGACCACTGCTGCTTTACACATGTAGGCCTACAGGCACTCTGGTGGGGGTCCCTTGCTCTGGCCAACTGGTTGAGCTGGTGTACCAAGGGAGGGTAGGAGTCCTTTCTTTCATGTGAGCAGTCCCAGGAGTGCTTTTACTCTGCACTCACTGTAGGCCTCCTGGGCAGCTCAGCTTGCTGAAGACATGCCTGCAATTGTTTAGACTCCTCAGTGTAGAGTATTCCCATGTGTTGCTAGGAAACTCCAAGAGCAAAAGCGTTCCAATGGAAGGCTGCCCTTTCCCCTCTCTCCTCTCAGAGCAGTGCGAGGTCCTGTGCCCTGGATTGCTGTCATTCAGGGAAAGAGAGGAGTTTCCGTTATCTCCTCCACTGCCTCCCTGGGTGTGTTGAGCACCTCCTCCTTCAGATATATAGCTGTGCGGATCTCTCAGATATCTATTGTGTTGTGTGAATGTCCTCTGTAGGCTTATGAGTGTCCTTTTTGTTGTATCATGGGAGGGTGAGATTCAAAGGGAAGAGCTCACTTTGCCATGATGCTGATGGCACCTTCCCCTCTTTAATCTATTTTGGGTTAATTTTTGTGTATGTTGTGAGGTCATTATCTACTTTCATTCTTTTGATGTTGCTATCCAGTTTTCCACACACCATTTATTAAAGAGATTTCCTTTCTCTGTTGTATATTCTTGTCTCCTTTGTTGTACATTGGCTGTCCACAGACATGTAGTTTTATTTCTAGTCACTCGATTCTGTTCCTTTGATCAGTGTGTCTGTTTTTCTGCAAGTACTGTGATATTTTGATGAATATAGCATTGTAGTATAGTTTGAATTCAGGGAGCATGATTCCTCCAGGCTTCATCTTTTGTCTTAGGATTACTTTGGCTAAAGGACTGTTTCATTGTTCCATATAAATTTAAAGATTCTTTCTTCTATTTCTGTGGAAAATATCATTGGAATTCTAATTGGGATTGCAAGCAATCTGTAGATTGCTAGGTAATTCAGACATTGCAAATATATTAATTCTTCCAATCCATGAGTATGGAATGTCTTTCCATTTATTTATGTCTTCTTTGATTTCTTTTAATAACTTCTTATTATTTTACTGTACAGATCTTTTACCTGCTTGTATAAATTTATTTCTAGGTATCTTAGTCTTTTTGCAATTGCAAATGTGATTTTATTCTTGATTTCTCTTTCTGCTAGTTTGTTGTTAGTGTATATAAATGCAACTGATTTTTGTGTGTTCAGTTTTTACCCTGCAACTTCACTATATTTATGTATTATTTCTGATAATTTTTTGCTGGATTATTTAGGATTCCCTATATATAGAATCATGTCATCTGCAAATAGTGATAGTTCTACATATTCATTTCTAATTGGATCCCTTTTATTTCTTTTTCTTGCCTAATTGCTCTGGCTAGGACTTCCAAAACTATGTTGAATAAGAGTGGTGAGAGTGGCCATCCTTGTCTTGTTCCTGTTCTTATTGGAATAGTTTTGATTTTCACCATTGTATATGATATGGGCTATGGATTTGTCATATTTGGTCTTTGCAACGTTGAGGTACTTTCTTTCTATGCCCATTTTATTGAGAATTTTTGCTGTCCAGACAAGCTAGGCAGCCAGCTGAAGGGGCAGACGGAATTAATACACAGAACACCGTCTATATAATAGACACAACACACTCTATATTATTTAATGGGATGGAGACCATCAGCCTCAAGGACTGAGGTGACATCCCTCTGATCACCACATATTTATTTGCAGGCCAAAAAGTACAAGCATAGCGGGAACTCATGCCAGCAGGAATGTGCAAGTCAAAGCTCAGCAGTTCTAATTTCCCCCCTTTCAATGTACCCGGGCCCTAGACAATGCCATTCTCTGAGGGAGTATCCTGGGAACAAACAATCTGGCAAGTTATGCAGACGGCGTTCCATTCCTGCAAGGGCCCAGCATTCTTAAGCCCCTTGCCTTCATGTTTGATAAGATACTACCTTCCAGCCTTTGATTCCAAACCACAAACAATCTAACACAGTAATTTATGAGAATCAGCATATTGCATATTTCTCAGTCACACATTTTGTAATTTGTTCTTGCTAAGCTTAAAGCCTTGCAATAATGTTGCTATGCTCTCCTGCAACAAATTTTTTTTTTATCATAAATGGATGTTTAATCTTGTCAAATGCTTTTTCTGCATATTTTGAGATGATTATACAATTTTTCTTCTTCAGTTTGTTAATCTGGTGTATCACATTGATTGATTTGTGGATGTCGAGCTATCCTTGCATACCTGGAATAAATTTCACTTGAATATGGTATATGATCCTTTTAATGTATTGTTGTATTCTACTTGCCAACATTTTCTTGTCATGATTTTGGCATCTATGTTCCTTGGTGTTAGCCTGTGATTTTCCTTTTTTTGTATTGTTTTTGTCTGGTTTTGGTGTCAAAGTAATGTTGGAATTGTAGAATGAGTTACAAACATCTTGTCCTCTCGAAATTTTTGAAGGTGCTTGAAAGTGTTGTTATGAAATCTTTCAATGTTTGGTAGAATTCCCCAGAGAAGCCATCTGATCCTACTCTTCCTTGAGAGGTTTTGATTACTGTTTTAATCTCTTCATTTGTGATTGATCTATTCAAAGTCTCTATTTCTTCTTGATTCAGTTTTGGGGGGTTATACGATTCTAAGAATTCTTCCATTGTTCTAGTTTATCCAATTTGTTGGTATATAGATTTTCATAGTATTCTCTTATAATTCTTTGTATTTCTGAGTTGCCTGTTGTAATTTCTCCTCTTTTGTTTCTAATTTTATTTATTTGAGCCCTGTCTCTTTTTGTGCTTGGTGAGTCTAGCTCAAGGTTTGTCAATTTTATATTTTCAAAGAACTAGATTTTAGTTTATTTTTTCTATTGTTTTTTAGTCTTTATTTCTTTTATTTATGCTCTAATTTGTATTATTTCCAACCTTATATCCATTTTTGGTTTTGTTTGTTCTTCTTTCTCTAGTTCTTTTAGGTGCACTGTTAGATTGTTTATTTGAGATTTTTCTTGTTCCTTGAGGTAGGCCTCTAGTGCAATAAACTTCCCTCTAAGTACCACTATTTTTGTATCTCATAAATTTTATCATGTTGTATTTTCATTTTCATTTGTCTCCAAGTATTTTCGATGTCTCCTTTGATTTGTTCATTGACCCAACCATTGTTCAGTAGCATTTTGTTTAATATCCACTCGTTTATGGCTTTTCCAGTTTTCTTCTTGTAGTTGATTTCTAGTTTTGTACTGTTGTGGTTAGAAAATATGCTTAGTATTATTTTGATCTACTTAAATTGGTTGAGACTTGTTTCTTGGTTTAATATCTGATCTTCTCTGGAGAATGTTCCATGCATGTTTGAAAAGAATGTGTATTCTGCAGTTGGGGATGGATAGTTCTGTACGTATTTCCAAAGTCCATGTGGTCTAATGTGCCATTTAAGGCCAATATTTCCTTACTTATCTTCTCTTTGGATGATTAGTCCATTGATGTGAGTAGAGTGTTAAAGTCCCCTGCTATTACTGTGTTACTATTTCTCCTTTTATGTTTGTTGATAATTGCTTATAAATATATTTAGGTGCTCCTGTGTTGGGTGCATAGATATTTATAACTGTTATATCTTCTTGTTAGATTGTTCCCTTTTTTATTATGTAGTGCCCTTCTTTGTCTCTTGTTACAGCTTTTGTTTTAAAGTCTATTTTGTTTTATATGAGTATTGCTGCCCAAGAATTCTTCTTATCACCATTTGCATGGGCTCTCTTTTTCCATCTCTTCACTTTCAGTTTGTGAGTGTCTTTAAGTCTGAAATGTGTCTCTTGTATGCAGCGTATATATGGGTCTTGTTTTTTATCCAATCAGTAACCTTATGTCTTTTGGATTTGAGCATTTATTTGATTAACATTTAATGCACCCATTGATAAGTACATACTTATTTCCATTTTGTTACTTTTTTCTGTGTGTTTTAGTAGTTCTCTGTTCTTTTCTTTTCTTGCTCTTTTTACTTGTGATTTTACGGCTGTATTTAGTGTTATGTTTGGCTTACTTTCTCTTAATTTTTGTAGATTTATTATAGGTTTCTGGTTTTTTATTGCTGTCCGGTTCATATATAATAACCCATGTAAATGTCAATCTATACTCTGTTGATAGACTCTTATGTTTGACCTCTTACTAAAAGCCCTTTTACTCCCCTCCCTGCAAATTTTATGTTTTGATATCATATTTAACCTTTTTTGTGTCTGTGTATCCTTTACCCTCTTATCATAGAAATAGATCATTTTAGTACTTTTTTCTTTTGACCTTGATATTAGCTTCATAAGTGGTTGATTTGCTACCTTCATTGTATATGTGCCTTCACTACTAATTTTTTCCTTGATAATTTTCTATTCCTATTTGCGATCTTTTATTTTCCATTTACATAAGTCCCTTTAACATTTCTTGTAAGGCTGGTTTGTTGGTGACAAGCTTCTTTAGTTTTTTCTTGACTGGAAAACTCTTTATTTCTCTTTCCATTCTGAATGATAATCTGACCAGGTAGAATGTACTTGGCTGTAGGTATTTTTATTTCAGCACTTTGAATATATCATGCCACTCCCTTCTAACCTGTAAGGTTTCTGCTGAGAAGTCAGCTGATAGACTTATGGGGTTTCCTTTGTATGTTATTTGTTGCCTTTCTCTTGCAGTTCTTATAATTCTCTCTTTATCTTTAGTTCTTGACATTTTGGTTTTAATATGTCTTGGTGTGGGTCTCTTTGGGTTGATCTTATTTGGGTTGATCTCTCTGTGCTTCCTGTACCTGGATGTCCGTTTTCTTCCTTTGATTAGGAAAGTTTTCAGCTATTATTTCTTCAAATGGGTTCTCTGCCCCTTTGTCTCTCTCTTCTCCTACTCAGAGAACTATAATACACAGGTTAGTATGCTTGATGTTGTCTCACAGATATCTTAGACTGTCCTCATTCTTTTTAATTCTTTTTGTTTTTATCTGTTCAGCTTGGTAATTTCCTCTACTTTTTTGTCCAACTCATTGATCCATTCTTCTATATCATCTACTCTGCTATTGAGTCCCTCAAGTGAATTTTCCATTTCCAGTATTGTATTCTTCATTTCTGATTGGTTCTTTTTTATATTTTACAATTCTTTGTTGAAGTTCTCACTGTGTTAATCTATTCTTCTCTCAAGAACAGTGAGCATCCTTATGACTATTAGTTTGCACTCTTTATGAAGTGGATTGTTTATCTCTATTTCATTTACTTCTTTTTTTGAGGATTTTTCCTGTTCACTTATTTGGAATATATTCCCTTGTCTCCTCATTTTGCCTATTTCTCTTTGTTCATATTTATGTATTAGATAGATCAGCTACATCTCCAAGAACTTGGAGCTATGGCCTTATGTAAGAGGTGCTTTATGAAGCCCACGAATGTGCTTCCTTCTCATCACCAGTTCCAATGTTCCAGGAGTCTCCTCTGCTTGGGCTATGTGTGCCCTTATGTTTTGTTGGAGTTGGTCTTGTTGCAGGTGTGTCTTAGGCTATGCTGGCCCCCTGGCTGGATGATTGTAAGGCTTAGCTGTGTGTGGCCACTATGATTACTTTAGTCACATTATTGAGTGAGGTGAGCCCCAGCACAGTTGGCTGCAAGGTCTTCTAATACACAGTTACTACTGTTAAGTGAGTTGGGCCTGCAGTGTGGCTAGTTGCTAAGTACAGTGGCTCATAATTGCTGTAGGCCTCTGACCTGAAAGGCTGTTGTCAGCTTTCTCAGGATTACAGCTGGATGGGTCCAGTCACAGTCATGGAGCACACAATTGCTTTAGGCGTTGTAAGGTGTAGCAGATCTCCTATGTGGTTGTTTGAGAAGGCCAGTGGCAAAAATCTTCTGCAGCCAAAAAACCCTGCCACACAACCATGGGCCCATCACACACTCTGTCAATGCAGTCCTGCTCTGTGCACATGCTCCAAGCTACCAAAGTGGACACATCTTACCTGCTGCAGAGTTCCCAAACACCCTACCTGTGCAGGCCCACAAGTTCCAATGGTGTTTGCTGGTGGGCAGGGTGGGTCTGGAGGGTGGCTGTCTGCCCTGGGTGATCTGGATTAAATCAGTGCTCTAGTGGGTCAGGGAAATCCCTTTGCTAATAGGCCAGGGGAAGAAATCCGTTGGCCTCTGCCAGTGTCTGTGACTGATGCTTGTATTATGTTACAATAATGGCTGCTGTTTGTGTCTCACTTCCTGAGAAGGTTGTCCTAAACACCTCCTGCCTCTCTGAGTTTGCTCAGTGATTATCAAGTGAGTCTCTCTTACTAAAGGACTGTACACTTTTCTTTCTGGTGATTTTGTTTTGGTCTCCAGAATGGGTTAATTTGTGCATGGGCTATTTAAGAGCAGGCTTTTCTCTCTCATATTCAATAGCTTTTGTTGGCGTAGTCCTTCTTTGTTTTAATAGTCAGCACAGCCAGGTATTATGACATTTGTCTTGGTTGTACTGAATTCAAAGTCTGCTTATTGTGACATAGATCTCCTGCTTAGATCCCCTGCTTCTCCAGGAAGATTTTCATACCTTATGATTGCCCCTGCCCATGAAATGTGACAGCTAGAATATAATACTTTCCTCAGTAGAAAGGTGTTTCTTCCTCTTCCACCTCAGTCTTGTCCCTTGTTATGGGGATCCTTTTTATCCAGCTTCCAGTTATCACTCAGAGGTGATTATTCCACAGGTTGTTGTATCCATGGGAGGAGGTGTGTTCAGAGTCCACCAGTGCTTCTATCTTCCCAGCAATTTCTTTGTCATTGATTTTTGACAGTTTTATTATCATGTGTCTTGGAGAAGGTCTTATTGTGTTGAGATAACTGGATGTTATACTCACTTGATGGATTTGTATATCCAGTTACTCCCTCAGGTTTGGGAAGTTCTCAGCTATTGGTTTTTTTTTATATATAAGCTCTCTGATCCCTTCTCTCTCGCTTCTTTTGGGATACCCATTGCCCTTATGTTGTCCCTTCTAATGGAGTCAGAAAATTCTCATAGAATTTCTGTATTTTAAAAAGTGTTAATTTTCTTTCTCCTTCTACCTGCATCATTTCTAATTTTCTATCTTCGAGCTCACCAGTTCTTTCTTCCATGTGATTTGCTTTATTTCCAATACTTTCTAATGCATTCTTTATCTCATTTTTTGTTTTTAAGGTCAAAATTTTGACTTAGTTCTTTTTTAAAGTTTCAATCTCTTTGGTAAAGTGTTCCTTCCTTTCATTGATTTCATCCTTGACATCATTAAACTGTCTTTATGAGTTTTCCTGAAGTTCACTGAGTTTCTTCATGACAGCTATGTTGAATTATTTATCACTTAACATCACAATCTTCCATTGCTTTATGTTTGGTTTCTAGAGAATACTTTTCTGTAGCAAACACGTTTTTCATTTAGGTACAGTTTTGTTTTGATTCAAATTTTTCAATTTCTTAGAGATTAGAGGCCCTTCTTTTGCTTTTCAGTAGGTTGTGCTACAGTGATCAGTTTTGGTATCTCTTACCTGAGCTACCTCTGGCTATATTTGTGTACTGTCACTTTCCACCCTCCAGCTTCTCTATTACAGGTCACATAGGTACTCTCCTTACCACTGCTTGTATTTCTAGGGGCCACTGATACCTTGCTCTTCTTGGTGTCATTATGTGTGCTGGCTTTGCTGCTCAGGCACAGAAATGGCTGATGTCTCAGCCACGTCTGAGATCTCCTGAGAGGGAAGCTCCACCACATTGGTAGAGGGATGGGGAGGGTGAGGAAGGAGCCTGATACAAGCAGCACTGTCTCAGCTGTTGCCTGTTACCCTGCGGTCCTTGGTACCACTGCAGTTTGGATGCAGGAGGATTGTGCACACTTGCTGCTACCTGGCTCTGAGCTGAGGACAGGGTCTTGGGATAATGGGGCTCCACATTCCTTGCTTCTCTGCTTCCTGTGGCCACTGATGCCTCTGCCCCTGGCTGGCTGGAGTCACACACACAACTCTGCTGCTGCCTATCATGTTTTCTGGGGTTGGAGTGGCTGGCTCAGCTGCCACAGCTGGGGAACCAACATCTCAGGCATTGCCTTTACTGCTCCCAATTTTGCCTAAGTGCTCCAATTCACTGATCTTTGTATATACTAATCTGTGGATATTTCCAACATCGCAATGTTTTGTGCAATGCAGATTTTGTTGAGTTATAGATGTTTTAATCACTGTAGATTGGAAGGGAGAGGCAAAAGTATTTTTAACTCCACCCTGATGATTATGTCCTCTGATTACTACAAATTCTTAACCTGGTATTATATGCTATATTTGTTTATTTGTTAGTTTTACCTGTTAGTTCCATGGGGGAAGGCACTATGCTTGATTGTTAATCACCGTACACATGCTACCCAATACAGCATTAGGGAGATAGCAGATGTTCACCAAATATATGCCAAATAAATTACTGAATTATATAAATGCCATAGCTTCCTTAAACACAGAGATATTATATTCTGGTGAGAAGGAGAGCACCAGGTAAATGCATTAACACAGTAGGTTTTGAAGAAAATGATGATACATTGTACCTACTGCAAGAATAAATAAGATCAATGAGATAAGAATTTTTAGCATCTGAGCTGAGATAGAGAAAAAACGAATAGCTCAACATAAAATCAAGAGGAAGAGAAGGGTACAAGAATGAAATGGGAGTAAATAAGAAGATGTATGGATATGACACTTTTTACTTTTACTTCTGCAGCTGAAAGCTTTTTACATGTTATATTAATCTAGTCTATAAAATTGAAGTGTAGCCAATAGCTTGGGTGAGAAACCCTACTAGTAACTGCCTGCCTCTGTTCCTTGACTTCTCTTCTATGATATTGCACATGGGTAATCCTCAATTACGTCCTGTCAGCAATAGAGACTAGATCTTTCTCAGACTGTCTTCACAAAAGCGTTGGATAGAAAGGGGCTAGAGAGATATGGATTTGAAGGTGCAAAACAATTGAGGGACTCCAGGAATAGTTTCCCTCCATGGTTAATTGATACTTACAGAAGATATTCCCATGTTATCTTCAGAAACGCACTCCTTGAAATTTCTCATTCCCCTCACCGTTGCCAACAAACTCCAAGAAAGCCCTTTGGGAATGTTTTCCTCAACGCATACAGCAAGTCTAATTGGCATCTTGAGTAATGGCTCCCCGAAGAGACTCAGGATGTTTTGTCTCAGTTGGACTCCCTAATGTCATATGTTTAATGACCTCTATTTACCTCAGCTCACATCATAAGTCCTCTGGGTTAGTGGGATGTTTTATTTACCTCAGATGCTGCTTCTCTGCCCCCATGTTTGGCTCATTTCTGGCCAAGTCTGTCATCATTCTAACCCCTAGGGTTCACAGTGAGGAAACATTCATGCAGTCAGGAAGGGGCTTATACTAAAAAACACCAGTGCTAGTGGCAAATTCTTATTTTGTTAATTAGGAAAGGAGGTGTAAAGTGAAGAAGAGCATGCCATGATTGATCTAAAATAGCAGAAATTCCAAAACAGATTTTCTTTTCACTCCAAACTCATTGATAATTAAGTTGGTATTAAGGGCAGCTTCTTAATCAGGTTGATTAATGGAAATTCTTGTTTCCCATGCTCTTTCCCATTTTGGAATGGAGAAGTGCCGCGGATAGACGTTTAGAGGTAGAAGAAACATGTGCATGATTCAGAGCCCCAGTAAGCAAAATTTAAAGAAGTTCAGTTACTTAATCTGTACCACCGTGCATGGAAGTAGTTCAAAATGTGAAAACACATTACAAGAGCATTAAAAAATTGCATGCACCATTGCTCCTGATGATGCTCTGTTACTAGACATTTAGACAATGATGAGTCTGCAGAACAATATCTTATGGGTAATCCCACCAGTATTGGAGATTTTCAGGGTTAGAGAAGGAAGTCTGATGGGCACCTTAGAAAAGACTTGTTTGGATGATCAGTAGACAATGTGTGAGTCTGTGTGAACATATCCTACCCTCTCAATTTCACTTCTATACTTGTTCTGCCCACAAGTCTCTGCAGAGTCAATTCTAGGTAAGGAAATATTTGGGCTTGAGGTGTCCAGAAAACCTTTATTAGAAACTAGGGTTCCCTCTGGCATTGTCAGCTTATTTCTCCATCCTTGAAGTCAGAGGGTGATATTGGTCAGTCCTTAAGGAAAGCTGCCTGAGAAGGCAGAGGAAAAAAGTCATCTAAATGTTATAAATCAGAATGGGAAATTATTAAGAAAGTTGCCTAAGGGAGGAAGAGAGACATGAATCAGATGATGGAAAAACTTGTGCTATGGAGATTTACAGAGAAAGATGGAAACTAATAAGGAAAGAGATAGGGAAGTATAGGAATACTTTAATGAAAGGCAAATGTGTGGATATCTTGACAGGGTTGGAGCAATCACTGTGAATATGGGAAACTGGGCCCTTTTTCAAAAGAAGCTGAGTTTGAAATAATAGTTTGAGGCGACAGCCAAAAAGATGATCCTAGGCTACATTAATATGGAAGAAGATAATACATGTGACTTCTTTCTTGTTGGTCAAATTATACTTTGAAGTGTTCTTCACTTTGAACAGTAAGTATATAATGTGGAATGCATGAAGATCTAGGGAGATGTTTAGGAGGAAAAATACAAAGAGGGATAGGGTAGATCTTTGGGGATTAATTTAGATTATTAGTTTTTTGAGTTGGGCTTTACTATGGAGTTCAAGCTCTCATTCTCATCAATATTCATGTGAGATATTGATAAAAGGCCAATTGGAAATTTCATTGATTAAATGTTATAATTCTAGTTTCATCAGTCTGATCCATAATTTGAAGGCTCTCAAGTATACCAAGACATATATCTTGTTTGTTTTAAAGTACATAACTGTGGGACTTTGTTATGTGTCAACATGGCACTCATATACCTCTTCTAAACAATACTTAATCTCAAAATAAAGTCCATACCAAGTTATCCTTACACATAACATGATGCAATCATCCCATGTACAATCAAAAACATATAAAGCTCTTCTCAAGAATAGGATATAAATCACATCTACTCTTTCCCCGTAAGAGGATGCCAAATCCCTTTTTTGTGTTTAGGTGAAATTCATTCTACTTCTATCTGATTCATAGTCCCCATTTTATGTCCTATAACTTATACACTGAGATATAAGCGTAACTATATTAATAGATCTTATCTTATTAAGGGGATAACAGAGGGAAAAATAGTTAATATATATGTACAAAATATTCATAACAGAAGAAAGAAAAGATGCCTGTTACTCTTACTTTTTTTTTTTTTTTTGCAGCTGTGTATGTGGCCATGGCTGTTTTTTATAACTTCCTCTTTTCACTGCCCACTCCATATTCCCTTTGTCTGGAGTTGATCATGTTTCCTTGCCGGGTGGGATAACCCAAACCTTCATCCCTGAAGGATTGAGGCCATTAATAGTCCTGAGTGAATTGGGTTGTTGCAGTTTCCCGGTGACTTTCATCACAGGACATGTGAGGATAGAATTGCACCCTAGAAAGTCTCCTGCCTTCAGACAAGCTCCTCCTATCACCATGGCATAATAGTAACTCAATTTCCCCTTGATAGTTAGGATCAGTCATGCCAGCCAGTATATAGTAACTTCCTTTGCTTGTTGATTCAGTGATATGAGGAGTCCATGTTGCTGAACCCATGTATCGCTTTCATCCTTGCTGTCATGGACACTTGGTTTGTGAGTCCATCATCATGTACAAGAGTGGCTGAGAATAAGTCCTAACTGACTTCCACAGAATGGGTTAGCACTTGGATAGGATAACTCATCCTCTGGACAACAGTAATGGGTATTTTGTCCTTGTTTTATATGACTATTTCATGTGATTTTCATTGTATGAGGGACACTGATATCATGTTAGGCAGTAGATATAATTCCTTATTAATGAGGAGAGGCTCTTGTTTGATGTTTGGCACTTAGAGCTTAAATATTCTGGAATTTCAAAGTATCATCTTGGTGAAGACAGATTTACAGTTCTTGTTATAAAAGGTTATTTCAATGATTTTAACTGTAGAATAATGAGAAACAGAAAAATTTTCTTCAAAAGTTGCGCCATATATCAAAAGGTCTTATATTCAGGATTGTAGTAAACCCAGGATTTCTGATATCACATTTCATCTCCACTTTCTGTCTCTACAGGTCCTGAGAAAGGGGAAATGTGGCAGAGGAGTCAGACCTCTCTGGCAGACTTCCTCTTTGAAGGGCTCTTTGATGACTCCTTCACTCACGTTTTTCTTTTCTCCTTGACGATGCTGGTTTTCCTCGTAGTGGTTCGTTTCAACACTCTCACCATGCTCCTCAAATATGCTGTGACCAGGCTTCATACACCCATACTTCCTGCTCAGCCAGCTCTCCCTCATGGATCTGATTTGTGTCTCCACAACCATCCCCAAGATGGCTACAAACTACCTTTCTGGCAAGAAGCCTGTCTCCTTTATGGACTGTGAGAGCGAGTACTTCGTCTATTTGTCTGTGGGTGGTGCTGAATGTCTTCTCATAGGTCTCATGCCCTGTGACCACTATCTTGCCATCTATCATCCAATGTGTTACACTGTACTCATGAAAAGAAGGTTGAGACAGATGATGGCTGTCATGTCATGGTTGGGAGCATTCATAAATTCCCTAATTAACACGGTGAGCTTAATGCATTTCTGTTTTCATGGGCCTCAAAAAATCCAACACTTTTCTTATGTTTTCAGCTGTTGTGAAGTTGGTATGTGGAGATATCACTGTTTATGAGACCACAGTGTACATCACCAGCATCCTGTTTATCCTCCAACCCATCTTCCTGGTTTCTACATCCTATGCCTTCATCCTTCACAGTGTTCAGATGGGGGTAAAAGAAATGCCTTTACCACTTGTAGTTATCACCTCACTGTGGTTTCCCTCTTGTTTGGTTCCTGCATACTCTCATGTATGAGGCCCAGGTCCCAGTGTACCTCATTGCAAAACAAAGTTGGTTCTGTGTTCTATAGCACAATTACTCCCACACTGAATCCTTTGATTTTTACTCTCATGAATAAGGATGTGGCAAAGGCTCTGAGGATAGTGCTCAGGAGAGATATTAGCACCCAAAGACAGAAAATCATTTGCCCTGATTATGAGAGTGGAATGGGATAAGCTCCCTAAATTGATCTGGGTAAACCCCTAAGAGTTTTCAAGGGTCCAAATCCCTGAATACTACTGCAAAAATGAAATGGTCAACACAGAATTCCAGTATTTTAACTCAGTTGCAGGCATCTAAGCACTATAGAGTACTATCTTATGCCATTTGAGCTGCTATTCCAAAAATACCATAGACTGGGTGGCATAAACAACAAACATGCATATTTCACACTTCTTGATACTGAAAATTCCTAGATCAAGCCTTGAACATGCTAGACTCTCTCTAATTTCCTTTTAATATCTTTAAATGTAAACCTGCCAAAATGTGCTTCCCTGATGACCATATCCAAAGCAACACCCTCCATTCTCTGTCCCCTGCTTCCAATTTGTAACACTACTCTCCATGATTTTGCATGATGTTATGTTATGTTATGTTATACGTATTGTCTCTTTGACTACAGTGTAATCTCCCTGAGGGCAAGGACTTGACTTTGTGTACTATTGCCTCACCCAGAGTCAAGAAAAGAGCCTGACATGAAATAAGTGCTCAGTAACTGTTTGTTGCATGGATTAATAAATGAAAGGAGCCTCAATTGCTTTGCTATCCATGATAACATTAATTTTATTTAATTCAGAGATGGGAAAATATAAAAATGAATAATACTGTGGATGACTTTGTAAGACTCATTTGTGTCAGATAGCCAGAAATTAATCCCAAGCAAATGCAGTGGCCTGACATCTCAGTGAAGCCTCTTGGAGTCTAGTGGTCTGAGGGATGCCAAAGTGAGGGGCAAATTTCTATATCTTGCTTCCCCTATTAGTTAAAAAAAGTCATGAAGTCCTGGAACCATCTTACGAAGAACAACACATAAGTTCTGAGAGCAAAGTTGTGCTTTCTAAGACAAGCAAGTACTTTCTTTCTGAGAAATAGGTTTTTGGCATTGTATAACAAGAACCACCAGTCCTGAGTTGAGTGTCATCTTACCCACTGAGCCCTAAGGTTGGATTCTGTAATGCTCCAATATCAGGTAGAATAAACCATACCTGGGTTGTTTCTGAAGGCACAAGAGTGATTCATAAACAGCTAACTCACAATCCAAGTTAAAGACAGGTGGTTGTTCTGCTACCTCTCCCAATCTACACACACAACAATGTCCTTGTCATGAATCTTATAAGATTATTTGAGAATGAAACAATCTCAGCCAAGTTTATGGATGATTATTTGTGTAATCTGAGCATCTTCCAAAAGTAAATAATATAGTATTCTAGGGGATCCACTTGAAAAGAGATATTACGCTACATTATTGTAATCATTCTATACATATCCTGGATATATCCTGGTTTACAAATATTTTATCTCATTCCATATCTTGTCTTTTCAGCCTGTTGATTGTGTCCTTTGATGAACAGAGCTTTTAAAATTCTGATGTAGTCCAATTTATCTGTTTTCATTCTTTTGTCCATGCTTTTTGTGTCATATCCAAGAAGTCATCAGCAAACCCAATGTCATGAAGCTTTCCCCTTATGTTTTCTCCTAAAAGGTTTATAAGTTTAGCTCTTACATTTTTTTTTGATACATTTTTAGTTAACTCTTGTACATGTTCTCTGCACAGTAGTGGTCCAACTTCATTCCATTCCCAGTAGGAAGCAAAAAGAATAAAATATTTAGGAATTAAGCTAACCAAGGAACTGAAAGATTTGTGCACAGAAAATGAAAAAACACTGCTTAAAGAAATTAAGGACATAAACAAATGAAAAGATATTCTGGATCCATGGATTGGAAGAGTTACTATTGTTACATCATCCATAACACCCAAAGTGACCTACAGATTCAATGCAACCTCTATCAAAATCCCAATAGCATTTTATTCAGAAAAACCTATCCTAAAATTCATATGGAATCAAGGGATTTCAAATAGCCAAAACAAACCTGAAAATGAATAAAAATTGAGCACTTAAATTTGTCGATTTCAAGACTTAGTAGAATGCTACAGTAATCAAAACAATGTGGCGCTGGCTTAAAAACAGGCATATCGACCAATGGAGTTGAACAGAGAACACAGAAATAAAACTTCACATATATGGTTAAATGATTTTCAACAAGAACGCCAAGATCATTTAGTAGGGAAAGGACATTTTTTTCAATAAATGGTGCTGGGAAAATCAGATATGAAAAAGAATGAAATCGGATCCTTACCTTACACTATATACAACAGTTAACTGGGAATGTATCAAAACCTAAATGTGGGAACTAAGTTTATAACTCTCTTAGAAGAAATCATTGGGGAACAGGTTTATGACATTGGATTTTCCCAGTGATTTCTTGGATATGACAGGAGAACCTAGGCAACAAAAGTAAACATATATAAATTGGACTACATCAAAAATTTAATAGTTCTGTTCATCACAGTATGCAATTAGTAGAGTGAGAAGACGACCTATGGAATAAAATTTGTAAGCCATGTGCTTTTTAAGGGGCTAATATCCAGAATATATAAATAATGACTACAACTCAGCAACAATAAAACAACCTGATTAAAAAATGGGCAAAGGACATGAATAGACATTTCTCCAAACAAATTGTACAAATGGCCAACAAGCACATGAAAAGATGCTCAACGTCACTAATCGTTAGGGATACGGTTAGGAAAAATCAACTCAAATTGGATTAATGACTTGAAAGTAAGACCTGAAACCAGAAAACTTTTAAATGAAAACATAAGGAGTAATCTCCTTGACATTGGGTTTGGCAGTCATTTTTTGGATTTGACACCAAAAGCAAAGGCACGAGAAGCAAAAATAAAAAAGTGGGACAACATCAGAATGAAAAGCATCTGCACGTCAAGGAAAACCATCAATAAAACGAAAAGGCAACCTACAGAATTGGAGAAAATATTTTCACATCGTATATCTGATGAGGGGTTAATACCCAAAATATATAAAGAACTCATATAACTCAACCGCAAAAAACTCAAAATGATCTGATTTAAAAAATAGATAGAAGATCTTGATAGACATTTTTCTAGAGAAGACATACAGATGGCCAAAAGGGACGTGGAAAGATGCTCAGCATCAGTAATCACCAGGGAAATGCAAATCAAAAACAAAATGAGATACCAGCTCAAGCATCTCAGAATGGTTATTATTAAAAAGACAAGACATAACAAGTGTTGGAGAGGATGTGGAGAAAAGTGAACTCTTGTGCATTATTGGTGGAAATGTAAATTGGTACAGCCAATATTGAAGACAGTATGGAGGTTCCTAAAAAACTAAAAATAGAATTATCGTATGATTCGGCAATTTCACTCCTGGGTATATATTTAAAGGAAGTAAATCACTGTCTTGGAAAGTTATCTGTATCCCCATGTTCCTTGCAGCATTACTTAAAATAGCCAAGACATGGAAGCAACTTAAGTGCCCATCTATGGACAAATTGGTAAAGAAAATGTGTTATTTCTAACAATGGAATATTAATGTACCATAAAAAAGAAGGAAATCCCTCCATTTGTTATAACATGGATGGACCTTGAGGGTATTATGAGAAGTGAAATGTCAGTCAAAGCAACACAAATACTGTATGATTTCACTTACATGTGGAATCTAAAATAATTAAATACAAAGATACAAAAACTGGATTAGTTGTTGTCAGAGGAAGGGGGTGCAGTGGGGGAAATGGGTGAATATGGCCAAAAGGTCAAAACTTCTAGTTGTAAGATAAGTTCTGGGATGTAATGTACAGCATGGTGACTATAGTTAACAATACTATATTGTGTGTGTGTGTGTGTGTGTGTGTATATATATATATGTATATTAAATATATATATTAACTCTAATATCATATATATATTTATTATATATTATATAGTACATAATATATCTATATAATATATATATAGCTCTAATACATATATTAGTTATTTCTTTTTTTCAATTATTTTACTGAAGTCATAATGCTTATAATGCCGTGTAATTTCAGGTGTACATTGTTATTTATCAATTTCTGTATGGACTTCAACATGCTCCCCACTGATAGTCTAATTTTAATGTCACCATACATATGTGTTCCTTTACCTCTTTCGTCCATTCCCCCAATCACCTTATCCTTTGGCAATCACTAATCTGTTCTCTTTATCCATGTGTTTGTTTATCTTCCACATAAGAATGAAATCATGAGGTTTGTCTTCCTCTGCCTGGCCTAAGTCACTTAACATCATACCCTCAAGGTCCAGTCATGTTGTTGCAAATGGGACAATTTTGTCTTTTTTTATGGCTGAGTAGTATTCCATTGTGTGTGTGTGTTTGTGTGTGTGTATGTGTATATATGTATATGTATACACACACACACACACACACATATATATATATATATATCTCACATCTTGTTCATCCATTCATCAGTTGAAGGGCACTTGGGTTGCTTCCATGTCTTGGTTATTATGAATAATGCTCCAGTGAATAAAGGGGTGCATAAATCTCTTTGAATTGTTGATTCAAATTCTTTGGATGAGTACTCAGTAGTAGGATAGCTGGACCACATGGTATTTCTATTTTTAGTTTCAGAACTCTCCAGACTACTCTCCATAATGGCTACACCAGTTTGCATTCCCACCAGCAGTGTATGAGGGCTCCCTTTTTTCCACATCCTCCCCAACACTTATTTCTTGTTTTTTTTTCAGAATAGCCATTCTGACAGGTGTGAGGTGATATATCACAGTTTTGATTTGTATTTCCCTAATAACTAGTGATCTTGAAAATCTTTTCATGTGCCTATTAGCCATGTGTATATCTTCTTTGGAAATATGTTAGCTCATATCCTCTGCCTATTTTTTTGATCAGGTTGTTTGTTTTTTGTTGTAGAGTTGTATTAGTTCTTTAAATATTTTGGAGATTAACCCCTTGTTGAATATATGATTTGCAAATATTTTCTCCCAGTTGGTGGGTTTTCTTCTCATTTTGTTTGTGGTTTCCTTTGCAATACAGAAGCTTTTCAATACGATGTAGTCCCACTTGTTTATTTGTTCTTTTGTTTCCCTTGCCTGAGTAGACATGGTATTTGACAAGAGACTGCTAAGACTGATGTCAAAGAGTGTACTGGTTACATTTTCTTCTGGAGTTTTACAGTTGCTCATCTTAAATTCAAATGTTTAATCCATTTTGAGTTAATTTTCATGTCTGGTGTAAGATAATAGTCTATTTTCATTCTTTTGCATGTGGTTGTCCAGTTTTCCCAACACCATTTACTGAAGAGGCTTTCCATTCTCCATTGTATGTTCATGACTCCTTTGTTGACGATTAGCTGTCCATAGATGTGTGGTTTTATTTCAAAGGTTTCAATTCTGCTCTATGGATCTGTTTGTCTGTTTTGTGCCAGTGCCATGCTATTTGTATGACTATAGCTTTGCAGTATATTTTGAAGTCAGGAATTGTAATGCCTCTAGCGTTGTTCTTTTTTCTCAAGATTGCTTTGGCTATTCAGGGTCTTTGGTGCCCCATCTGAATTTTAGGATTCTTTGATCTATTTCTGAGAAGAACGTCTTTGGGATTCTGATTAGGAATGCACTGAGTCTGTAGATTGCTTTGTGCATTATGGTCATTTTTACAATATTTATTCTTCCAATCCATGAGCATGGAATATTTTCCATTTCTTTATGTCCTCTTAAAATTCCTTCAAAAACATCTTTTATCTTTCTTCCTGTAGGTTTTTCACCTCCTTGGTTAAATTTATTCATAGATATTTTATCTTTTTGTTGCGATTGTAAATGGATTGCATCCTTCACTTCTCTCACTGCTAGTTTGTTATCAATTTATAGAAATTAAACCTATTTTTGTAAACTGATTTTCTACCCTGCAGCTTCATTGTGGTTGATTATGTGTAGTCTTTTTCTGGTGGATTCTTTAGCATTTTCTACAGAAGGAACCATATCATCTGCTAACAGTGGAAGTTTTACTTCTTCTTTTCCAATTTGGATCTCTTTTATTTCTGTTTCTTGTCTAATTACTCTGACCAAACCTCCAGTACTATGTTGAATAAGAGTGGTGAGAGTGGATACCCTAGTCTTGTTCTTGTTCTCAGATGGATGGTTTTCAATTTTTCACCATTAATTGTGATGTTGGCTGTGGGTTTGTCATATATGGCCTTTATTATGTTGAGGTATTTTCCTTCTATACCTATTTTATTGAGAGTTTTTATGATAAATAGACGTTGGATATTGCCTAGTGCTTTCTCTGTATCTATTGAGATGAGCATATGATTTTTATTTCTCATTTTGTTAATGTAGTGTATCACATTGATTGATTTGTGGATGTTGAACCACTCCTGTGTCCTGGGTATAAATCTCACTTGATCACGGTGTATGATCTTTTTAATATATTGCTGTATTTGATTTGCCAATATTTTGTTGAGGATTTTTGCATCTATGTTCATCAGTGATATTCACCTGCAAGTTTCCTTTTTTCTGTTGTTTTTGTCTGGTTTTGGTATCAGGGTAATTTTGGCATTATACAATGAGTTAGGTTGTGTTCCATCTTCTTCAATTTTTTGGGATAGCTCGAGAAGGATAGGTATTAAATCTTCTTTGAATATTTGGTAGTATTCTACAGAGAAGCCATCTGGTCCTGGACTTTTGTTTTTGGGGAGGTTTTTTGATTACTCTTTCAATGTATGTACTTGTGATTGGTCTATTCAGTTTCTCTATATCTTCTTGGTTCAGTTTTGGGAGTTTGTATGAGTCTAAGAATTCATCTCTTTCTTCTAGGTTATCCAATTTGTGGGCATATATTTTTTCATAGTATTCTCTTACAATTCTTTGTATTTCTGTGGTATCCATTTTAATTTCTCCTCTTTCATTTCTAATCTTATTTGAGTGTTCTCTCTTTTTTTCATAGTGAGTCTGGCTAAGGATTTGTCAATTTTGTTTATCTTCTCAAAGAACCAGCTCTTAATTTCATTGATTCTTTCTACTTTTACTTTTACTCTCTGTTTCATTTATTTCTGCTCTAATTTTTATTATTTCCCTCCTTCTGATGACTTTGGGCTTTGTTGTTTTTTCTTTTCTAATTCTGTTAGGTGTAGTTTAAGATTTCTTATTTGAGATTTTTCTTGCTTGTTGAGGTGTTCCTGTATTCTTATAAATTTCCCTCTAAAAAACCCTTTTGCTGCATCCCATAAGAGTTGGTATGTTGTACTTTTATGTTAATTTGTCTCCAGTTTTTTAAAAAAAATTCTCCTTTGATTTCTTCATTGATGCAATGGTTGTTCAGTAGCATTTAATTTAGTCTCCATATATTTGTGATTTTCTCATCTTTTTGCTTGTAGTTGATTTCTAGTTTCATAGCCTTGTGATCATAAAAGATGCTTGATATAATTTCAATCTTCTTAAATTCAGTGAGGTTTGCTTTTTTCCCAACATATGGTCTATTTTTGGGACTGTTCCATGTGCACTTGAGAAGACTGTGTAATCTGGTGTTTTTGGATAGAATCTTTTATACATATCCATTAAGCCCACCTGATCTAGATTTTCATTTAAATCCAATATTTCCTTGTTGACTTTCTGTCTGGATGATTTATCCATTGATGTAAATGGGGTGTTGAGGTCTCTACCATTACTGTGTTACTGTCAATTTCTCCATTTAGGTCTGCTATTAGTTGCTGTATATACTTTGGTGCTCTCGTGCAGGTGTATATATATTCATAAGTGTTATACCCTCTTGGTGGAATGTCCCTTTTATCATCATATATGGTCCCTCTTTGTCTCTCGTTGTCTTTTTTATCTGATGTCTGCTTTGTCTATTATAAGTATGGCAACATTTGCTTTCTTTTGTTTGCCATTTGCTTGGAGTATTGTCACTCTGAGCTTATGTTTGTCTTTAGAGCTGAGATGCATTTCCCAGAAGCAGCCTATTGTTGGATCTTGTTTTCGAATCCATCCAGCTACTCTTTGTCTTTTGATTGGAGAATCCAATTCATTTATATTTAGACTAGTTAGTGATATATGAGGGCTTAATACACCATTTTATTTCTTGTTTTCTGGTTGTTCTATATTTCCATTGTTTCTCTTCCCTTGTATTTCTGACTGCCATTTCAATTTATTGGTTTTCTGTGATAGTTTTCTGATTATCTGTGAATTGTGGCTCTGCTCTGATTTTTTGTTTAGTGGTTACCATGAGGTATGTATAAAAGATCTTGTAAATTAGATAGTCTATTTTCTTATAGCCTCTTATCTCTATTAGCCTAAGCATGTTCCATCATTTTCTTAGTCCTCTTCTGATTTATTATTGTCACAAATTCTGTTTTGTATTGTGAGTTTGTGATTAAATTGAAACTTTTATAGTTGTTTTTGATGCTTTCCTTCCCTTTAATTATTATTTTATGATTAAGTGTTTGCTAACCTTTTCTGATAGCTGAAATTTTCTGATTTTGTTTGTCTATTTATCTCCTTGCTCAAGGCTATGTAAACCTTTGCCTTTTAATTTGACGTATGAGGGCGTTCTTGATCCTAACTTGTAAGGCAGGTCTAGTGGCAATGAAGTCCCTCAGCTTTTGTTTGTTGGGGAAAGCTTTCATTTCTCCATCATATCATTTTGCTGGATGGATTATTCTTGGCTCAAAGGTTATGTCTTTCAGTATTATGGATATATCATTCCATTTTCTCCTAGACTGTAATGTTTCTGCTGAGAGATCTTCTGAAAGCCTGGTAGCATTCCTTACTAGATTATTTTCTTCTGCCTTGTTGTCCTTAATATTTTTTCTTTGTAATTGACCTTTGCTAGTTTTACTATTATATGCCTTGGAGAAGGTTTTTATTTGTCTTGATGCAATTAGGAATTCTATTTTCTTCATGTATTTGTAAGTCCAGTGTCTTGCACAGGTTTGGGAAGTTCTCAGCTATTATTTCTTTGAACAAGCTCTCTGATCTATTTTCCCTCACTTCTCCCTCTTGGATACATATAATCCTTATGTTGCTTTTCCTCATTGAGTCACATATTTCTTCAATAATTTCTTCATGTTTTTTAAATCTTAGTTCTCTCTCTTCCTCCACCTGAAGCATTTCTCTATTTATATCCTCTAAATCAATAATTCTGTTCTCCATAATGTCAGCTCTATTTTTTTAGGATCGTAGATTAATTTTTTCTCATTAACTGTGTTCTTCATATCCAGAGTTTCTAGTTTTTTTAATGATTTCAATTTCTTTGGTGAAGTATTTCTTCTGTTCATTAATTTTATTCCTGAGATCATTGAACTGGCTTTCTGAGTTTTCTTGTAACTCATTGAATTTATTTATGACAGCTATTTTGAATTCTTTGTAATTTAGATTGTAAATTTCTGTGACTTCAGGTTTGGTTACTAGATACTTGTCATTTTCCTTCTGCTATGAAGTGTTACTATAGTTTTTCATGGTGTTTGATTAACTAATCCTTTGCTGATGCATTTGTGGTAGTTTCAGGTCACAGATTCCACCTGTTACCACTGGGGTGAAGCAGGAGCTGTGTTTCTTATCCCATCCCATCTGCTGGAAGTTGTGGGGGTGTGGTGGGCTCTCTCACTGACTGGGATAGGGTTTGCTTGTGCACTGGGCTTCTGACACTTCGACTTACAGTCATGCAAGCCACTGTGCTTGGTGGACAGGGCTTCTTCGTGGGTCCAAGCCAGGGCCACTCATTCAGGCTGTGGTGACATTCTTGGCACTCCCACATGCCAGGATAGCATTCATATGCAAGCACAGTCCTGCTTCAGCTTCCTCTTAAAGTTACACCAAGACACATTCTTACTAGTGGGGCAGTGGCAGCATGGTGGGCATTCCTTCAAGTTAGGGCAGAGTTTGTGCACACGTGCAGGCCTGCCACTGCCTCCTCTTACAGTCGCACAGGGGCACATTACCACTAGTGGGGCTGAAGTGGCATCGTGGGCACTCTCACAGGTGGGGATAGCATTTGTACTCCTGTGCAGGGCTGCCACCATATCCTCTTACAGTTGTGCCAAAATGCATTCCCTCTGGTAGGGCTGCTGCAGCATGGTGTGTGCTGCTTTAGGCTAGGATAGCATTTATATGCAGTCTGGGCTGTCCCCACCTCCTGTAGTAGTAGCACTTGGTCACTATGTGATGACCTGTGACCTGGATTGCTGCTGCTGGAAACTGGTATGAGAATGGTCACCTACATCCACTGCTTCCCAAGGATCCAGTCCATCTACCTCCAGCTATATGGCTGCATAGGTATCTCAGGCATCCAGTTGTGCTGTCTGGGTGTCCTCCATTGATGAGTGAATGTCTGTTTAGCTGTAATTCAGAGAATGAGTGACAAAGGGAAGAGCTCACTCCCCCATGTTGCTAACGTCACTTTGTATTTTATATTTGAAATTTTTTAAGAGAATATATCATAAATGTTCTTATAAAAAGAAAGAAATTTATAACTTCATGATTTGATAGGTATTAACTAAACTTATTGTAGTAATCGTTTCACTATATATATTTATATATAATCATTGTGCTGTACACTTTGGACTAATATACTTTTATATGTCAGTTATATCTTAATAGAACAGGAAAAATAAATCTCACCTGTTAATGAAAACAAATACCACAATGAGACACAATTTCATATCCATTAGGATGGCTATTTTTAAAGAAACAGAAAACAATTGTAGCAAAGAAGTGGAGTAATTGGAACCCCTGTGCACTGTTGGTGGGAGTGTAAAATGTTACAGCCATTACAGAAAACCATTGGCAGTTCCTGAAAAAAAAAAATACAATTACCATATGATCCATCAACTCCATTTCTGAGTCTGTATCTGAAAGAATTGAAACAAGGATCTCAAAGAGATATTTGTGCATCTGTGATGATAGCAGCATTATTCACAGCCAAAAGCTGGAAGCAACCCAAGTGTCCACTGATGAATAAGTAGATAAACAAAATGTGGTATTTACATACAATATAATATTATTCAGCCTTAAAAAGGGAAGAAATTCTGACACGTGCCGCAACATGAATGAACCTTGAGGACAATATACTTAGTGAAATAAGCCATTCATGAAAAGGTACATACTATATGATGTTACCTATATGAGATATCTAGAGTAGTCAAATTCATAGAGACAGAAAGTAGGATGGTGGTTGCCGAGGGCTAGGGAAAGAGAGTTTGTGGAGTTTGATGGTACAGAATTTCAGTTCGGGAAGGTGAAGAGTTCTGGAGACTGGCTGCACACAATGTGAAGGTACTTAACAGTAGTGAACCATATAATAAAAATGGCAAGATGCTCAATTTTATGTTTGTACAGTTTGTCACAACTTTTAAAAATTTATGTAAAAAACTTAGCTTGATTTGAATACAGGGCACTGTCATCATTAATTAAGTATTCTTTTGAATAGCAAGTAGACTTTTAGTGGTGAGCATGAGGTAGTCTATACAGAAGTTGAAATTTAATGATGTACACCTGAAATTTATATGTGTTATAAATCATTGTTACCTCAATAATAGAATAAATAAAATTCATATGAAAGTATGAAAAAAGGTATGATCAAATACTTACCATGAAGATAAATTTTAATGGAAAAAACTTTAGGAGCATTCAAACTAAAGCCAAGAACAATAAAAACACTATTACTACAACTATTAAGAATTGTACCAAAGAAACTTACCAATAGTATAAGAAAGTAATGAGGATAAAGCTTGAGCAGAAAGAGACATTTTTGTGTATGAGTGCAAGGAAGATTGGCCCTGAGCTAACATCTGTTGCCAATCTTCATCTTTTCTCTTGAGGAAAGTTGTCACTGAGCTAACATCTGTGCTAATATTCCTCTGTTTTACGTGGGATGCCACCACAGCATGGCTTGACCAGCGGTGCTAGTTTTGTGCCCAGGATCCAAGGCTGTAAGCCCCAGGCTGCTGAAGTGGAGTGAGTGAACTTAACCACTATGGCACCAGGCTGGCCTGAGTAACATTTTATTATATTATTTTTCTTACCTTAGAAGTCCAAGAGGACCAACTTATAAATAATTGGAAGCAACATGTAGCCCTAAGAAATGTACAAGAAACAATACATTATTTAACAATGCAAATAACCAACCAGAAAATATGATGAAACATTGATAAATAAATTGAAAATGCTGATATAAAGGGAGATAAAGCACATTACTGAATGGGAAAAATCTTGATGCAAAGAAGTTACTTATTGTTCAAATTAATCTTTAAATTCATTACAGCTTCAATTAAAATTTCTTAATATATATCATGGAACTTTCCAAGCCAATTCAAAAAGTCTATTTTAACAAAATAACTCCCTAATGAGAATGTCACAACGTTTGAGAGGCAATGATCTTGATTACCCACATAGTGATACCTCATACCTTGCTTCAAATCTGGCAAGACAAGAATGATGCCTCTAAATTGGGTTCAATGATTCTCATGAGTCCCCAGAATACTCACATTTGGCAAAATTGCTATAATTAGACAACACATAAAGGATGTTATATTGAGAAAGAAATCCACGTTAATGGTGTCTATTTTTTTTTTTTTTTTTTGGTATAAGAAAGGTTGAGGAGCTCTAATGTCACCTCTTTCGTTCATCTTCCATATGCAAGGAAACAAATTTTTTCTTACAAACGAAAATTACACCAACTATATCACTTAAATATAGGAGGCTAGGACTTATCCTGGAATTACTCACTCAAAAGCAGGCGTTTATTGATAACTTTCAGTGACCTAGACAAGTTCCCAAGTTTTGCAGACATAGAGATGGTCAAGACATAAACTGTCACAAGTTTAAAAATTACATTTCTGCTATCCAAATGATTGCATACCTATCTTGTATTCGTGATCACCTCTACTATTTTTATTCAGATTTGAATAACTCCTATTCTAACAACATTATTCCCTAATGAGTCTTGCAGTCTGTCTTGAATCTCTCTTATCTCTTTTCTATTCAATTATACCTATCAATGTTTCTGTTATGTAAATCCATTCATGTAATTTCCTTTATTAAAATCCCACAATTATACTCATATTCTTCTAGAGCAGCAATTCTCAAACATTAGTGAACACTAGAATCACCAGGAGGGCTTGTTAAATCAGATTTCTGGGCCCCAATATCAGAGTTCGTCATTCAGAAACTCAGAATTTACAATTCTAACAAGTTCCCAATATATTGTAATGTTGTTGGTATAAGTACTGCACTTTGACAACCACCATTCTAGATGGAATACATACTCCTACCAATGCAAAAAGTGTCCTTTATTATCTAGGTTCTACCTACTTCTCCTGTAGCACTTTTTTTGAGAGGAGTTTGGTGCCAACCCTTCCCTTGCATGACACCGAGAGTGAGCGCCTCCTTAAAGTTTGTACCCCAGGCGCTTCACCTACATTTCCCTAGTCCAGGCCCTACACAAGACTGTCTGACTCCAAACTTTGTCTTTCCAGTCTCCAAATCTTTCCATTACACACCTTTTTCTAACTTAAATATTCATCACAACCTTTTGTCTTAAAAAGATGTCAATCTCTTAGAATTATAGGGTTTAGATAAATTTCTGTATTTTGATACTTTTCCTTAAGAGGAATTTCTGAAGATTTAACTTCATAAATGTAATTTGTCACTTAAAACTATAGCCCAATCTCATTTATAAAAAGTTAAATCCTTAAGTAAAATATTAAAAAACATAATCAAGTACATTAACAAAATAGCACATCACAGTCAGGGGCTTTTAAAAGTTTCAAATGGAAAAACTTGAGGCAACATTCAACTTACAGTGAGGCAGAAATGAATTCAAAATAGTCCAAATATTGGCATCAACTTTATATTCAATTATAATAAACCCACAGAAAGTAATGACGAGAAGCTAAAATCAGCTGAAGACAACATGGTACCAATCCTAGAGTGAATACTTGATAAATGTTTCCAAGCTTGAGGGATCCTGAGAGTTTCAAGCTGGAATTCTTCTAGGCAATTCACTCATGTCTGTTTAGTTTGTTGACTCTTCCATGATTTTGAGATTATCATTCTAGGTAGAAAAGGGAAAAAAATTCTCCTTTGATTATTAGATTTTCCTAACTGTGTCCACTCCATAACAGAAAATTACTGAGAGCCTAGTGTGAAATCATTCTTACAGTTTGCTCTGAGGCTTTTGTGCTTTTCCTTCCCTCTATGCCAAGATCCCATTTTAGGATCTTGTTCTTCCTAAATCTATCCTCTTTCAGGCCTTGGAGCAGCCACAGTGTTCTTGTTTCTATAGAAAGAAATCCACGTTCAAGGTTTCCATTGGCCATGTAGAATTGCGAGAATATTTCAGAAACACCCAAGCCTTTTTTGTCAGTCAATTTGGTGGACATGAGCTAAAGAGAAGGGTGATTGACCCATATGTTCCCTGAATGAAACTGTATAAAGGAAGCTATGACTAAAGAATCCTTTTCCCGACCATTCTTCCCCTTGTGGGATCTGGTCTCCCAACACGCGAAACTCACCTGCTAAGCACAGTGCCAAGAAGACTCATTATTCAACATGGTCAGTCATAAAGCAGTTAGTTTACTGCCTCTGTGCATCAACAATCTCAAACCCCCATTAAGGCTGTGTTTCTATACACTAACAATGAACTAGCAGAAGGAGAAATTAAGACTACAATCCCATTTACAATTGCAACAAAAGAATAAAATAACTAGGAATAAAGTTAACCAAAGAGGTGAAAGAGCTGTACACCAAAAACTATAAAACGTTGTGGAAAGAAATTGAAGAAGACGCAAAGAAATGGAAAGATATCCCATGCACGTGGATTGCAAGAATTAATGTAGTTAAAATGCCCATACTTCCTAAAGCAATCTACTGATTCAGTGAAATCCCTATCAATGTTCTAACAACATTTTTCACATAAATATGACAACGAATCCTAAAATTTATATGGAACAACAAAATACCCCAAATAGCCAAAGGATTCCTGAGAAAAAAGAATAAAGCTGGAGGTATTACACTCCCTGATTTCAAAGTAAACTGCAAAGCCGTAGTAACCAAAACAGCATGGTACTGGCACAAAAACAGACACACAGATCAACGGAAAAGAATGAAGAGCCCAGAAATAAACCCACACATTTTTGGACAGCTAATATTCGACAAGGGTGCCAAGAGCATACAATGGAAAAAGGAATGTCTTTTCACTAAATGCTGTTGGGAAAACTGGACAGCAACATGCAAAAGAATGAAAGTAGACCATTACATTACAGCATGCACAAAAATCAACTCAAAATGGGTTAAAGAATTGAATGTAAGACCCTAAACCAAGAAACTGACAGAAGAAAATATAGGCAGTATGCTCTTTGACATTGGTCTTAGAAGCATATTTTCAGGTACTGTTATCTGATGGGGCAAGGGAAACAAAAGAAAAAATGAAGAAATGGGACTACATCAAACTAAAAATCTTCTGCACAGTAAAGGAAACTGTCAACAAAATGAAAAGACAACTTAACAATTGGGAGAAGATATTTGCAAACCATATATCAGATAAGGGGTTAATATCCAAAATATACAAAGAACTCATACATCTCAACAACAACAACAAAAAACAACAACCCAATTAAAAAATGAGCAAAAGAGCTGAACAGAGATTTCTCCAAAGATCTCAGTCATAAGTAGAAAATAAAAACAATGACAAACAAACGCATAGCAACAGAGATTGGATTGGTGGTTACCATAGGCAAAGGGGGGAAGGGGAGAGCAAAAGGGGTGATTAGGCTCACATGTGAGGTGATGGACTATAATTAGATTTTGGGTAGGGAACATGGTGTAGTCTACACAGAATTTGAACTATATTACAACGTATTCTGAAAGCTATATAATATTATAATCTAACGTTACTGCAATAAAAAAATGAAAGCAATAATTCAAGAAAATTTCCCAGAAATGAAACCCAATGCACTGCATTTTTCAGCAGAGTAGTATTTTCTAGACACATGTGGCTAAATTTAAGTGCAAATTCATTAAAATAGGATAATGCAATTTCTTGCTCATACTGATCATGACTCAAGCCCTCAATAGCCTCACATGGTGGAAGCCACCATATTGAACAACACAGACATAAAGCATCTGCGTCCTCAAAGAAAGGTAGATTGGACAGGTCTGGCCTTGAGTAATGGATGGAGCAGATCCACCAATGCACATAACCATGGAATTTCAGAACAACAGGGATGAGAAGAAGATCTAAACAGCTTCCAGAAATCATAGGGGGTGGCAAGAAACAGGTCACATAGAAAGAGTCAGAAATAGACAAGGAATTAATCTTTTCAGTTACAATACAAGAGGCAAGACTCTATGTCTTCAAATTCACAGTGAAAATTCTATCCCACCTAGAATTCTTGCTCAAACTATCAACTGACCTATTCAGACATAAAACTGAGAATTATTCAGACATAAAATTTCTAAAAAGAAAAATCACACCTATGGATCATTCCTGATAAAACTACTACAAAAAGAGACCCTCCAGCAAAACAACAGAGAAATCAAGAAAGAGACAGCCCCAGGATCCGGAAACAAGTAATTCAGCCTAGCCGAAAAGCAAAGGGAATGCCCAGGACCACAGCCCTGCAAAGCCATCAGAGTAAGCAGCCTGGACTGAACCAAGGAGACAAAGTCACCTTTCTGGTGGAAAATGAATGATGGGGCATAGAAAACTCATCAGATTACAAGAAGGAATTATGAATTCCAAGGAAAATGAAAAGTTGTCAAGAACAAAAACAGAAGCATAGAAGTGTGCATGGCTCAACTGTGAATAATAAGTATTTAAGCCATGTTGATGCAGACAATGAATAGGAATCCACTCCCTTTCCCTGTTTTGGGAAGGCGGGAAGTGGGCATGAGGCAAGGAGGATATCAGGAACCTAAACTCTCTTCTTCCAGAGAAATCAAGAAACAGTAGTATAAGCATGTCATTTAATGACACAGCAATAATTACCAGGAAAAAAAAATACTAACCAGATTGAAAGTAGATTCTGGAAGGAAAAACCAGAGTGGGGATGAGGTAGAGCAAGCCACCCCTTGTTTATTATAAACATCATAAGATTGTTCAAAGTTGTAAAGCATGTACATCTATAAATTTGATTGTTAAAAATAAATTTCTAGAAGCCCCAGAGTGGATATCATCTCCTTCCAGCTCTCTCTGGGTATGAGATGTCCTCCCAAAGAATTACGGCTGACCTCTTGCCATATTGAATCCTTCTGTTCATGGGTCTGATTTTTCCCCAACAAAATGGGTTCAGCTCATGCCTGACCCAGGGCTGTATTCAGGAAATGTCTGTGGATCTAAACAGAAGCCTGGACCAGAGCTTTCCTGCTGAGGTTCCAGGAGTGTTTGAGATTCAAATGAACCTCTTGTTAGCAAGTATTGGAAAATCCCCAAGTGACATAAGGATGAGTGTTGCCAGTAGGAGTCCACCTGGTGTTTCTAAAACAAGTTTCACAAACAGCCATGAGATGTTTTTACTGAAGGCTGACTATGTGCTCAGCAAATTTCTAGGCCCTGAAAGGACATCAGTGAAGCAAAGTTAGCCTCTGGCCATCTTTGCCTTTTGGAGGCCTCCTGGGGTCCATCCCAACAGTTGAGCCTAATGAGGTTGTTAGGAAACAGCACAGCATAATGGTTAAGGATGCAGGTCTCAAAGACTCTACATTTTCCAGCTCTCACACACTGGACAAGTTATTAACCTCTCTGTGCATCAGTTTCCTCAGATGGCTGATAGGAGGATTAAATGAGAAATCTGTAAAATTAAAGCCTTGTACTCAAACACTGAGACTCCTTCCAACTCTCTGATTCTTCCATTTCATCTTCGTTCCTCAATCAACTGTGTTATGGTACCACCTGCAGAAATGAGATATGGTGCTTCTGAAAATGCACACAGAAGCTTAAAGAAAATGTGCCTTTATTTACTTTTCATAAATGACATCATCAGCCCCAAGAGACCGTACCTGGGGTGGGATTGGGGAGGAAGAATTTCTTGTTACCTGAAAACAACTTCTTGGTCTCATTTGGGTAACAAGCTTTTCTGAGTTTGGCCTTTCTGATCTACTCCACTCTTCCCCTGTTTCTCTTAGGATGAGGTCAGGATGTTTGTGGGTATAACTTATGAGAGCAGGAAAGTGGACTCAGACCCTCACCTGCACTGGGCCTTGCAGGTGACACCTCTTCCCTGCCCTGATTCTGCAGAGGGTCCTCTAGTATTCATCACTGCATTCCTGGTTATATCAGGCCTGAGAGTCACCCCTGCTGACCTGGGCCCTTCTCACTGGCACCCAGCTTCCATCCCCACCCTCCACACAGCCTTGTTGAAAATGAATGTTCACTGCTGGAGGTCCCCTTAGCCCTCCTGTGACAGCCACCTGGAGGCCCATGGGTTCTCTCTTTACATATTATTATGGCTGAATTTGTCCCCTCCAAAGGTATATGTTAAAGTCCTAACCCCTACACCTCAGAATGTGACTGCAGTTGGAAATAGCATCTTTAAAGAGGCAATTAAGATTAAATACGTTCATATGGGTGGGCCCTAATCCAATTTGACTGTAGCTCTTACAAGAAGAGATTAGGACACATACATGCACAGAGAGAAGACCAGGGAGAAGAATTCCATCTTCTGGCCAAGGGGAGAATCCTCAGGATGAAACTTGATCTGAGAATTCCAGCCCAGAACTATGAGAGAATAAATTTCCATTGCTTAATTCACCCAGTCTATCATACTTTGCATTTGCAGCCCTAGCAAATTAATACAGATCCCTTCTTCTTCCCTCATGGGCCAGACCAGAGGATGTCTGTGGGAACACTGATTGTATGATAATTATGTTTCTGTCTCTCCAATTAAATTATGAGATCCTCCTGGGTAGCAACTTTGGTTTATTCATTTCTATATTCCTCAGGCCTAACAGTGCTCTAGCTGGATGGTGATTTAGAATGAATCTGTGAATGAAGGAATCATTTCCATTTTGGACAACTACCTTCAAATTTTAGTAAGATAGAGAGGGCAGTGGTCAAAACACTCTGTAAGCAGACCAGTTAATTAACCATTTGTACCAGTTCTCATGGCATAACATGATGGTCATGGATGCAATGATGTAAGCCATGTGAAAGTCACTGGTGTAGGGAGGGTTGAGCTTTGGGCAAATGTGGTTAGGACCATGGGACCATTGACAACTGGAGCAGTGGGCTATAAGCCCAGTGCTTGCTTCTGGCACTTCTCCCAATGTGCCCATAGAATAAGGGCAGGAGTGTGGGCCCAAGAAATGGAGAATGCAGGGGATGGGGAAGATGCCGGGGAAGGACATAAGTCCCGAATAAAAATAGTAAAGCTTGTTCACGGGAAATCCCACTTCTTCACCTCACAGCACAGCATCACAGATTGGGGAAAGAGGAAGAACTGAAACCTTAGAAAGTATCCTCAGGAATCTGGTGACTGAGTCACTCACTAAACTGACTCTCCAGCAAATTAATCTGTGGCAAATTGAGCTGCTTCCATCACTTCTGCAGCTCAGAATATGAATCTTAATAACAATGACCAACACTATTTGTGGTTAAGCACATGCCAGGAATCATTCTCAAAGTCTCAATTGCATTAATTTTCTTTTTTTAAATTTTGGGGAATGTGTGAGGAAGATTGCCCTGAGCTAACATCTCTTGCCAATCTTCCTCTTTTTGCTTGAAGAAGGTTGTTGCTGAGCTAACGTCTGTACCAATCTTCCTCTGTTTTTTATTTTATTTTATTTTATTTTTGTATAGGGGATCCTGCCACAGCATAGCTTGATGAGTGGTGTATAGGTCTGCACACAACATCTGCACGTGTGAACCCTGGGCCACCAAAGGGGACAGTGTGAACTTAACCATTATGCCACTGGGCTGGCCCCCATATTAATGCTATTAATACTCAAAATAACCAAATGAAATAGGTGCTTTTATCATTGCTGCTTCAGAGAGGAGGAAACTGAGGCTCACCAAGGTTGGATAACTAGATCCCCCAACTTTTAAGTGGCAGAGCTGGTTAAAGAATCAGGGAGAGCCTGCCTTTTCAACCACTACAACCTATTGGCATCAGTAATGTTTACCCTCCCATCAGGACAACTGCTGGGAGCCTACCCCTTCACATGTGTTTACACACACCCTTGTATACACTAACACATCTGTATGCACACATAGACCACCACTAACACCAACTCCCTCCCTTGCCCAGCAAGTGCAGCTGACAGTCATGCCCCTGGGCAGTCTTCAGAGTTCTCTGCTACAGCAATGGAAGATGATGCCTCAGCTCCTCTGTCTCTGTGTCAGTTATTATTTGCTCTGTAACAAAGTATGCTACAACTTAGTGGCATAAAACAACAATTTTTTTAAATCTCACATTCTGTGGGTGAGGAATTTGGAAGTGGCTTAGTTGAGTGGTTCCAGTTCAGTTTCCCATGAGGTTGCAGCGAAGCTGTTGTCTGGGACCCCTGTCTCTGAAAGTTGGAATGGGCTAGATAATCTATTTCAAAAGTAGCTCACACATGGGGCCTGGGAAGTAAGGACTACATCTGGCAGGAGGACTCAGTTGCTTGCCATGTGGGAAGTTGAGTGTCCTTATAACATGGAAGATGGCTTTTCCTAGAGTGAGTGATCCGAGAGAGAACAAGGTGGAAGCCTCCATGTCTCTTATGACTCAGGCCCAGAACTACATACCGTCCTGTCCACAATATCCTAGTGGCTTCACAGGTCAACTCTATTCTTGTGGAAGGTGACTCCATAAGGCTATGAGTGCTCTAGGAGGAGTGAATCCTTGAGAGTGCTCTTGGAAGCTAGCTACTACATCTTACAACCACAATGTGGCCTACTGAGAAGTATATTGTGGGAACACAAAGGCTTGGTGTCAATTCGACCCAGCATATGATAGTTGGTCCATAAAGTCAGTTCTCTTTCTTTCCCTTTTCTCCTGAGCCATATGACTCCAAGAGTCAGCTCGAATTAGACCTTAACATTCTTTCCCTTGTCCTGACCCACTACCCCACTGCTGCTTCCAGTAATTCACAATAACTTAAAGATTTATTGCTTTCTCCAGTTTCCCTCACTTCTCATCTCTATTCTGGGTCATATACATCTTAGTCTACCTGAAATGAAGGAAATATGTCCCAGTTATCTACTGTGGCATAACAGACCATCCCAAAAGAGCAAACAGCAATGATCTTTTATTTTGTTCATTAATCTGAGGTTGACTGGGCTCAACTGGTCATCCCTTGAATCTGGTCTATCATGTGATCATAGACAGGCTGGAGCTGGTATCATCCTGAAAGCTCTCCTCATATATCTGAGCTGGAAAGACTCAAACAGCTAGAAGCTGGGATGCCTGGGTCAGCTCAGACATTTCTGTCTTTCTACATTGGTACACAGATGATAGATAGATAGATAGAGATGATAGATAGATGGTGATAGATGATAGTTACAGATATTTAGACAGATATAGATAGATAGATAAATTGATAGATATATATAGATTCATACAGATGAAGATTGATAGATGATATAAATGGATGATATATAGATAGATATAGATAACTGATAGGTAAATAGGTAAATATAGATAGTTGATTGAGAGATATAGACATATAAATGGATATATAGATGATAGATATAATGATAGATACAGACAGACAAACTATGACAAGTACAGGGAACTTTTCCATCTTCAGGCAAGATTCAATGGAGAGGACAATTCTTGGCCTAAAGAAGTGAATATGAAGTTCCGAGGCCCAACTTATGGCCTTCCAGCACCATGGATAATCACCCACACTGAGGAAGCTCTCAGCCAATCTGTCACAGGAAAGGAAGTGACTCCCTGAATTAACTGGCCCTGATGTAATAATTACCTGATCCTGCCTATCTTTAAGTCCCGAAGGAGTAGGTCTATCTCATCTTATCTTTTCACGTATCTTGGACACTGCACAGCCTGCACATGACCAGAGATTTCTCAGAACTTTGGGACGAGAAAAGCAATTCTAAGGGAGAGCAGGAGAGGACCCACATGAATGCAGTGGGAGTGTTTCCCTAGAGTTAGTGCAGGTCATCCCCCTCAATGTTGTCCACACTTTGATATGATGAAAAGGCACTTTTAGAATGGGAAAGTTTCTATTGTTCCTAGGGAAATTACTGAACAGCAACACCTATGCCACCAATGATTTCATACTTAAACCTTTGTGAGAGATGTATGCAATTAGTTTCTAAACTGGTAGATGAAGCTGGAGTTGTTAATGCTGGAGCCAAATCTTCAAAAGCAATATTGACCTTCTGAGGACTGAGGATAATAGATCTCTGAAAATAATAGCAATACTTATCAAGTGCTCACTGCGCACTTTGTGGTCATGGTCTCTGTCCTAAATACTTCACACACATCATCTTACTTCATCCTCACTTGAGAAAGGAGCTGGCATTATCCCCCTATTTTGCAGATGGCAACTCTGAGGCACTAAGGTATGGAGGTGCTTAGTAACTTCTTCAAGGCTGCACTTATAAGTGTCTGTTGCAGAGGAAGGTACTAGATTCCTTTCACTGGGCTGGACACCCATCCTCAGTTGCTAGGAGTATTGGCTATTACTAGCTAACAGCTGCTGCATTCTCTGGAGAATCACCATTGACCAAAGCAAAGCCACTTCATCTGGGACTTTAACATTTGCCAAAGCCACTGGTTTGTGTAGACTCAGCCCTGGACTGAGTTAGCATCCATGACCCTGGACGTCCAAATTCAGAGGCCCATCTGTCGAACACTGTGTGCTGCTGCCTCCTGATATTAAAATAATATACCTAAGGTGATATTTCATCGTAGTTTTGATTTGCATTTCCATGATAGTCAATGACTTTGAACATCTTTTCACTTGCCTATTGGCCATTTGAATATCTTCTTTGGAGAAATCTCTGTTAATATCTTTTGCTCATTTTTTAATTGGGTTTTTAGTGTTTTTGCTATTGACAAGTATGCATTCTGTGTATATTTTGGATATTAACTCCTTATCTGATATATAGTTTGCAAATATCTTCTCCCAATCGTTAGGTTGTCTTTTCATTTTGTTGATGGTTTCCTTTGCTGTGCAGAAGCTTTTTAGTTTGATCTTGCCTCATTTGTTCATTTTTTTTCTATTATTTCCCTTGCCCAGTCAGATAATAGTATTTGAGAAAATGCAGCTAAGACCAATGTCAAAGAGTGTACTGCCTATGTTTTCTTCTGGAAGTTTAGTGGCTTCAGATCTTACAGTCAAGTCTTTAGTCCATTTTGAATTAATTTTTGTTTTGGGGAGAAAGGTAGTTGTCTACGTTTATTCTTCTGCATGTGGCTGTCCAGTTTTTGCAACACCATTTATTGGAGAGATTTTCCTTTCTCCATTGTGGGTTCCTGACTCCTTTGTGAAAGATTAGCTGTCCATAGATGTCTGGGTGTTTTTGCTGGAATTTCACTTCTTTTCCATTCATCCGTGTATCTGTTTTTCTGCCAATACCTCCCTGTTTGGATTACTATAGCTTTGTAATATCTTTTTTTTTTACTGAGGAAGATTCACCCTGAGCTAACATCTGTTGCCAATCTTCCCTTTTTTTGTAGTGAGAAGCTACCACAGCATGGTGACTGACAGACATGGTGTAGGCCCCTGCTGAGAAACCAAACATGGGTGACTAAAGCAGAGCATGCGAAACTTAACCACTTGGCTACCACAGATGGTCCTGTAGTGTTTTTGAACTCAGGGAATGTGATGTCTCCAGCTTTGCTCTTTTTTTTCAGGATTGCTTTGGCTTTTGAGAGTCTTTTGTTTTTCCATATAAATTTTAGGATTATGTGTTCTGTTTCTATGAAAAATGTCTTTGGGATTCTGATTGGGATTGCACTGAATCTGTAGATTGCTTTAGATGATATGGCCATTTTAACTATGTTTATTCTTCCAATCATTGAACACAGAATATCTTCCCATTTCTTGACATCTTCTTTGATTTCTTTCAATAATTTATTAGTTTCCAGTATACAAGTCTTTCACCTCCTTGGTTAAATTTATTCCTAGGTATTTTACTCTTTTTGTTGTAGTTGTAAATGGGATTGTATTCTTGATTGCTCCTTCTGCTAGTGCATTGTTAGTGTATAGATATGCAATTTATTTTTGTATGTTGATTTTGTACCCTGAAACTTTACTGTATTTGTCATTTCTAATAGTTTTTTGGTGGATTCTTTAGGGTTTTCTATATATATAATCATATCATCTGCAAATAGTGATAGTTTTATTTCATCCCTTCCAATTTGTATTCCTTCTGCTTCTTTTTCTTGCCTAATTGCTTTGGCTAGATCTTTCCAATACTAGGTTGAATAAGAGCGGTAAGTGTCCATCCTTGTCTTTTTCCTGTTCTCAGAAGAATAGTTTCCACCTTTTCACTGTTGAGTATTATGTTAGCTTGGGTTTTTCATATAAGGCCTTTATTGTGTTGTCCTACTATCCTTCTATACCAATTTATTGAGAATTTTTAGCAATAATGGAAGTTGAATCTTGTCAGAGGCCTTTTCTGCCTCTATTGAGATGATCATGTATTTTATTCTTTGTTTTATTAATGTGATGCTTCACCTTGATTTATCTGTGGATGTTAAACTAAGCCTGAGTCCTTGAAGTAAATCCCCACCTGACTGTGGAGTGTGAACCTTTTATTGTATGGTTTTATTAGATTTGCAAATACTTCATTGAGGATTTTTGCATCTACGTTCACCAGCAATATTGGCTTGTAGTGTTCATTTTTTATGTTGTCCTTGCCTGTTTTGGGTATCTGGGGTATATTGGCCTAGAAAAATTAGTTAAGAAGTGTCTCATCCTCTTTAATTTTTTGGAAGTGTTTGAGAAGGATAAGTATGAAATTTTCTTTTATGTTTTGGTAGAATTCATCAGAGAAGCCATCTGGTTCCTAACTTTTGTTTTCTGGGAGATTTTTTATGCCTTTTTTTTAATTGAGTTCATAATAGTTTCCATCATTGTCAAATTTCAATTGTATATTATTTCTTGTCTGTCACCACATAAGTGCTCCCCTTCACCCACTGTGCCAACATTCCCACCCCCCTTACCATGATATCCACTCAACTCTTTTCTTGGTCCATGTGTTTGTTTATGTTCCACATATGAGTGAAATCATGTGGTGTTTGTCTTTCTCAGTCTGGCTTATTTTGCTTAGTATAATACCCTCCACATCCATCCGTGTTGTTGCAAAAGGGATGATTTTGTCTTTTTTATGGCTGAGTAGTATTCCATTGTGTGTGTGTGTGTGTGTGTGTGTCTCACATCTTCTTTATCCAATCTTCAGTTAATGAGCACTTGGATTATTTCCATGTCGTGGCTATTATGAATAGCACTGCAATGAACATGGGGTACATATGTTACTTTGAATTTTTGATTACAAGTTGTTTGAGTGGATGCCCAGTAGTGGGATACCTGAGTCTTATGGTATTTCGATTTTTAGTGTTTTGAGGAATCTCCCTAATGTTTTCCATGGTGGCTGCACCAGTTTGTATTCCCACCAGCAGTGTATGAGGTTTCGCTTTTCTCCATACCCTCTCCAACATTTGTTATTTTAAGTCTTAGTGATTATAGCCATTTTAACAGGTGTAAGGTGGTATCTTAGTAGAGTTTTGATTTGCATTTCTCTGATGAATAGTGATTTTGAACATATTTTCATGTGTTTATTGGCTATCTGTAAATCTTCTATGGAAAAATGTCTGTTCGTATCCTCTGCCCATTTTTCGATCTGGCTGTTTGTTTTGTTTTTTAATTGAGTCTTTATATATTTTGGAGATTAACACCTTGTTAGAAATATGATTTGCAGATGTTTTCTGCCAATTGGTGGATTGTCTTTTTGTTTTGATCCTAGTTTATTTTGGCTTGCAGATGCTCTTTAGTCTGATGAAGTCCCATTTGTTTATTTTTTCTTTTGTTTCCCTTTTCTGAGAAGACATGATATTCGAAAAGCTCCTTTTAAAGTAGATGTCAAAGAGTGTACTGCCTATATTACCTCCTGGGAGTTTATGGTTTCAGGACATATCTTCAAGTATTTGATCCATTTTGAATTTCTTTTTTGTGTATGGTGTGAGATGATGAGCTACTTTCATTCTTATGCATGTGGCTGTCCAGTTTTCCCAACACAATTTATTGAAGAGACTATCTTTTCTCCATTGTATGTTCTTGGAAACTTTGTCAAAGATTAGCTGTCCACAGATGTGTGGTTTTATTTCTGGTTTTTCAGTTCTGTTCTATTGATCTATGTGCCAGTTTTTGTACCAGTACTGTGTCATTTTGATTACTATGGATTTGTAGTACATTTTGAAGTCAGGGATTGTGATGCCTCAGCTTTCTTCTTTTGTCTCAGGATTGCCTTAATAATTCACTGTCTTTGGTTGCCCCATATGAATTTTATGATTCTTTGTTCTATTTCCATGAAGAATATCATTGGGATTCTGATTGGGATTACATTGAATCTGTAGACTGCTCTGGGTAGTATGAACATTTTAACTACGTTTATTCTTCTGATACATGTGCATGGAATCTCTTTTCATCTCTTTATGTCATCATCTATTTCTTTCAATTATGTCTTAGAGTTTTCATTGCATAAGTCCTTTACCTCCTTGGATAAATTTATTCCTAGCTATTTTATTCTTTTTGTTGGGATTGTAAGTCGAATTGTATTCTTGAGTTCTCTGTCTGTAAATTAGTTATTAGAGTATAGAAATGCAACTGATTTATGTAATTTTTCTGCAACTTTACTGTAGTAATTAATTATTTCTAATAGCTTTCCAATGGATTCTTTAGGATATTATATGTATAAGATCATGTCTTCTGCAAAGAGTGAGAGTTTCACTCCTTTGCTCCATATTTGGATTCCTTTTATTCCTTTCTCTTGCCTAATTGCTCTGGCCAAAACTTCTGGTACTATGTTGAATAAGAGTAGTAATAGTGGGCATCCTTGTCTTGTTCTTGTTCTCAGAGGGGTGGCATTCAATTTTTCCCCACTGAGTATGATGCTGGCTGTGAGTTTGTCATATATGGCCTTTATCATGTTGAGGTACTTTCCTTCTAAACCCATTTTATTGAGAGTTTTTATCATGAATGGATGTTGGATCTTGTCAAATGCTTTTTCTCTGTCTATTGCAAGGATCATGCAGTTTTTATTCCTCCTTTTGTTACTATGATGTATCACATTGATTGATTTGCAGATGTCAGACCACCCCCTTTTCCCTGGTATAAATTCCACCTGATCATGATGTATGATCCTTTTGATGTATTGCTGTATTTGGGTTGCCAATATTTTGTTGAGAACTTTTCTATCTATGTTCATGAGCAATGTTGGCCTGTAACGTTCCTTTTTTGTATTGTCCTTGTCAGACTTTAGTATCAGAGTGATGTTGGCCTTGTAGAATGTGTTAGGAAGTGGTACATTTTCCCTGATTTTTTGGAATAGCTTGAGAAGGATAGGTGTTAAAACCTCTCTAAAAGTTTAGTAGAATTCTCCAGGGAAGCCGTCTGGCCCTTTTATTTTTTGGGATGCTTTTGATTACTGTTTCAATCTCTTTACTTGTGATTGATCTGCTCAGATTATCTATTTCTTCTTGATTCAGATTTGGGAGGTTGTAAGAGTCTAAGAATTTATCCATTTCTTCTAGATTGTCCATTTTGTTGGCATATAGCTTTTCGTAGCATTCTCATAAATCCTTTGTATTTCTGTGGTATCTGTTGTTATTTCTCCTCTTTCATTTTAAATTGTATTTATCTGAGCCTTCTCTCTTTTTTTCTTTGTAAGTCTGGCTAGGGGTTTGTCAGTTTTTTTTTTTTTTAAACTTCTCAAAGAAACAGGTCTCTTTCATTGATTCGTTCTACTGCCTTTTTTCTTTCAATTGTATATATTTCTGCTCTGATTTTTATTATTCCTCTCCTTCTGCTGACTTTGGGCTTTGTTTGTTCTTCTTTTTCTAATTCAGTTAGGTGTAGTTTGAGATTGCTTATTTGGGATTTTTCTTGTTTGTTAAGTTGAGCCTGAATTGCCTTGAATTTCCCTCTTAGTACCACTTTTACTGCATCCCATATGAGTTGGTACAGTATGTTTTCATTTTCATTTGTCTCCAGGTATTTTTTTGTTTCTTCTTTAATTTATTCAGTGATCCATTGGTTGTTCAGTGGCATGTTGTTTATTCTCCACGTTTGTCCCTTTCTCAGCTGTTTTCTTATAATTAATTTCCAGCTTTATAGCATTGTGATTGGAAAAGATGCTTGCTGTTATTCCATTCTTCTTAAATTTATTGAGGCTTGTCTTCTTTCAGAACATATGGACTATCCTGGAGAATGTTCCGTGCCCACTTGAGAAGAATGTGTATTTGGCTGTTTTTGGATGGGTGTTCTGTATATGTCTATTAAATCCAACACATCCAGCCTTTCACTTAATTCCACTGTTTCCTTGTTGATTTTCTCTCTGGATGATCTATCCATTGATGTGCATGGAGTGTTGAGGTCCCCTACTATTATTGTGTTATTAATATCACCTTTTAGGTTTGTTAATAGTTGTTTTATGTCCTTTGGTGCTCCTGTGTTGGGTGCATAGATGTTTACAAGTGTTACGTCTTCTTGTTGGTGTGTCTCTTTGATCATTATATACTGCCCCTTCTTTTCTCTCTTTACCTGTCTTATCTTGAAGTCTACTTTGATATAAGTATTGAGACACGTGGTTTCTTTTGTTTGCCCTTAGCTTGGAGCATCATCTTCCATCCCTTCACTCTGAGCCTGTGTCTATCGTAGGAGCTGAGTTGTGTTTCCTGGAGGAAGCAAATTTTGGGGTCTTATTCTTTAATCCATCTTGGCATTCTGTGTCTTTTTATTGGATAAATCAATCCATATACATTTAGGGTGACTATCAATATATGAAGACGTAGTGCTGCCATTTTATCACTCGTTTTCCAGTTCTCCTCCATTTCCTTTGTTTCCTGTCCTGTGTGTTTCAGTCTGCCAATTGAATTATGTAGTTTTTTTAAATGTTGTGTTTCTTCATTTCCTCCTTATTTATTATTTGTGTCTCTGATCTGCATTTTTGTTCAGTTGTTACCATGAGGTTTGTTTTCAAAACCCAGAGATAGTCCATTTTCTGTTGGCCTCTTCTTTCCTTAGACTAAACCAATTCAGTACCTTTCCTCTTCTCCTCCTAAATTGTTTCTCTCACATCTTATTCTGTCTTGTGTTGTGAGTTTTTGGTTAAAATGACAGGATTATCTTTGTTTTTATTGCTTTCCTTTGCTTTATCTTTAATCTTATACTTGAGTATTTGCTAACCTGTTCTGATGTATAGGTACAATTTTCTGATTTTGTCTACCTATTTGTCTCCTTACTCCATTCTTTGTAATCCCTTTCTCCTCTGGGTTTTTTTTTGTTTTGTTTTGTTTTTATGGCATCAGGGCCTTCCTGAGGATGTCTTGTAGGAGGAGTCTTGTGGTTATGAACTCCCTTAGCTTTTGTTTATCTGGGAAAATTTTTATTTCCCCATTGTATCTGAAGGATATTTTTGCTGGATAATGTATTCTTCCCTGAAAGTTTTTGTCATTCAGAGATTTGAATATGTCATTCCAGTCTCTCCTAGACTATAAGGTTTCTGCAGAGAAATCCCCTGAAAGCCTGATAGGGGTTCCTTTGTAAGTTACTTTCTTCTGCCTTGCTGCCCTTAGTACTTTTTCTTTGTCATTAACATTTGCCAGTTTCACTACTATATACCTTGTAATAGGTCTTTTTACATTGACATATTTAGGATATCTTATAGCCTCTTCCACACGGATTTCCAACTCCTTCCCATGGTTGGTAAGTTCTTTGTCATTATTTCATTGGACAAGATTTATCCTCCATTATCCTTGTCTTCTTCCTCTGGAATACATATAATTGTTGTGTTGCATTTCCTATTTGAGTTGGATATTTCTTGGAGACTTTCTTCATTTCTTTTTAATCTTACTTCTCTCTCCTCCTCTATCTGGAGCATTTCAATATGTCTATCCTCGAATATGCTGATTTGCTCCTCTATGGTGTCTGTTTGAGCTTTCAAGGAATCCATATTTTGTTTTATCTAATCAATTGTGTCTTTCATCCACAGTATTTCTGATGGACTTTTCTTGATAGTTTCATTTTCTTTTGTGAAGTAGCTCCTGAACTTGTTGAATTGTTTCTCTACATTCTCTTTTAACTCATTGAGTTTTTTGATCATAGCTATTTTGGATTTTCTGTCATTTAGATTACGTATTTCTGTTTCTTCAGGGCTGATTTCTGGGTACTTGTCATTTTCTCTCTCTTCTGGATATTTAATATATGTTTTGATACTGCTATAGGGCATGGCTTTGTTCTTTTTCATCCTGGTATTATTGGGTCTCAGTTACCACCTGCCACCACTGGGTGGCTGTCAAGAGCCACATATTCTGAGCTCTCTGAGTTCTGCAAGGATCCCAGGCACTGCAGCTGGTGCTGGGAAGGTTGGGGGGGGGGCGGGGGGTTGATGGGGGAAGGGGCTCTTTCTTCTTCATGCTCTTGGGGTTTTCTCACTCTGTCTTGACTATCTGCTTTCCTGGTGTGTTGTCTTGATGAGGTCACCCCAAGGTTAGCTTTCACCTCAGTTAGCTTTCAGGAGGAGGCTGCAGGCACCTCAGTGATCCTTGATGTTCCCATGAATAGGTGTCGCTTCCCCTCTTCCTTCCCTCTTGGAGGCCAGGCCCAGTACAGGCTCACAGTCTTTTGTGGAGAGAGCAAAGTTTTCTCTTACCATGTTTCACCTCCAAGGGGGGCTCCAGGCTCTCTGCCTTCCATCGTATGGCTGCGTGGGTCTCTCAGACATCTTTTGTATTGTGTAGAAGTCCTCTGCTGGAGTATGAATGTCTTTTTCATTTTATGGTAGAGGAGAGAGATAACCAGAGGACTCACTCTGCTGTGATGCTGACATCACTCTGTTTTGGGGGAGTTTTTGATTACTATTTCAATCACTTTACTTGTGATTGGTCTATTCAGATTCTCTATTTATTTTGATTCAGTTCTGGGAGAATGTTGAATTCATTCATTTCTTATAGGTTATAAAATTTGTTGTAATATAGATTTTTATGCTATTCTCTTACAACCAGTTGTATTTCAGTGATGTCCATTGTAATCTCTTCTCTTTCATTTCTGATTTTACTTATCTGAGGCTTCTCTCTACTTTTTTTTAGTGTGCCTTTCTAAGTGTTTGTCTATGTAGCCACATTTACATTTTGCTTATTTTCTCAAAGAACTAGCTCTTAGTTTCTTTGATCCTTTATATTGTGTTTTTGGTCTCCATTTCACTTATTTGTGTTCTGGTTTTTATTTTTTCCTGCCTTCTACTAACTTTGGGCTTTGTTCTTATTTTGCTAATTCTTTTAGGTCTAGTGCTAGATTGTCTATTTGAGATTTTTCTTGTTCCTTCTCTAGACCTTTATTACTGCAATCATCTCTCTGAGTACTGCTGTTGCTTTATCCCATAAGTTTTGGTATGCTGTGTTCTCATTTTCGCTTGCATCCTGTTATCTTTTTTATATCACCTTTGATTTTTTCATTGACTCATAGTTAGTAGCATATTGCTTAGTCTACACATATTTGTGACTTTTCCAGCTTTATTCTTGTAATTGATTTCTAGGTCAGACGTTTGTGGTCAGAAAAGCTGTTTGATATGATTTTAGTCTATTTAAGTGTATTGAGGCTTATTTTGTTTCCATACTTATGGTCTATATTTAAGAATGTTCCATGTGCACTTGAGAAGAATGTGTATTCTGCTGCTTTGGGATGGAATCTTCTATCTATATATGTGAAGTGCATCTGGACTAGTGTTTCATTTAAGGCCAATGTTTCCTTGTTTACTTTCTGTTCCTGTGGTCTATCCATTGATGTATGTGTGGTGTTAAATCTCCTACTACTATTGTGTTGCTGTCAATTTCTCCCTTTAGATCTGTTAATAGTCACTTTATATACTTTTGTGCTCCCATGTTGTGTGTATATATTAAATATTATGTTTTCTTTCTTTTTTCACTGAGGAAGATTCCCCCGAGCTAACATGTGTTTCCAATCATCCTTTTTTTTGTATGTGAGCTGAGCTACTGCCACAGCATGGCCACTGACAGACAAATGGTGTAGGCTCGTGCTCAGGAACTGAACACAGGCTGCTGAAGAGGAGCATGCTTAACTTAATCACAAGGTCACAGGGCTGGCCAAAATGTTATGTCTTCTTGTTGGAATCTTCTTTTTATCATTATATAATGTCCATCTTTGTCTCTTCTTATCTTTTATGGCTTGAAGTCTATTTTGAAGGGTGAAAGCAGAGCTATATTCTCTTTCTTCTGGTTGTCATTAGCTTGGGGTATAATCTTCCATCTTTTCACTCTAAGCCTATCTTTGTCTTTAGAGCTGAGTCTTCTTGAAGCAGTGTATTGCTGAGTCTTGATTTGTATCCATCCAGCTGCTCTGTGTCTTATCTTTGATGAATTCAATCCATTTACATTTAGAGTGATTATTGATATATGGGAGCTTCTTAATACTACCATTTTATTTTTTGTTTTCTCATTGTTTTATATTTCCATTGTTTCTTTTTCCTTGTATGTCCATCTTCTCTTTTTTTGGTGGTGTTCTGTGAAGTTTTCTCAGTTTTTATTTATGATTTGTGACTTTTTTGATTTGTGACTATTCATGATTCGCTCTGATGTTTTTTCGTTTGGAGGTTAACATGGTGTTTGTATAAAAGAACTTGAAGAGGACATAGTCCTCTTTCTGATGACAGCATCTTATCTCCATTGGCCTATGAAAGTTCCGTCTTCTTCCTCTTCCCTTCCTATGTTTTTATTGTCACAAATTATCCTTTTTTTGCTTTGTGAATATGTGATCTGTTTGAAATGATTATAGTTATTTTTGATGCTTTCTTTTCCTTTAGCTTTTAAGTTATAATTAATATTTTACTAACCTAGTCTGATATTAGAGTTGCAATTTTCTTATTCTGTTTGTCTATTTATCACCTTGCACAAATGTTTGTAAACTTTTGTCTTTATGTTTCATGTTTTCTTTAAACATCTCTTGTAAGGCAGGCCTAGTGATGGTGAACTCCTTCAACTTTTATTTCTCCTTCATATCTGAAGGATAACTTTGCTGGATAGACCATTCTTGGTTGATAGTTTTTGTCTTTCAATATTTTGAATATATCATTCTACTTTCTCCAGACCTGTAGAGATTCTGATGAGAAATCTGCTGACACCTAATGAGAGTTCTTTTGTAAGTTGTTTTCTTCTCTCTGACCACCTGTAATATTTTTTATTTGTCCTTGACTTTTGACAGTTTTAACACAGTATGCCTTAGAGAAAGACTTTTTCATTGAGATAGTTAATAGTTTTATTAGCTTTGTGTGTTTGTATATCCAGGTCCTTTCCCAGGTTTGGGAAGTTCTCAGCTATTATTTTTTTGTTTTTGTCTTTTTTTGAATATCATGAGGCTTGTGTGTGGCTCTTGAAAAACTGTCAAATTATAACAGCATCACTGTGATTTTTTTTTTTTAATTTTTGCTTAGGAATATTTTCCCTGAGCTAACATCTGTTGCCAATCTTCCTTTTTTTGTTGTTGTTCCTCTGCAAGCCCCAGTGCATAGTTGTATATTCTGGTGGTAAGTCTGTCTAGCTCTTCTACCTGAGCCACTGCCACAGTAGGGCTTCTGATAGAGAGGTGGTATGGTTCTGCACCTGAGAACTGAACCTGGGCCACAGAAGCACAGCACACTGAACTTTAACCACTAAGCCTTCAGGGATGGCTCAGCAATTATTTCTTTGAGTAAGCTTTCTGTTCCTTTCTTCTCCTTTTCTCCTTTTGGGATACATATTATCCTCATGTTCCATTTCCTAATTAGAGTTTGATATTTCTCACAGAATTTCTTCACTTTTTTTTGAAATTTTATTTATTTACTTTTAAAGATTTTATTTTTTCCTTTTTCTCCCCAAAGCCCCCTGGTGCATAGTTGTATATTCTTCGTTGTGGGTCCTTCTAGTTGTGGCATGTGGGATGCTGCCTCAGCGTGGCCTGATGAGCAGTGCCATGTCCGTGCCCAGGATTCGAACCAATGAAACACTGGGCTGCCTGCAGCAGAACGTGCAAACTTAACCACTCGGCCACGGGGCCAGCCCCTTTTTTTGAAATTTTAGTTCTCTCTCCTCTTCCACATGAATCATTTTTAGATTTCACTAATTCTCTCCTCCATAGGGTCAGGTCTATGTTCAGTTTTCTAGTTTATTTTTCATGCTATTAATTGTGTTCATCTGCAGAATTTCTGTTTCTTTTCTTATTTTCTTTTTAGAGCTTCAATCTCTTTGGTGATTTACTCCTGCTACTCATTAATTTTATTCCTCTTGGTTGTGTTTCAATGTGTTCAATGTTTCATTGAAGTGTCTTTATTAGTTTTCTTGTAATTTGTTGAATTTTTTCATGACAGCTATTTTTAATTCTCTATCAGTTAGTTTGCAATCTTCTGTGACTTCAAGTTTTGTTTCTGGAGAATTGTCCTTTTCTACCATATTACTGTAGTTCTTCATGGAGCTTGATAAGTTGATCTTTTGCCTTTTATTTGTGGTAGTAAACACCTTTTTTATTTGAGAAATACTTCGGTTAGTTTGATTCCTAGCTTCTTTTGGCTGTGTTTCAGAGCCTGCATTTTTTACCCTCCATTGTCTCTGCCAGAGGTATTGTCAGTGCCCTCCTTGTGCTGTTCGTGCCTCCAGGGTGCTGATGCCTTGCCACTTATGATGTTACTGCTGTCACCATTGAGGACACGAGGCTGCATGCACTTCTACTGCATGCACTTCTACTGCATCCAGGTTCAGCTCGGTCTCATGTTCCCCCACTGGCTCATCCCAAGCTCTCCACAGACTTGGGTGCTGTTACTCCGTACACTACCTATACTCCTGCTCCTGGTTTGTCTGTGGTGCTGGTAAGTGCTGATGCCTGGGGCTCTGTGTTTACAGCACATTTTGCTGGCACTAATAGAGTCCTGTGGTCTTGTATGCAGAACCCACTGCTTGTAGATCCAGTGTTGGAGGTACTGCCACTGGGAGCTGGGTCACAGGTTGTCCTGTGGTCTCTAAAACCTCAAGTCACAGATGCCACCCATCACTGCTGGTGAAACAAGGGCTAAATGATGAGTTTCTGTTCATTTACCCTCTAATCATTGGCGCATGCCAGTTTGCTTTGAAACTTCAGGTGAGTGCACCCCTCCCCAGGTGGGAAAATCATATTTTGGATACTATTCCCATTGCTAGAAAGACTGGTACCACTGCCAGTGGCAGGGTAGTAGGCTGAGTCACAAACTCAGCTCTGTGTCCTGACTAATCAGGACCTGTACACCAGATGCCACCACTGTGGGGAGGACAAGAGCTAAGCTGTGAGTGCTGTCTCTTTCCTTGCAGCCTCTGTTCATTGGCACACAATGCCAGCATGAGGATTCGTGTTTTAGATTGCGGTTTCCAGGGGACGAAGCTGCTCCCCAGTTTGACTGTCTCCCAGAGGTCCAATTCACCCACTTTCAAATGTATAGATGCATGGATCTCTCCAGTGTTCTGGCACACAGTACGGGGAGTTCTTTGTTGATCAATGGATTTCCATCTGTTTGTAACATAGAGGGGAGAGGCAAAGGGAACAACTCACTCCATGGTGATGCTGATGTCACTCCTCAATTCCATTTTAAATTTAGTTTCCCTTTATTGATTTTCACAGGTGTCACAGTGTCAATCTCATTCATGAAAGTGTAAAACCCTCATTTCCTTTAGCCTCTGTGTATATTTTCAAAGTGCTATATCTCTCATTTCTGCAATTGGTACCATAACACAGTAGATCGATGAAAAAAGATGAATTGAAAGAATGAGAGAGATGGAAGGAGAGTCAGTGTCTGAGTCCAAGACTTTAATTTTGTGGATTTTCCATTTAATCCTCTTATCAGACATCTGAGGGAACTGAGGCACAGGGACACCTTGACCAAGATGAGAGAGCTTGAATAGGCTAACCACTCCAGACCTATGTCTTTAACTTCTCTCCTGTGCTGTTTCCAGAAACCTCATTCATCTCAGTGCTGGGATGCAGCTCAGGAGGGCCCACAAAGGGAAGAGATAGCTTTGAGGATAAGATTGGCCCCATTGGCAAATTCTGATGTCCTAGAATGCTGTCAAGTACATAGTAGGCCCTCACTGAAACATCCCATGGCTGTTTGTGGGATGTTTATTGGAAACAACACGGGACTCCCACTGACACAAGTCATCTTTATGTCATTTGGGCATTTCCCAACAGCTGCTATGAGGAGGTTCATCTGAACTGCAAACACATCTGAGAGGTCATCAGGAAAATCTTGTTTGGGCTTCTATTTAGATTCACAAACATTTCTTGAGCACTACTCTGGGTCAGGCATGAGACACAACCAGTTTGATGGGAAAATGTCAGACTTGTGAACAGACCAATTCAATATGGCAGGATATCAGCTTTGGTGTTTTGGGAGCACAGAGAAGGAGCATTTGTCCCAGAGGTGGGTTGGGGGAAAGTTACATCCGATTTGAGGCCTTTAAAAAGGTGTTTTAAAAAATATAATTTACACATGTACATGATTTAAAAAGCCAAACTGTCCTACAATGTTTATAACAAAACTATGGGTGCCTTTCTCTACCTAATCTCCACTCCAGTCTTTCCGTTCAGAATACACTCTCTTCTTTCTGGAAGATGAGAATTTAGGTTTCTGATATCTTCCTTGCCTCATACCCACATTCTACTTTCCCAAAACAGGGATGCAAATTGGATTCCCATTTAATGTTTGCATTAATATGACTTAGTAGATGTTATTAATAGTTGCCATATACATGTCTATGCATCCATTTCTGTTCTTGACAGTTTTTCTTTGAATCAATAGTTTCTTTTTGCAATTTTTTTTTTAAGTTTTCTGTGTCATTATCTTCCATTTTCTGCCAGAAGCATAA